>NC_057711.1:98600275-98649483 GCF_004010195.1 Chiloscyllium plagiosum | reverse complement strand
GCATAAGCCTATCATGGGGAACCTTATCAAATGCCTTACTAAAATCCATGTATACTACATCCACTGCTCTACCCTCATCCACCTGCTTGGTCACCTCCTCAAAGAATTCAATCAGACTTGTAAGGCAAGACCTACCCTTCACAAATCCGTGCTGGCTGTCCCTAATCAAGCAGTGCCTTTCCAGATACTCATAAATCCTATCCTTCAGTACCCTTTCCATTACTTTACCTACCACCAAAGTAAGACTAACTGGCCTGTTGTTTGTTTGTTGCTGCCTCAGTCCAGCAAACTTGCTGTCAGCAAGTTTAGCATATTGCTATGTTGAACTACTTAATCAAAGTGGCAGCTGGTGCTTTATTGACTGAATTAGGATATTTCTTATTACAAATTCAAAAATATGAAATAAGTTGAATAGTTTACTACACATCTCAAACATTAATATAAAGGAAAGTGAAGCAATCTTGGGCAAGTGAGTATTTTTCAGATTATATGAGAGTTACAAGTTGGAATAGAAAATAATCATAAACTAGGATTTTGTTGCTAAACAGAATTGCAAAAATACTAAGATTCCAATTAAGATAAATGAGATATGATGCTACAACAGAGTATGATCCGGTATAGAATCAAACCACAGAGATGATTCTAAAACAGAATTTGCTGGAAAAGCTGAGTAGGTCTGGCAGCACCTGTGAAGAGAAATCAGAGTTAATGTTTTGGATCCAGTGACCTTTCCTCAGACCCGAAACTTTAACTCTGATTTCTCTGCACAGGTGCTGCCAGACCTGCTGAGCTTTCTCGGCAACTTCTGTTTTGTTTCTGATTTACAGCATCCACAGTTCTTTCAGTTTTTACAAAGGTGAGTCATCCTTAATTCCAAATGATCAATTGAACTAGAAAAACAAGAACTTCATCTGGCGAAGTAAAGGCTTTCACGTCCTTAATTACTGGATATTTGCACACAAAATTGGCAGAAAGTCAAATATGCTTGGAAACATAAACACTTTCCATTTCAGGGTAAGGAGGAGGGACAATGATTATCAATGTGAAGAAAATCATTAGTGGTTTGTAGGATCAAGCAAAAATCCCCATCATCTGAAATACTGGACAAGAACTTGGACTTTTCCAATGTCTAAAATGTCAGGTAAAACCCTGGACTGAGGCAGCAACAAACAAACAACAGAGCTGGCAGAATGGAGATTTCTGTCTGGGACTATTATTCAGCCTGGAATTCTAACTTAAATCTTCTCTCTAAACGGACAATCAACCAAACAGACTCTGCCTTGAGACAGCTTTTACATCTTGGCCACTCAGCATAGACAGTATAGGGCTTACAGAAATACTGGGCATTCAACTTCAATCAAAATTCACACAACCTCTTAAGGATCAGCAAATCAATTGACTTCAGAAGGAAACACCTGAAACACAATGAAAAGCACAGATTTAGCGTGAATATAAGGGGCCACAATCAATATAATTGCGGGCCCAAAATTTACCTGGAGGAGCAATTCTGAGAGCAATTTAGAACGAAGAGCTTCTGAGCAGGAGCTTCCAAGCACTGGCTTATTACAAACCAGGAAAACCAATGGCAACCAACCACAACAGCGGATCCAAAAACCAATACACTTTGCAAACCAACCAACTCAACAAACACCACAAGGCCTCAGACACATCCTGAAGTGAAAATCAGGCCCAGAAAGCTAGCTGAAAGTAAAGAAATCCAGGTACTTGCCCGTTGGACCCAATATGCATCTTACAGCATCTGCACTCAATCCAAACTGATAAACCTATGCAGTCTGAAGTCTTCATCCAGCTGTGTTCAGCAAGCAGGAGCAACCAGTGTATCTCAAAACCATGTTTTCTTTAGTAGTGAGCTGAACTCCTGAGACACCAAAGTTCTGACCTAGCTAGCAGTGGTGACAGTGCATTGGGACCCCATGGATAGGAAGCCTGATTAAATATTCTATCATTGAACATGATTAGAACCTAAAAACAATAGTTTTAATCTAGCTAACATGTGTTTAATAGCATTACTGCTCTCTGTATCGTTGATTGTGTCAATTTCCCTTTTATTGTATTTACTTATATTTCTTGCATTATGCTTCTTGCATTTTAAATAAAGCAGAGATTCTTTTGCCTTGAAACATCTGACTAGTGTCTTGTTTATTTCATTTTTCCTTAGTAAGTCCAGTATCTAGAACCAGGGAGCCTGGGAGGTTATTCAAACCACTTAAAAATCAGAAAATAACTGATTGTAAAACTCCAGGCTGGACTGACTATCCAGACATCCAAGAAGACAATGTGATCAAATCACTGACATGTCTCTGATGCATTAAACAATGACTTTCTAAGCGCAAATAAACACTTGGAGAGAACAGACCATTAACCACCTCTGAGAAAACCCTGAATGAGTTCTGATTTGGAGATGCCGGTGTTGGACTGGGGTGTACAAAGTTAAAAATCACACAACACCGTGTTATAGTCCAACAGGTTTGATTGGAAGCACACTAGCTTTCGGAGCGACGCTCCTTCATCAGGTGATATCGCCTGATGAAGGAGCGTCGCTCCAAAAGCTAGAGTGCTTCCAATTTAAACCTGTTGGACTATAACCTGGTGTTGTGTGATTTTTAACTTTGAATGAGTTCAGGAAGTTTGGTGCAGTCATGACAAAGCTTATCCAGGTGAAACAGATTTTTTTAAAATTGGCAGGTGTTTGGAGGAGAATTGACAGTGTGCTGCTGGAAATGCACACCAGGTCAGGCAGCATCCGAGGAGCAGGAAAATCAACATTTCGGGCTGGAGCTCTTCATCAGGCAAAGGAGAATGTCAAATTTGTAGAAAGATAACGACTAATGGAGATCTAAACGTTAACTCTTGGCTATGTCATATAGAAAGCAATGTCAGATTGTAGGATGGAGACACATTGAAGAGAAAAGCAAGAAGCCAGATCTTATAAAACTGCAGATGCTGGAATCCAAAGTAGACAGGCAGGAGGCTGGAAGAACATAGCACACCAGCATCAGGAGTCGTAGAAGTCAATTTTTCAGTTGTAACCTTTCTTCAGGACAGGCGGTGGGTGTAAGAGGAGCTGCAGATAAAGGGGGTGGCGAGGCAGAGTGGTGAAGTGGGGATAGGAGAAGACCTGGTTGGTCAATGCGAGGAATGAATGCGGTTGATAGCAGAGAAGAGTGGAAGGGAGGGGGAGGGGCTGGGATGGGGATCGGGGAAGGGAGGGGAGGTTATATGAAATTGGAGAACTCAATGTTGAGCCCTTTGGATTATAGGCTGCCCAGGTGGAAGATGAGGTGTTATTCCTCCAATTTGTGATTTTGTTCATTGTGGCAATGGAGGAGGCCAAGGATGGTCATGTTAGAAAGGGAGTGGGAAGGGGAATTAAAATGAACGGTGACTGGGAGGTCTGGTCAGGCCCCATGGGCTCATCTGGGATGCTTGGCAAACCATTCCCTAAGTTTACGTTTGGTCTCCCCAATGCAGAGAAGACCACATCAGGAGCACCTGATGCAGTGAACTAGGTTAGAAGAACTAGATCCCACCACTAAGAACATCTTCTATTCCCCACCCCTCTTTGCCTTCCGCAAAGACTGTTCCCTTCGACAGTCATTGGTTAGCGCCAATCTCCCCACATGCACAAAAGAGAGGGATGACCCCAAAGTTGAGGGAACCAGAATGTCACGTGAGTTTGGGTAGAGAAGAGAAATGACAAAAGCACAATATCACTTTGTGGTCATTCATAGGTCCTCTGTCAATAACCGCACAATTTAATTGAGTATGAAAGAAGAAACAATAGGACATTTTAGAAAAGTACATTCATCATCATATGAAAAAGAAAATGCAGTCTTGATGAGGAGTTCATAGAATGTTTTCAGAATAGTTGTTCAGAACAGCACAACTGATACCAACAGGGGAGCAGACTGTACTATCACTGCAAGAGACGACTTCCAACCAGAGAGAATCTATCCATCTCTACTTGATGTTCAATGGTATTGCTGTCATGGAATCATGCACCATCATTATATCCAGATGTACTATTGAACAGGTATTGAACTGAACTGGCCACATGAACACTGGGACTTCAAGAGCAGAGCCAGAGGCTGGGAATTCTGCAGCAAGTAAATGACTTCTTGACTCCCAAACCTATCTACTGCGGTCAAGCCTGGTAAGATGGATTAAAATAATTGAATATCTCTGAAAGAAGCTGCAACTGCATACATGTCATTCTGTGTACTAGCCAACTAAATGTACAAACCACATTGCTCTCAGCAACTTGAAATGAATCCCTCCAGCATTACATAATAGCATTAGAAGTGCAGCAGAGAAAGAGTTGGTCTATTAGCGGGCTCTTATCCAAATTTCTGCATTCAAAAGTATCATCTCTGAAAATAAGGACTGCATATCACCAAATTAGGTTATTATCCTGTTAAACAGCAAGTTTCTGTGGAACAAACCTACTTCCAGGTGGTGAGAAAACCTTGGATTTCATAAAGTTCTAGCGATGGATTCCAAAGGGGAGAACATTTTATAAATCACTGGTTTGACGTCAGCAGGATAACAGTGTCCTCTTAAAGTATCAAAACTTTAGAAAATTTACACAGATTTGGATGGGGTGCTCAAGAGATTTAGGAGAGAGTGAGGATTGCAGATTCTGGAGATCAGAGTCAAAAGTGTGGTGCTGGAAAAGCATAGCAGGTCAGGCAGCATCTGAGGAGCAGGAGAATTGACGTTTCTTGATGAAGGGCTTATGCCCAAAATGTTGATTCTCCTGCTCCCTCGGATGCTGCCTGACCTGCTGTGTTTTTCCAGCACCACACTCTCGATTTACCAGAGTACAAACAATAATGAGGATGGTCAATGATGTGGAGCAACTACATAATTTAGGACTACTACCAAAACAAAAAAGGTCAAGGAATGATTGAATCAGAGTGTTGAAAAAAAAATGAGGGATTTGATGGGAAGGTGAGGGCAACATTTTCCAGCAGAAGGAAATTTGCTAATCAGAGGACAGTGATTCAAGATAGTGGAGCAAGAGGATATCAGGTTGATGAGATTTCCCTTCAGACTCAGTGATTTATGATTTTGACTGTTTTGACTGGAGGGACAGTGGAAGCAGATATGATGTAACTTTGAGAAGGGAATTGGGCACACATTTGAAGGAAAAAGAAGAAAAAGCTATGGAGAAAAATCAGAAAAAGGAAAGGTCAGGCATGAGGACGTTCACTGATGACTGCATAATGTGCACTAATCATGATTCCTCAGATATTGAAGCCATCTGTGTCTATACATAGAAAGAGTAGGCAATGTTCAGACTTGCATGCATATATGGCAAATAACATTTATGTCACACAAGTGCCAGGCAATGATTATCTCATGCACCTTAAAACAGGTGAAGGAGAGTGGTGTCTCAGTGATATTTTACCATTTTATTTTATCAATTGATCTTTAATTACAATGTAGATTTCACTTTTAAAGCTGCAAAGTTCTCCACATGGTGTCAAACCATCAAGGAAGGGAATGAGCATATCTTTGGGAAGAAAGTAACATGCTCAGACATTAAAACAATCATGTGTCCAATCAGCAGAAATTCTACAACAAAAACTGTGAAATTATAGCTTCTCATTCAGTTCATAAGTAAGAAACTTTGCTGTATCAACTTCAACAGTGGAGGAAGAATAATATAGAACAACTTCTGCATCATTGAATCCAGTCTCAGTGCCACAGAAATGATGAGTAGTTTTCTATATTGCAAAAAAAATTACATACTTCCAGATATGTGTATCGTGAGAATATGTTTCATTTTGTTTGTATGCTTTCAAATAGAAAAGCAATAATTTGGAAAGACAGAATAATGAGTCCATAAAAAGACTTTAAAAATTATACACACCAAAAAGACTAAGCATATTCCAACCTAATAATAAATGCTAAAGAAGTTCAATTTGCTCACATAAACTAATTTTTATTTTCACTGATTGTTAAAAGAATTAAACTTACCGTCTGCTATGTGATCAGTCTAAATATAATGGATAATGATCAATTATATTGCTGTTCGGCTTGCCAAAATTGCTGAATTGCAGCTGGACACAGGAATGCTTAGCAAATGTATTCACTATGTTATCACACAGTGGACCCATTTTTCTCACTAGTGTTCTCAAGCCAGAAAACCACATCAACATTTCACATTGATCAACTAGATTTTACCATATCAGCTTGAGGTAGTGTCTTTTTTTAATTCATAGAATCATAAAGTCCCTGTGGAAACAGACCATTCACCCCATTGAGTCCACAGTGACCCTCACCCAGACCCACCCCCTACCCTCTCCCTATAACTCTGCATTTCTCATGGCTAATCCACCTAGTCTACATATTCCTGGACACTATGGGCAATTTAGCATAGCCAATCCACTGAACCTAATTATCCACTGTGTTCATCAGTTTTACATGCAACAATAGTTTCATGTACTTCCCAACAACGTTGCACTTTAAACTGTTTTAAAGGTCTATGAAATAAATTGATTATCAAGGGTTACAAGTTGAATTTGCTATTTATTTATTTTGCAAAACACTTCAACCTCACCGGTGTGTCATCGAACAGGCCGGAAAGGCTTATTCAGGATTAATGATGATTCAAAGCAGTGTACCACTTGATCCATAAAGCAATAACAGGAGATGAATAAAATCCCAAAGGAATGCTACAGCTAATGCATAAAAACACAACAGAGAGAGTTCATGTGCTTTGAAGAAATGTCTATTTTTATTCTGAAAACAGGAAACACGATCATGGGCAATTTCTCATTTAACACGTTATTCTGTGCTCCACTTGAATTCCAAAAATGCAATGATCTGATAAATTATCAGTGCAGTAAGTAAGGATTAACCTTTTAAATCAGTCACAAATCTGTTCATTTGATTTGAAAAAATCTTTCAGGCACTTCTTTTAGTTCTGACCTCACAGTGAAACTATCTTGGAGCACAGCAAACTCTGTATGCATTCTTATTAATGGAACTCTGTTAGATGTGTATTTGAAAAATAAATTTTGACAAAGCACTGAGTGAATCAATTGTTTAATCATTTACTGCAGAATGAGCCATTTCCATGTAAATTGCATTTCCTAACAGAACTGCCTGTGCTGCCCATGAAGTATTTTTCTCTACATATAAAAAGAAATCTATAATGACAGATTTTGCATTATAACCCTGCAGATTAGAAATTTTTCACAATGTTAAGCACATGAAGGTTTCTAGCTAATATTTTACCCATTTGAAGCAGGAAGTCAAGCAAGAGTTCATGGGTTTCTTTTCTTACCAAATCCCAGTGAAATTAAATGAAGTTTTGTACTTCAGCATCCTCAATGACACTATGCATTCTAAACAGTCCCATGTTGACCAACAAAGATTCTTATTTTTACTTGGATCAGAAATCAGACAGACAAATACTCAGTGTTGTACATAGAAACAAAAAGTGTGAGAGAAACTCAGCATGTTTGGCAGAATCTATGGAGATTTTCAGTCCAGTATGACTCTTCAGAACCCATGAGAAGTTATCTCTGTAGTGCCCAGGTTTTCAGCACTACTTCAGTTGTGGTCCATGCTCAGTGAAATCTTTATATACACCAAACAAAAGATTACTCTTGCCAGAAACAAGTGTTAATCAATTAGCATAAGCAGCAAGTGGCCTAACACCTATGTTGCAACCTCTTGTTACTTTGGCTTGAGCCTGAGGCAGCCAAAACCATTGGCAAACCAATGGAAAACCAACACTGGAACCTGCAATTAAAAGTAGTTTTCACCTTAAACACTGCCTTCTTTTGTCCAATAATATCTGGCCATTTTCCTTCAGATCCTGCTGATTTTATCCAATCGTTTATTTACACATTGGTACTTGAATCTGGAAGGGTTTGGACCTTTATGCCTTCTAAATGATATCCAAATAACCAAAACCCCATTGCAGCAGATATCATTGAATCCCTCCAGTGTGGAAGCAGGCCTTTCGGTCCATCGAGTTCACACTGGCCCTCCCAACAGCATCCCACCCATTTTTATGGTAAACCCACCTAGCCTGCACATCCTTGGATACCAGGGAGTGGCAGATGGAGTTTAATTTAAATAAATGTGAGGTGCTGTATTTTAGAAAGGCAAATGAAGGCAGGACTTATATACTTAATAGTAATGTCCTGGGAAGTATTGCTGAAGAAAGAGACCTTGGAGTGCAGGCTCACAGTTCCTTGAAAATGGAGTGGCAGGTAGATAGAATAGTGAAGAAGGCATTGGTGTGCTTGCCTTTATTGGTCGGTACATGGAGTATAGGAGTTAGGAGGTCATGCTGCAGCTGTACAAGACATTAGCTCAGCCACTTTTGTAATACTGCATGTAGTTGCGGTCTCCCTGCTTTTGGAAGCATGTTGTGAAACTTGAAAGGGTTCAGAAAAGGTTTACAAGGATGTTCTAGGGTTGGAGGCTTTGAGCAATAGGGAGAGGCTGAATAGTCTGGGGCTATTTTCCCTGATGAGTCGGAGGCTGAGGGGTGACCTTACAGAGGTTTACAAAATCATGATGGGCATGGACTGGGTAAATAGACTAGGCCTTTTCCCCGGGATGGGGAAATCCAAAACGAGACGGTATAGGTTTAAGGTGAAAGGGGAAAGATTTAGTCTGGATCTAAAGGGCAACCTTTTCATGCAGAGGTTGGTGCATGTATGGAATGAGCTGCCAGACAAAGTAGTGGAGGCTGGTAAAATTGCAGCATTTAAAAGGCGTCTGAATGGGAACAGGAATACAAAGGGTTTAGAGGTGGGATATGGGTGAAATGCTGGCAAATGAGACTAGATTTATTTGGGATATCTGGTCAGCTTGGACAAATTGGATTCAAAAAGTGTGGCATTCGGAAAGCACAGCAGGTAGGGCGAGGTCTGAGGAGCTGGAGAGTTGACGATTCGGGCATAAGTCCTTTGTCAGGAATGTGGGGGGGGGGGGTGAAGGGGGCTTGAAACATTGACTTTTCTGCTCCTTTGATGCTGCCTAACCTGTTGTGCTTTTCTAGCGCCACCCTTTGCAACTCTTTCTTCAAATAGATCCCTATACCAAATTGTGTCCATGTGTCCCAATAAAGTTCAGTTTTATGTACCTCTGCAGATTCAGTAGGAGTTCTGTATTAGAGGCAAAAAATGTGACGCTGATGAAGGGTTTACGCCCGAAACGTCAACTCTCCTGCTCATCGGATGCTGCCTGACCCACTGTGCTTTTACAGCAACATATTTTTCGACTCTGATTTTCAGCATCTGCAGTCCTCACTTTCTCCCAGCAGTTCTGTATTAGTAGAAAAGGAAGCTGGGAAGGCGATAGGTGGATGCAGGTGGGGTTGTTTGTGATAGGTTGGTGGGGAGGGAAGGAAGATGGGCAGGTAAGACAGTTCAAAAGGGCAATGTCAAGTGCGAGGGATGGATTGGGATGAGCTGGGGTAGGGGATATTTTGGAAACTAGTGAAGTCAATGTTAATGCCATGTGTTGGAGGGTCCTAAAGTGGAAGATGAGGCGTTCTTCCTCCAGTTGTCGGGTGGCTTGGATTTGGCGGAGAAAGCAGCCCACGACTTGCGTCCTTGGCACAGTGGGAGGGGGAATTGAGATGGTCAGCCACAGGACAATGGAATTTTTGGTGCATGTGTCCCAGAGATGCTTTTCTGAAATGTTCTGTGAGTTGGCACCTTGACTCCCCGATGTAGAGGAGACCACATTGAGAGCAACGAACATAGTAGATGAGGTTTTTGGATGTGCAGGAAAATCTCTGCTGCATATGAAAAGATCCTTTGGGGCATTGGATGGAGGTAAGTGGGGAGGTGGCCAGGGAAGATGCCAGGTGTGGAAGGTGGGTTGGTGGGGGACATGCATCTATGAGGAAGTCACAGATGGAATGGTCTCTGTGGAACGCAGATAGAGATGGGGTCTGATTGTAGGTGGTGGAAATGATGCAGGATAATACATTGTATCTGGAGATTAGTGAGGTGGAAGGTGAGGACCAGGGGAGGTTCTATCATCTTCTGCCTTTGGACCCTTCAACCACAGGGCATCAATATTTTCCAGCATCTGCAGTCTTTAATTTCGCCATGGACAAGTTGGACCAAAGGATCTGTTTCTGTGCTGTATAGCTCTATGTCTCTACATGGTCAGTTCACTTAACTTGCACGTCTTTGAACTGTGGGAAGAAACTGGAACACACAGGGGAAACCAGCACAGACACAGAGAGAACATGCAAACTCCACACACAGTCACCTGAGGATGGAATCAAACTATGGTCCCTGGTGCTGTGAGGCAATAGTCTAACCACTGAGCCACCGTGCCACCCATGCTCCTATAATGTCACATTGGCGCTTCATCAGATTAGGCCCAGAAAATAAACATCTGAAACTGCATATCACTTCAGATAGGCACTAAACCACTCAAAGTGTTTTAAAAAGTTGAATTTGTGAAGATATTTTATTTTCTCTCCTAACTTAATCATTGTCTCCCTCTCTATTTCTAACTTACATCTAATGACTGTCATTTGCTTCTACCCTCCCTGCGTTCATTTCTCTCTTAAATCACAACTGTTGAGGAGATGAACAATTAATTATGTCATTCACCAAGACTCCTTTGAGCTTGTTCAACCACTATCAGATTGCACTTCCAGCAGTTTATGGTGCAAATTTTCTTTGAACTGAAGGGGAATAAAAATCAATTTATGAGACACAGTGTACGTCTACTTCTGCAAGAAACCCTTTGGCTGTTGTTCTGAAGTTGGAACACAGAGTAAGTAGGACGAGAAAGCCTTTTACCAATGTACAAGTCACAATCTTAAAAGCTGTTGTATGTTCATTTTCAGTGTTCTAACTTTGCACTTTACCTGAGTTTAATATTTCAGCAGTTCATGTACTTTTCTTCACAAATATTTATGTTTTATCAAAGATAATGTCATTCGCACATATAGGGAACAACATATTGATTGTAACTGACAACTACATTGTAATAGATTTCAATGTATGAAGCTAAAACAGCTAGCTAGATGAATCAGAAAATGCTCTATTGCATGTCATCACTTCAGCTACACCAAACAAAAGTTTAAAAGACTACAGTCTTCACTTTATTAGATCTTAATTGAGACCCAATATACCTTCGCCTCTTAAATGCAATGTCAACCTTAAACTTTTGTAGTCTGATTCAATGCGACACGATGAGTCTAAAGCTACACTATGAGTCTAAATTTGAAGCAGACTTTGTTGAGGATAAGGCAAGGTCAAGAACTGTCATCAGTCTTAGAATACTAAATACTGCTTGGTAACCCTGGGTGTACCAGGCTCTTGCCTTGCTGTTACAACACTATTATCTAGATGAGTATCTCTGTTCTAATCCAACAGTCAGATAACGAAATCCACTCACACTATGCTATTTATGCCATCATCACAAGGTTACTCCAGGACCCCAAAGAGCCTACAAACCCATCACAATATTCCTTTCTGCTTGAAGGCAATGTAGTTAAGCAACCTCTACGATCCTTAGTTCTGCGTTCTGAACACATGGTGAAGTGTGGATGTTGGAAATCAGAATAAGAAACAGAACATTCTGAAAATACTCGACAATGCTAATGAAAGTCAGTGAGAGTAAAAGAAAATGGGTGGAATTATCACGTAGAGGTGAAGGGCTCTTGTCCATTCATGGACAGACAATGAGGACCCTACACATTGCCTCTTTTTGTGAAGAGTGTTCTCAGCACAGGGACTTGAAGGGGCAGAGGGCATGCCCTCCCCAACTGTATCCAAGTGCCAAATAGTGGAAATCCTCTTCACACTGTGCTGCTGTTTCATCAGAAGCCGGTAGTTCCCTTTGAGGGACGGATTCTGCTGTTAGAAGAGGGAATAGTTTTCCATGGCTCACACCAACCCCTTCCTCAGACAAATCTTTAAATGAGGTATTTAATGTAGGAATTCTGTATGGCAAAGGACTGGCTTATATTAACAGCAGCAGAGTGAGACCCTTAAGTGGGCGATAAATTATCATTTTTGGCTCTCAATTGGTGGCATTCAGAGAGGAAACTGAGGGATCCCTTATATCATGGAATTGAATCAACATGGCATCAGGAAGGTGGCAAAGTCTCCTTGTGGCACTTTCCCACAAGATCAAATGCCACTAAACATGCCATGGGAAAGGACACAGGATTCCACCTGTTATCTCTGTTTCTGTCTCCATGGATGGTGTCTGAACAGCTGAATATTTGAAGCATTTCTTTTCACTACATATGCTCCTGAATAAGGTTGGAACACAACTTCCATCGCCAATAATATTAAAAAAAAAACTGAATGGAATAACAGGTAGGTATCTTACCAATGAGGAAAGAATTTGATAGCAATCACAAACAGAAGTCTCTTCAAGGCTTCCCTGAAAAATACAAAATGAATCAGAACTTTAAAGAACTGCATCTCCACTATGCCAGGCAGCTAAAGTTGTTAGAAAATAAATCTTGAGCAAAGAATCACAGTTTTCATCCCATTGCTACCAAAATGTTGTCTTAATTTATCATTGTGACTGTCTTCAAAAGGATAAATCTTTTCACAGCTACAGTGTCACATTTACATCGCATTTTTAGATTGTTGATTATATCTTTTACAGTTACATTATTTACAATTATTTATATCTTTGTCAATGTTGTACCAATGAGCTTGCATGCTTGTCTAGTGTTGAAATCAGTGACAAAACAGATAATCACACACATCAGGAGATTACATTTCATATCATCTTAAGTGCTATAGTTATTACTTCAATTAACCTTGTAAGTTAAGAGTGAAAGGCAGACACGATGAAATTTAGAGACAATTATTGTTTCTCTGTTGCATCTGTTCTAATGCCATCTTCTGCAGGGGTCCTCAGAAATGTTCACCCTTTTCCTCAACTGAGGATTATCTGCCATCTTGATCTGATCTATTTCCTCCACCCACTGCTTTTCTTTCCTCCCTTAATATAACAAGGATCCCTTGGTCATCATTTTCCATCCCATCAGCATCCACATCCAAAGACTCAGAAGCTGCCTTTTCTGCCACCTCCAGTGGGTTGCCACTACTGGACAAATACCCCCTTTCTCTCTTTTTTCAACACTTTGCAAGAACTGTTCCCTCAAGGACTCCCTGGTCCACTCCCCCATACCCGCCAGTACCTTCCTATGCAATCGCAGAAGATGTAACACTTGCCTGTTTATCTACTCCCTCTTCACTATTCAAGGCCTCAGAAACAGCGATTTACCTGCGCTTCGCTCAATCTAGTCTACTGTATTCACTGCACATGTTGTGGTCTCCTTTATGTTGGCAGACAAAATGCAAATTTGATGGCCACTTTGTGCAACACTAATATTCTGTCCATCAGAATGACCCTGCACTTCCAGTCATCTTCCACTTCAACCACCACTTTATACTCTGGCCAACATTTCTCTCTTGGGCCTCCTGCAGTGCACGAGTGAGGCCTAGTGCACGCTGGAATTGGAAAACCTAAGATTTCAGGATTCAATATTGAGTTCAATAATTTTAGAGTCTGAAAACCACCTACTATGTCCTTTACCCACCCTCACACCCAAGTCCTGTTTTGATAATGAATTGCTTTCAGTGCAGCTAGTCCATTTTTATCAATCATGATACTCATTATTGGCTTTACTGTTTTTCTGCTTCACTGATTTACTAGTATCCCTTTGTCTGCCTTTCTTTCTCTCTCTCTCTGGCCTCTAATTCCAATTATCTGTTCCTCTACTCCAACCCTGCCTCCCCACACCCCCGCCCTCCCCAACTTATTGGCATATGTACCACCTTTTCTTAGCTCTGAAGAAGGATCACTGTACTTGAAATATTAATTCGGCTTTCGCTCCACAGCTGCTACCAGACCTGCTGAGTTTCTCTAACATTTCTTTGCTTCTAGTCCAAAGGAACTCTGATGGGAAAGTACTTATGAAACACTCTGGTGAAAATACAGGGGAATGTTGCAGCCGTTGTGGTCCTGGACCAAGAGGACCAAAGTTAAAAATCCACTATGGTATGAGGTGGAATTAAAATGAATAAAATCTAGTAATTTGGTAAGTTGCAACTAAATCATTACAAACATATGTACAGTGTATGAGGTGAGTATATCATGCAACACTGTAAAGATTCATACAGAACAAACAGTAATTCGATTTGATCACTGTTTAATAGGGAGTTAGTTTACCTCCATTTAAGTGCGATTGTAAGAAGTTGCAATTTTCAACCCATTTATGATTTCTCCTGTCAAAAAATGTGCAATCAAATAGTCAACTGACACACTTAATTTAAACTACGACTGAGGTACCGGACAGCTCTGTACCTACAATGAGTCATGCTACACTAGGAATAATTTCCTTAAAGGGAAGACAACAGAAAGTGAAAACCTTGAGGAAAGCAAATAAAACAAGCAGCAAGAATATCCTTCAGGTGTTTAATTCATCATGAAGCTGCAATTTCATGGGTTTGGTACAAATCTTGCAACAATTATTTGTTTTTCATTGGTTTTATGATCTAAATTTCTTCACAAACCCACAATCTTAAAGTCTATTGTCCATTCAAGAATAAATACTTAGATGTTGCCAAAATGCATGATGGTCCTCAGGCATCATTTTACTTTGTCCAGATCACAGTTAATCTAATGGCGAATCAAACCAAGCTAGCTGGCACAAATATTATTTGAATAGCACTAAAGTTTCATTAATAGCTCCAGTCTGGCATTTTTCTCACTCAAACAACTGTTTATTTCATCATAGTTAAGTGACTAACAAGAAGTGAAAATCTTAAGAAGCCACATGAGAAGATTGACTACCTGACTAAATGTTTCCAGTGTAGGCTATGAACTGCACACAGAAAATCATTCCTTCAACTCAGGTTTACAACTCAGATTTACAACCCGGTCCAATCTCTCCAGTTGAAAAGATATAGCTTTTTTCACCAACTGAAAAATTATTTTCCTCAAGGCTATAATATTCCATTGTGAAAATGCACAATGCTGATAGGTGGAGTCTGCTGTAATGTACAATGTCATCATATAGTGTATACAAGATATTCCCATGATTAAATAACCTAAGAACTAAAATCCAAATAAACAGCATTTACCAATAATTAGGCTAAGTATATTTCTAGGGATCTTGAAGTGCAGGACTGTGCCCTTCCCACTGGACTGGAAGATTCAGCTTCCTGCCATAAAGGTGTTACAACAAGTCTGAACAGGCTGTTTAAAAAACAATCACAGGAATTTGAAGCAACTTTGAGAAAAAGTAAAGTAGATGTTTATTTCTGATTTGCAGAACTATACATCCAATATTTCTCATCCATTCCGGAACCACAGCGTTCAGGAGTTAAGAAAAAATATAAAACTCCTGACAACTAAATGCTGTTGCTAATGTAAATCGCAAAAACTTACATTACTTCCCTCTTTGCTGTTGATCATATTAGATTTGGAGATGTCGGTGTTGGACTGGGGTGTACAAAGTTAAAAATCACACAACACCAGGTTATAGTCCAACAGGTTTAATTGGAAGCACATTAGTGTGCATCCAATTAAACCTGTTGGACTATAACCTGGTATTGTGTGATCATACTGGAGCTATCTCTCAAAAAAGTGAAGTCCAAGTCACAATATACTGTCTTTGCCAATGTTTTAAGATAAATAAGAGCAAGATAATGAATCTTTTGCAACTGATTTTTTTAGGGACCATCTATTAACAAAGTTTTATTTTTAAAATGCTATTCAACTGGCAAACTCTGTAAATTAACTTTGAGAATAGGCTTGATTAATATTGAAACAAATTTAAACAAATGAAACAAATAACTTCTTTGTGCTATTCACAAAAGAGTAGTGATTTTTAAACTTATGATTTTACACAGAATTGTTTGATATGGCAGGGTTTGAAACTGCTCTAACTTACATACTGTACAAGTCTCACATTGCACTGGTAACAAACTTCCCACACCAGGATTTTTACTTGTTGTTGTGGGTAATTCAGCAATTTATAGAACATCATTTCTCTCCTCTCCAGCAATGAGAGGGAGAAGACAATGGAGTCCAGATAACTCAATCAATAAGATGTCACACTTTTAATGAAGGGTTCCTGCTTGAGTGTTCTTATACAGTTCTTGTGGCACAGTGATAGTGTTCTTGCCTCCCCTGGAGATAGAATCAGAGTCATAGAGCTGTACAGCATGGAAATAGGCCCTTTGGTCGAACTTGTCCATGCCGACCAGATATCCTAAATAAACCTAGTCCCACCTGCCAGCACCTGGCCCATATCCCTATTAACCCTTCCTATTCATATACCCATCTAGATGCCTTTCAAATGTTGTTATTGTACCAGCCTCCACCACTTCCTCTGGCAGCTCATTCCATACCTGCATAACTCTCTGCCCATTAGGTGTCTTTTAAATCTTTCCCTTCTCACCTTAAACCTTATACCGATGCCTTCTAATTTTGAACTCTCCCACCCCAGAGAAAATACCTTGGCTATTCATGCCATGCATGCCCTCATGATTCTATAAACTTCTATAAGGTGAGCCATCAGCCTACGATGGTCCAGGGAAAATGGCCCAGTCTATTCACCTCTCCTACAGCTCAATCCCATTTTACTTTGCGGTAACCTTCTTCACGATCCACTACAGCACCAATTTTGTTATCTGCAAACATACTAACCATACCTCCTGTGTTCACATTCAAATCATTTATATAAATGACAAAATGTGCCTCATAACATGTCTGAAAAAGTTAATTTATAAAAACGAGAGAGAAGACAATGTAAATTAGCAATTCAACATGAGTTATAATTCAGCAGAACCCAAAAATCTAATTCTGTGATGAGACACAGGAAGATTTGGCTAAAATTTATCTATATAGATACAAATCTACAACTTCTCAGCATCATCACCTTGATGTGGAGAGGGTTCTGAGCTCCTTTTTCATTGTAGGACCAGCCATGATGGCAAAGCTGGGGAGGGATTTGCCAGAAAAGAAAGTATGACCCAAAGGATCCTTGACAGTAGAACAGCAAAGAAAGATCGTGTATCTCACCAATCATAAAGGTGAAAGGCAGCTGGAGGAGAAAGTGGTCCCAGACACCAGACTCCGATAGGTCACTCAAATCTGACGACCATTCTGTCAAGATTATTTGAACAATGACAGTGCTTCAAGGTCCCTCAGTCAAACAAAGTTACATATGGGCTTCACAAATTACCATTGATGGATAATAACAGTCCCTTCCAGAAAACAACAGCATAAGCTGCAATAAGGCACTTAACCCATCACATCCTGCTAATTAGAAGACCTATTTATGCATTCTTTGTTTTCAGTCAGCCACATCCATGCTAATGTATTACCCACAATTCATGAAATCCTACTTGGTGCAATAAACTTATATGCAACACCTTGCCAAATGCCTTCTGGAAATCCAAATACAGTACATCTGTAGGTTCTGCTTCATTCATAGCATTTTACTCCTTCAAACAACTCAAATAAAAGGGTTAAACACAATTTCCCTTTCATAAAATGATGCTGACCTTTCCCAACTCCCTTGAGATTTTTTTCTAAGCACCCAGCTATAACTCTTTAGCAACTGATTGCAACACCTTCCCCATGACAGACATCAAGCTAACTGAACTGCCTTTTAGACCATTTCAGTCCTTTTTTTGTTGGTAGATCCACAATGGCATTGGGGAGGCAGACCCAGGGACACCAAATGAATGGCAATTTATTTCCAGGTCAGGATTGTGAGATAAAGTTCAAGTCGTGGTGATACTATATTAAACTACTTTCCCTAGCAACCTCTGATTAGGCCACACACACTTCTTTTTTTTTTAAAACACAGTAGAGTCAGCCTGTCAATCGTTTCCAAACCTATATACAAGTATATCAACACGTATCTGGTGCCATCCTTACAAAATCTTCTCTGCCCCCTCTCCTGAGTCACTAAAAATGAAAACACTGGTCAGATACTGAAATAACTGCACAGATGCTGGTATCCTGTCACCAAGCTACCCTTTGTTTACTTATGCATAGCCAGCTCAGAGTCAGTCCCTGAAGTGAGGATATTCTGAATCCCCCATTTATATTGGCCAGCTGAGTCTCCCTAATTGCTCCAGGTTAAAATCCAAATCAGGATCTCATAGTCAATATGATCCACCTGATTCCCAACACTAAGATACTTACCTGAGGGGTTAATTGTTTATACTGCTGAGATAGGACCCAGATGCAAATATGTTAATCCCCATTTCCCAACAGATTCCAATTTTGCCAGAAGGGATAAGGTTGGGGCATATATCACAGAGGATGGAAGTCCAAACACAGTACAACCATTGGAACTTGGAGTCCAGTTTGAACACCCCACTTGATTGCTGCAAGGGCTTTAACCAACAGAGTGGAAGCCACAAATTTATGGATTGCGCCTAAACAGTCTTGAAGAGCAGAAAAGATCTGTTTAATTGCCATAATCTAGAGATTTTAAACCTTCCTCCAACTCTTAGAGTTTTAGAGAATAGAAAGGAAGCTGAACTACTTTGAATTACAGGGCGGCTGTTGGAATGTTTTGGAGTAGCTTCAATAGCATTTTTATAAATACCTGTTTGGGTATTTTGTGACACATCTTCGTGGCAGAAAGATTTGAACCTGGACCTTCTGATCCAAGAGGTGTGGATATCATCACTGCACCAAGAATCTTCATTTTTTTTCCCCTTATATTAGCCACATGAAGAGATGTACAAATTTCACATGTTCATGAGTGGAGTTACATAGATTTTGAGAAGTGTATTTTATTTCAGCTCTGCATGGCTCCGCAATTCTGCCTATATGCACATTGGTTCAGTGGCTATGAAGGTGGCCATTTGGGAGGGGATGGGGAGCATAATTTGGCATGGAGGCTTTGAAAGGCCACAGGTCCAGTAGTCAGAGGGTTCTCATTTGCCACATCAGTTGGCAGAGAAGTATGAAGGGTGGTGAGGAGTGAGGGCTGGAGCACCTAAAATTGTCTGGCACAGCACAGGAAAGATTTCAGAAATGAATGGGTCCCTTCTGATCAGCCCATCTCTAAGGTTACCTGGGCTCTACTTCAAAGTTGGTGAAATTTTCTGTAACCAAAATCTGGCTAAAACTTTTCTTAAGTGCTGTTCATTCCAGTGATGTGACTATCACATATTTAGCTTATAAAAATAAATACATTAATATTTTATGTGTGATATCTGAAAAATATGCTTTATCTATTTCTGCAATGACATGTCAGATCCTGTTTTTTGTTCATTTCCTTTTCTGTTAGCTGCTTTTGGGGACATTCTAATGCAAAATAATTTATTTGACTGAAACAAATACATTATAGTTCAAGGATAAAGTGCCTTTCTTTTTGTAGCCTCATACAGTATGAATGATGAACAAGTCACTTTTGTTTTTATATCTAAAAATAAAATCATAAATTACAATTGTTTTAAGACCTTCTGATGAATAAAATGGCTTTAAATTTATTGGTGGACCTTCCAGAATGTGGGAAGCAATGCTACAGTAAGCCTGTGATGTAGTAAGTGTACAACACCAAAGGTCTGTGCCTTAAATTGAAAGTTTTGTACCCAATATTTCCATACCGTATTATGATTGCTGTGAGTCATAGCACTCGCAAATCATGCACCTGTCAAACAACTCATTTTACATGAAATGTTGTAGCTTAGATGCAGCTGAATCAATGATGGTTGCCAAGATGTGAAAAAGTTGTTTTTATCTCTTATATGACCTAGAGTAATGTATTAAATAAAACGGAAGCAATCAGTTTACATACATTAAAATAACTGCACATGCCACTTGGAATAGACATAACATCCCCAACTGGATATTTTTACAGTATGCATGGTTGCAAAGAACTTGAATATTGCTGAAAAGAGTGACTAATTAATTGCTCTGAACCTTGCACTCCTCAGGACAAACATAATTTATGGGTGGCACGGTGGCACAGTGATTAGGGTTCGATTCCCACCTCAGGCGACTCTCTGTGTGGAGTTTGCACATTCTCCCCGTGTCTGCGTGGGTTTCCTCTGGGTGCTCCGGCTTCCTCCCACAATCCAAAAATGTGCGGGTTAGGTGAATTGGCCATGCTAAATTGCCCATAGTGTTAGGTGAAGGGGTAAAATGTAGGGGAATGGGTCTGGGTGGGTTGCGCTTCAGCGGGTCAGTGTGGACTTGTTGGGCCGAAGGGCCTGTTTCCACACTGTAAGTAATCTAAACTAATCTAATCTAATGCTAAATTTCAAAAAATTACAACAATTTATCCTTTAGGGGAAAAGAGTGCTCAAAAGTCAATCGATTATTTTCTTCATGGCAATGTCTTGGCCAAAGTGCTTCCAAATCTCAACTTCTATTAGAGCACCAGTTGAACAATTCTGAGTGGACTAATAGCCACACAAACAAACAATATAGTATAATAAATTGAACACATAATGTGTTCATTTAAACTTCTAAGAAACAACACTCTTTCAAACAAGGGAAAAATTCTCTCAAAACAGAGGGAATATATTCAAAGTCTTCCATCGTTTTGCATTTAACCTGAAGTTTGGGGAGCTGATAGATACCTCGCAGATACCTCGCCAGCTTGAAAAATTCTCTCAAAACAGAGGGAATATATTCAAAGTCTTCCATCGTTTTGCATTTAACCTGAAGTTTGGGGAGCTGATAGATACCTCGCAGATACCTCGCCAGCTCGCAGATACCTCCTCCTACCGTCCCCTTGACCATGACCCCACCCCCCACCACCAAACCATCATCTCCCAGACCGTCCATAACCTCATCACCTCAGGGGACCTCCCATCCACCGCCTCCAACCTCATAGTCCCACAACCCCGAACCGCCCGTTTCTACCTCCTGCCCAAAATCCACAAACCTGACCGCCCCGGACGACCCATCGTCTCAGCCTGCTCCTGCCCAACCGAACACATCTCGGCATACCTCGACACGGTCCTGTCCCCATTAGTCCAAGAAATCCCCACCTACGTTCGTGACACCACCCACGCCCTCCACCTCCTCCAGGATTTCCGCTTCCCCGGTCCCCAACGCCTCATCTTCACCATGGACATCCAGTCCCTGTACACCTCCATCCCCCATCACAAAGGACTCAAAGCACTCCGCTTCTTCCTCTCCCGCCGTACCACCCAGTACCCTTCCACCGACACCCTCCTTCGACTGACCGAACTGGTCCTCACCCTGAACAACTTTCCTTTCCAATCCTCCCACTTTCTCCAAACAAAAGGAGTAGCCATGGGCACCCGCATAGGCCGCAGCTATGCCTGCCTCTTTGTAGGGTATGTGGAACAATCCATCTTCCGCAACTACACTGGCCCCACCCCCCATCTTTTCCTCCGCTACATTGATGACTGTATCGGCGCTACCTCGTGCTCCCACGAGGAGGTTGAACAGCTCATCCACTACACTAACACCTTCCACCCCGACCTCAAATTCACCTGGACAGTCTCGGACTCCTCCCGCCCCTTCCTAGACCTTTCTGTTTCTATCTCAGGCGACCGAATCAACACGGACATCTACTACAAACCTACCGACTCCCACAGCTACCTGGACTACACCTCCTCCCATCCTGCCCCCTGTAAAAACGCCATCCCATTCTCCCAATTCCTTCGTCTCCGCCGCATCTGCTCCCAGGAGGACCAGTTCAAAATACGTACAACACAGATGGCCACCCTCTTCAAGGACCGCAATTTCCCCCCCGACACCCACACCTTGCACACACACCTCCCCCCTCACTTCGCTCCAAGGCCCCAAGGGAAACTTCCATACCCGCCACAGATTCACCTGCACCTCCACCCACATCATCTACTGCATCCGCTGCAGCCGGTGTGGCCTCCTCTATATTGGGGAGACACGCCGCCTACTTGCGGAGCGATTCAGAGAGCAACTCTGGGCCACCCGGACGAACCAACCCAACCAACCTGTGGCACAGCATTTCAACTCCCCCTCCCACTCCACCGAGGATATGCAGGTCATTGGACTCATCCACCGCCAAACCACAACAACCCGACGGTCGGAGGAGGAGCATCTTATCTTCCGACTGGGAACCCTCCAACCGCAGGGGATGAACTTGGACTTCACCAGTTTCTTCATCCCCCCTCCCCCCACCTTGTCTCAGCCGAATCCCTCCAGCCCGGCACCGCCTTCCTGACCTGCAGTCTTCTTCTTGACCTCTCCGCCTCCATCCTACTCCGACCTATCACCCTCACCTTGACCTCTTTCCACCTATCACATTTCCAACTCCCCTCCTCCAAGTCCCTCCTCCCTACCTTTTATCTTCTCCTGCTGAACACTCTCTGCTCATTCCTGAAGAAGGGCCTGTGCCCGAAACGTCGAATCTCCTGTTCCCTGGATGCTGCCTGACCTGCTGTGCTGTTCCAGCAATAAAGTTTCAACTTTGATCTCCAGCATCTGCAGACCTCACTTTCTCCCTGAGCTGATAGATCCTCATTGCTTTTGCCACGGTCAACTATTCTGCTGTGCCTTCTTTGTTTCATGTCTCCACCAATCCTCTTAATTTGATCCCAATGTATGATTTACTTCACCCTCACAATCTGCCCACTCTATAATTGCTCTCTCTGTTCCCATCCTGGACAATGGTCATCAAGGGCCAGCCGGCCTTTCAATCTGGGTGGAGATTAATAACAAAAATCAAACAATGGCCTCCCATTCACTTTGTCTCCTTGTGTTCACAGATTTTCTGGCTGAGAAGATTACCCCATTCCCATATTGGAGCCATTTTATACCTAATGTTGGGTGTGAGGGTGCGAATGTATATGATTAGGACAACCAGGCTGCCTGGAGAGATGTGGCAAAGTCCAGTCAGCTGCTTACTTTCTTGAGCTCCCTTTGACTGCAACAAACCATGGAGTGACCAGAATTATGCCCTTCCTTTTTAACATTCCCAATGTTGTCAGTTATGCTCCATTTACTAAATTATAATGTATAGACTTCCCTATTATCAGTGATAAAATGATGACTATAATAATGGCTGTGCACTTTAGAGGGCCAATTCCAACAATTTGGAGACTCAGTTGCCAAAGAATATTTGAATGGCAATATGAACAAATAAATTAGGAGCTGTTGTGGCCATTTGGCTCTTCAAGCATTCTGTGCCATTCAGGAAGATCATGGTTGATCAAATCATGACCACACAATTCAATTTTCTTGTTCACCTCTATAAACTTGGACAGATATCAGTCAACAGCCCAGCCACATCGATTTTGTTTGCATTCCATGTCTCAGCCTACACACCTTCCTTCTTGAGGAAATTCCACAGTCTAACAACTTTAAGTGAGAGGAAAAAGAAAAATAATTTCTGTCCTAAATGCCGGACAACTTACTTTAAACAAACAGTCTCGACTAGGCCTAGTCTCTCTCATAAGAAAAATACATTCTCTCAGTATTTACTTCTTCCTATCCTTTCCCCCACTCTGTCACTGGTGGCGTAACTTAAATACAGGAACAAATCAAATAGGAATACAGAACTTAGAAGCAGGAATAAGAGATACAACACGTAAATAACATTGTAGAAAAGAAGGGACATGCTGCTTGGATTCACATTGGGTTTTGTTAGACAACTATCCTCTGCCTATTCCCCACTCCCAGTCCACCAAAATCCTCTGCTCTATTTGTTTACTTGACTTGATTATGCTTTGCGATGCTAAGATCTGGGAAACTTTGAAAATGGTTGGACAGACACATGGCAGCTATAATTAGATGCAGATATGTTATCAATGATGCAGTCTGAGAAAAATGATACCCTGAGGCAGGCTAATCCAGATGGTAACATTTCACTGGGGAGCAGAAGGATCAGTTGCTATTCGGTCACAGCTCCTTGAAGGTGGCATCATAAGTTAAAGCAGACAGTTAAGTAAGTGTGTATAGTG
Source organism: Chiloscyllium plagiosum (assembly GCF_004010195.1). Lineage (NCBI taxonomy): Eukaryota > Metazoa > Chordata > Chondrichthyes > Orectolobiformes > Hemiscylliidae > Chiloscyllium > Chiloscyllium plagiosum. The sequence continues at coordinate 98,625,538 of NC_057711.1, read as the reverse complement.
TGCGATTACATAAGAAAGGGGACTGAGTACAAAAGAAACAAAGTCATGCTAAATATTGTTAGCTTTTAGCTAGAGTACTGTGTACAGTTCTGAGCACCACCCTTGGGGAAAACAGTCAACATCATCAAAAGGAAACAGAGGAGGTTTACCAAGATGGTATCATAGGAGGAGACTCAGGAAACAGATTGGTCTTCACAGACCACAGCAAGCTAAAGAAAGAGCTAACAGAAAAATACACACAATGATTTCAATAGACCCATAAGAGAGAAACTTGTTACTTTGGCAAATAATCAGAGATCATAGATTTTAATAAATTGGCAAAATAAGTCAGATGAGAAATGAGAGAAAATGATTTCACAGAGGATTTTTCTGATCTGGAATGCGCTTCCTTAAAGGATGTTTAAATGAGATCCCATAAAAACTTTCAAAAGGCAGCTGGATTACTGTGTGAAGGTAACTATCTTGCAGGGTTATAGAGAAAAAGCTGGTCTAAATCAGACAGGTGAGTCAAAGATAAGATCAGTCAATTGCCCTTTTTCAACTTGTGAGAAAGTTGCAATTGCAAACGGTCTGCCCATATCACAAAGCCCTCAGCAACTGTCAGTGGAACTAGAGAGGACTGTCAATATATACATTTCTTTCCTATAAACTGAAAGATGCTGTAATAAGTCCAGCTTACTCCAGGCTGTTCCCACTGAGAATTACAAGAAACTATGACAGTTACATATCCCCTTTCCATGTGTAACTCCTGTGAGAAGTAACAGAAATTGCAGCGATTTCTGAACTCAGTTTCAGGACCTACATGACTGCGTGGAGTGTATTATAGAGCCTATTTTAGTACTGTAATGAATAGACATAAATGTCACAGGACTATGAATATCCTAAGTGACAAGACCTTGTTTGTCTGCAAAGAAAAGTGATTGCCGAAGCTGGATCTCACGGCTTTCACTTGAATCTTGTCATAGTGGAACAGTTAAGCCTGAGATATGTTAGAGCTCAGTTTTCCTTAAATGTTGTATAATGACTAGGTAGATCTGACAAAATAACAGATGATATCTCATAGTTTCAACGTTGATAGAATAATCTTTCCACTGTAGACACAATCGGCAAATTGTACCAGATTTGGAAAATATTCTTTTGTTGCCAACTTCCTGCTCACTTATTAAAATGTCATCAAACACAATACTTGCTATGCACTATAACACCTGTGCAGCATTTTAAAAAAAGACATAATTTTATTGAAAACAAATCTTGGCTTCTTTCCATAATTATTCATGGACAGTATGGCCATCACTGCTGCCCACATCCCTTGGACAGGTGATGGTCAGCACACTTCTTGAACCATTACTTAGGTATACCCTCAGGCAGTAAGTGAGGGCTGTAGATGCTGGAGATCAGAGTTAAGAGTGTGATGCTGGAAAAGCACAGCAGGTCAAGCAGCATCTGAGGAGCAGGAGATTTGATGATTTGGGCATAGGCCCTTCATCAGGAATCGTTTCTGGCATAAGCCCTTCATCAGGTACACCCACAGTGTTGTTAAGGAGCAAATTCCATGGTTTTGATACAGTGACAACTATGGATAAGTTGTCCAAGGCCTGAACGGCTAGGCCCGAAACCAAAATGGGCAACCTTTGAGCAGTCAGGCTCAAGCCAACTTCAGGACATGTCAAGCACATGGCATTCACCCAAGACAAAGGCAGATAAGCAAAAGCTTGATCTTGCCCTGCAAAACAATTCTGGTTTGTATATTGGAGTATGACAAGCAGATTTGCTGAAGCCCTGAATTCCTGTCATGATCATGCATGGAGATGGAATATGCCCTTGAAACTCCTCGGGAACGCAGTGGATGCCATCAGTTGGCTGAGGATCAGAGAACATTCTGGAAGGATACAGCAGGGAGAGATCAGAAGCGTCACCCAGTGGTCATTCCCTTAGTGAAAACTCAATCTTGCCCAGCAGTGGAGCTCTGACCACCTGTAGAGAGACAAAATGACCACATGCAAGATCAACTTCACCAAATTCATTAGAGCCAATTACACAGCCTGGCCAACTGCATGGTAGTAATTTAGATCAGGATTGTGGCAAAGGTTTAACATTGTAGTTGGTGGAGTAATGAATACAAGAAGTTGAGGTTTTATCGCATAAGAGCAATGTGTTAGATAATATTTGGCCATGTGGCTACTTTTGTGTCTTTATTGCATTTTATGAATAAAAATGCATTGAATCGACTCTGACACTTTTGTTTGTCTCACAAGTATAATATTCAAGTAAAATGAGTTTACAGAGAAACTGGTCAGAGTGTCTAAAGCATGGACAGCAACATTAAAGAAATGGCAATATTATTCTAACTCAGTATGGTGCGTGATTTGACTGGGAACTTGCAAGTAATGGCAGTCCAATGCATGTGCTGCCCTCATCCTTTGAGGTGGTACTATCAAAGAGCTGGGACAAGTTGTTGCAGTGCACCTTTGAGGATGGTCCACACCTGCCACTGACAGTCAGTGGAAGAAGTGAATGTTTAAGGTGCGAAATATGGAGCCAGTTAAGCAGGCTGCTTTCTCCATGGCAATGTCAAAATGTTAATGAATGGTAATAGGATACAACATATAAATACAACATATATAATAAACACTGAGCTGTTTTAATTGGTGTCAATTAATTATTTTTAACTGAACAATTTTAAATTGCAGAAAATGCTTTCAAAAGTCAAATACATACAAAGTTTTTAAAGTTTCTTTTTAAGCAAGTTGGCAATTAGTTCCAAATAAAATTGCAATTAAAATTTTAATCATGTACCTTTTTATCTTCCTGGTTTCTGAGAAATGATCACTGGCCTGAAACCTTCATCCTATCTCTCCCTACATAAATGTTGTCAGAGCTTCTGACTGTTTCTGACATTTTATGTTTTTAAATGTTAGGGTGGCATGGTGGTTAACACTGCTGCCTCCCAGTACCAGGGTCCCAGGTTTGATCCCAGCCTTGGGCAACTGCCTGTGTGGAGTTTGCACATTCTCCCTGCATCTCTGTGGGTTTCCTCTGAGTACTCTGGTTTCCTCCAGCATTCTAAAGTTGTGCAGGTCAGGTGAATTGATCATGCTAAATTGTCCATAGGTGTTAGGTGCATTAGTCAGAGTGGGTTAATTACTCTTTGGAGGGTTGGTGTTTGGTTGAATGGCCTGTTTCCACACTCGAGGGAGTCTAAATCAGATTTCCAGTATCCATAGTACTTTGCTTTTCTATGTGTTTTTGCTACAATTATATCCAACTTAAATTCTAAAACCTCTGTGATAACCTGTGAGTGCATTTAGTGCAAACTTTCAATATGGATTAACTCACTTGGGGCACAGCCTGTTTTGGGGTCAGGAATACATCTCAAGCAATTTTCCTTTTTAAATCAGCACAGAAGATTGCAGAAACCCAGCATATGAATGACACAACTTGGACTTCAAAATCTTGCGATCATTTGCACGAGATGCTCTGATTTCAGGAAACTTGCAGCAAAACCTGAGCTCAGTGAGGGGGAAACTCCACAGGTAAAAAAATGTCAAACTTGCAAGTGATTCATATTTATCCAACTCATCAAATATTCTTCAAAATGAAGCTCCAATGCAACCAGTGAATTTACTAGCAGTATCAAAGAATTGCAATCACTCTTTTGGAAAGAAATAGTTTAAATAGTGCAAAAGTTTAGAAACCAACATGCTGAAACTAATGTAGCAGACAGATGTTGTTATTGTAAAATGCAACTTGGCTGAACCAGCATTAATCCTGAATCCTTAATTGAAATGGAAGATGAGGATGACCTCGTTCCACATCAAAAGAAAACAAAGCAATGGAGTTTTATTAAGTTGGGGAATGAGGCACAAACTTTGGAAAGGAGATAGAATGGCACCTGGGAAAATAAGGAGTAGTAAGATCAGGGGTAACTGGCACCTTCGCACTTTTAGAATGTGAGAAAAACAAGGTGTTTGTCAAAAACAGACCATTTCAGAATTTGAGTCTACATGACTTACAATGTATAAATATCTGACGAATTCTCTTTCCGTTAGAGTGCTAACTCAGAATCTTTTTTATTCTGGGGTAGACTCTCCTAATGTTAGCTCAATAAGTGATTGTTGACTTGTACCATAAGGCTTTTGAGATTATTTTGTAAAATAATCCATGACAGCAACTTCAACAATGCCAATCAGTTCCCTTATAATACATAAGCAGGAACAAACTACTGTAGATACTGGAATCTGTTCTGAAAACAACAAATGCTGGAGATCAAGCAGGTCAGACAGCATCCATGAAAGGAAAACAAGCTAACATTTTGAATCAAGATGACTCTCCATTAGAGCTGAAGTGAAATGATAGGGTTCAGGTTAGGGGAGCTTTTGCTTCTAGACTCGAAACGTTAGCCTGCTCTGTGTCCATGGATGCTATCTGAATCATTGGTAATACATGATATGTTATAAAGCATTGGACCCCATTCTTCTAAAACAAAACTTTGTGCAATTTATCAAGAGCACTTGCATTTGATCTCCATAGTAACATTTTAGAGAGACACTGTTTTTCTTCCGATGAAATAATAAGAAATTCAATAGAATTATCAGGTTATCCTAAATACAGTGATGCTGATCAACAAGGTTTCCACTGCTAGGACAGGTGGACCCCAAAACAAGTTTGATCTCAAAGCAATAATTACTTTTGTCCACAGTCTGACACTGAATCTGATGTTTATTACCTTTGCATCCTCTTTGAACTTGAGCTGACTGACCCTATGCCATCTCTGTCAAGACGACCAATTTTCACAACTCCTTTTCACTACCAATCGTCACCTTACTTCAGTTGAACTGTAGAGTCTCGAGGGAACCATTCAAATGCTCACATTGATGATGTTTGATCTTGCAACTTCTATAAAATCTAATGCAAAGTACTCTAACTTGCATCACATTTCATTCAAATACCCTTTCCTTGTTGACTACCAGTGACTCATAATCAAGCAACAACTGGAGCCATAAAATTCAGAAAAGACCCTTCAGTCCATCAAGACTGTACTCTCAAAACTACGCTAAGTCTGCACTGGTTCCACTTTCCATCGCTAGGCCAATAGACTTGAATGTTATAACATTTTAAGTGCTCATCAAAGTACTTTTTGAAGGTTGTAGGGTTATCTGCCTCAACTTCTATTCAAGAGAGTGAATTATAGAACCTCATCACCCTTTGGGTGAGTGACATTTTCCTTAAATCCTCTCTAACCGCTTGCTTTCCACCGGAGAAGTGTGACCCCTTGTTATTGAACCTTTGACTAACGAGAACAGCTGCTTTCTACTCACCTTGTCTATGCCCCTCATAAGCCTATACATTTCTATCATGTTCCGACCTTAACTTCATCTGCTACAAAGAAAACAACTTGAGCGTACTCAGCGTCTTTTCATAGCTAACGTACTCCATCCCTGTCAGCAACCTGGCTAATCTCTTCTGCATCCCTTGCAATTACATCCTTCCAATAGTGCACTGACCACAACTGAATGCAGCACTCTAATTATTGCCAAGCAAAGTTCTATTCAGTTCCAATATAACTTCTCTGCTCCCATAATCTCTGCTTCAACTTGTTCTCTATGCCTTGCTAACTGATGACTGGCCCTGCCACCCACAGGAATTTGTGGACAAGCACCTCAAGATCCCACTTCTCTTCTGAGTTCCCGAGTCTCCTCCCATTTATCTTGTATTGGCTTGTTACTTTTTCCAAAATGTATCACCTTTAACTGGGGTTAAATTCCTTCTGCTAGTGATCTGCCCAACTCATTTGTGTCTTCCTGTAGCCTAAGAACTTCTTCTTTACTGGGTCTTAATCTTTCTCTGGTTATTCTCTTCCCCTTGATATATTTGGGATTCTCCCTAATCTTGCACATCAGTGTTTCATTCTTCATGCTATCAAGAAGAACAATTAGGATAAATGATGAGAAATGATTTCCACAGATTGGAGCATTGGGATGAGCAGTCATTGTATAATCAATGCCAAAGCTTTCAGATTGGAAAGAGAAATCAACTCCATGCACAAAGGATTATTCCATCAACAGAAACTGATGCAAGATGCACTTTGTAAACCCAGGCATGATATATTTCCACTAGCTAAAGGCATTATTAGAAAATGATTATGATTAAAAAGTAGAATATGCAGTTAGGTAGCAGATCAGCTCAGACTTCATCAAGTTGCTCAGACAAATGCAATTCCAAAGGGACGAAAAAGCAGCAATAAAACTAATCACCTGGATCTATTCATTCTAACCAGAGAGGATTTAATTAAGGAAGTCTGGCAGAATCTGTGAAGAGAGAGCAGAGTTAATGTTTGAAATCCAGTGACCTTTCTTTTAATTTTGAAGAAGGGTCACACGGGAATCAAAACATTACCGCTGCTTTCTCTCCACAGATGCTGCCAGACCTGGTGAGTTCATCCAACAATTTCTGTTCTTGTTTCAGATTTCCAGTATCAGCAGTTTTTGGAAGTATTTTGAATGAAAGCATTGTCTTTGAAGGATACTTTATTAATGCAACAATACAGAACAAAGAAATGAATAGCGAAATAGAAAGGGGACTTGAAAGGTTCACAGTGGTCATTCACACCATGAACACACTGCAGTGTACTTTGCTCTACATTTTTATTTGCACATATCATATTTGGTGTGACATTTATTATTCATTTTTAACCTCTATCAAATGCCACCACTCACTATTCTAATCCTGTTTAGTCCATGTTGAACCTATATATTTTAATGAGGCATAAGCTGCCGTTACATTTGCGGACAGGAGTTAGTTGTATTTTTCTAAGCAAAATAATGTCACCTTTTTCACTCTGTGATGCTTTAAACCATATGAACATTTATAGTAATTCCTACTGCTATAAAATTGACACCCAATTTCAAATTGATAATTTTATTTTCAAAGAGGTCTGTTATTGTCACTCCTGGAATTTTCTGAGATTATCAACAAGAACATATTTCTTCTTCCATCTCAATTCTTCAAAAAGGTCAAACAAATAAAGGGATTTCATGAATCATTAAGTGAATTTAAATCTCATGTACTGTCATTTTAATAATGCCCTATAATTTCATGTTACATAGAACGTGAGGATGAATCAGCAAATGTGCAATTGGTTCAATACATGAATTGACTCTGTAAATTGAATGTAGAACTCAACAAATATTGTGCTGTGATCAAACTATAAGTTCAATTCACAAAAAAAACAATTATCCAATGCAGAATGGATGGTTCATAATGGCACATAAACTTTTTAACAGTGCACTGAATAACAAGAAAAAAATGCTTCATTGGAGGGGAGCTAAAAAATATTTTTCGAGCAATTGAACACATTCGTGCCCCATAAAAGAAGAGTGAATAATTCTATCACATAAACTGGCTACATGGGTCAGTTTGTATCTCAATTCCATTTTTCATGTTTATCACAAGAATCAGAAGCACCTCAGAATCCAATCATTATAATGAGTCTTATTGAACAAAACATAATCACAATTACTTGATTGCACTGTATGGAATATTTATTTCCAGCACCCAATGTTCCTTGAAAATAAATTATTTCTGTGGAGGTAAGGAATTCAGGTTTAAATTCACATGTTGTGAACATGTATCTTTTTAAGACAAAAAAAAGCACATTCAATCTATTAATATTAAATCCGTGCATGTACAGGCTGCCCGAAACATACAAAGTAATGCTTCATTACATCCTGTGGGGTCAAGTAATGGTTCAGAATGGGTCAATTCTGGAGACTTCATTAAGATGCACTAACTTGGTGTTGTCAAATAGCCTTTGGTGGGAAGATCCAGATCACAGCTTTGGATCTTGAAGGAGATTTCAATGTTTCCTCTATATCTCCCAATAGTCTTAGTAACAATGTCAAACTAGGTTATGTCACTTGTAGTTCCTTGTCATTTGGAAATAATCTATATCTTATTATCAGTGTAAACAGAATTGACCTTTCTAACCAGTCAAGAGTATGTAGTATGTATGTATGCAGTAGCATCCAACTACCCACAAACAGCATTTAGTGATCAACAGTGGGCATGATTGCTTAATACCACAAGTGCAATGGTGGAAAACTCCATTAAACCCAAGAGAGAGATTTTTCAGAAGATCAAGTATAATTACAGCTCAAGACACTTTGGCAGCAAACAATCAATCAATAGCAATAGGTTGAAGGACTAGCCGGGGGATAAAGCACCAAAGGCTATAGATTTGATGTAAAGGCTGTAAAGAAGCAGAGGAGAAGCATCGGGAGTTAGAAAGCTGAAAGGTGAGTTACTCTTTGGAGTTATAGATCCTATCAAGAAGCAAGGATCTGTTGAAGCATTCTCCGAAGCAGATAGTCTCAAAGCTCCATAAGGAATTGGTCTACACAAATATCACATTCTTTCATCTATGCCTGGTTCTGAACAACATGAAATGGTTAAATGATTAACAAAATCCTGCCATCTTAGATGTTGATGGAAAATACACAAAGTAACCAATTCAAATAGGGATTGTAGTTGGTTTATGCATCTTGCTGCCACTAAAGATTCTTGTGTGGCCTGTGAAGTTTTTGACTGCATGTTTAGAGAAAGATGTAAATTAGTCAGTTTAACACTATATTTGCATCAAGATAATGCAATACATGGACATCTTGTGCTCTTCATCCAAGGTAACAAACACAGCTGCAACTTATATCAATGATGAAGCAAAGTTGTAAATTCCCTTATAGTGTTTCCCTCATTTGCCTTCAATCCTTTTACTTTTTATTCTGAGTTCAGCTCCACAGATGATCATATCAGTTTTTTTTTTCAAGAGACCTGCCTCCTATGCATTTGAGGATTTCTTGGCTCCTGATTTTGCTTTAGGAGCCTAGAAGGTCACTCTAATGTGGAATTTGATCCTTTGCTCTCTCCTTTCTGAATGTCTAAATATGACTGACATTTTGACCAGTGCAGCACACCAACTGGAAATAGTGGCAAAGGGTGCGGGCTATGACTGTACTTTGAGCATTTAAAATTCTGACTCAGCCCCTAACTGCCATGTTATGGATCTTGATGAAAACTAGAGAAGCTTCTGCTGCCACCTCAGGAAAATAAATTCCTTGGTGAAAAGTTTTGAAATGTGCTTCAGGATAACCAGGAGGCATGGTGGCTCAGCTGTTAGCACTGCTGTCTGACAGTGCCAGGGACCGGGATTTGATTCCAATCTTGGGTGACTATCTGTGTGGAGTTTGCACATTCTCCCCATGTTTGCGTGGGTTTCATCTGGGTGGTCTGGTTTTCATCCCCCAGTCCAAAGATGCGCAGGTTAGGTGAATTGGATGTGTTAAATTGCCCATTGTGTTCAGGGATGTGTAGGTTAGGTGCATGACTCAGGGGAAATGAAAATTAATAGGTAAGGCAATGGATCTGGGTGGGATACTCTTTGGAGGGTTGGTGTGGATGTGTTGGGTAGAAAGGTCTGTTTCCACACTGTTGAGATTCTATGATTCTATGAGAAAAAGAAATGATCCACATAAGGTTTACATTCACATAGCACAAAGAAGAGAGACTGAATCATTCATCATAATTGTCTGAAAGAGGAAAACTGAGAAAGAGCAAGTACTTCTGAAATAATGAATGGCTGGGATGTGTTTAACTTCGCATGGACTTAGGTGCCCTAGTTCTTTAATAACTGAAAGTTCACTTACACAAATTACAAAATTAACAGTTCATATGGAATAATGGCCTTCCATGGAGCCTTGCTAGGAATATACAAGGGGTATTACGCACAGTTTTAAACTCCTCACCTAAAGAAAGCTTGCCACAGACAGATCACAACAAAGCTACACCAAATAAATGACTGGAATGGAGGGCATGCCCTATGTGGAAAGATTAAAAAGACTGGGCCAAAACCCATAAGTTTAAAAAAAGAGAGAGCTCTAATTTAGACATCCAAACTTCTTCTTGACAATTGTCACAAAGCTGGTCCTTTTTCTTAAAGTTACTGTGTACTTGATTTTTTTCAGAGGGGTCTTAAATCAGTCCAGGCTCCGAAATAGCCGAGTTGTTGCAGAGACGAATGATTTATCTTGGCTCTTTTTGTTTATCCCTAAGCAGACGATATTTCAGGCCAACTTGTATTACGAAAGGAGAGTGGCCAGTCCTGGCAGCTGAGGTTTTTTTGTGCAGTTCAGCAGTTGCGTATGTAAAGAAAGGCTGGGTTTTCTCTCTCCTTCTGCCTTTCTGGTTTCCAACTGTGAGTTGCCTGTGCCATGTTTCACTGCTTGTGCTAAGGAATGTGTGTGTTTCGGAACAGCATCATTAAGTCAGGTTTGGATAGGATAAGTTAGTGTATTTTTTTTTGTTCTTTGTGTTTCGTTCCATAATTTTGGAAATAAATTTTGTTGTTTAAAACCTGGCAGTCAACTCAGATAATTTCCACCAGGAATATCCAACTTTGCGAAACAAATGACAAGGTTATGGTCTGGGCTACCTGCTTAAAGAGGTTTTGAGGGATCTGGCCTAATCCATACCACAAGGTAGGTACAGTAATGATGTTATCCCTGGGGAAGCAGACTGAAACTGAGGCAGTTTCTGAATAAGGTCAGGCCATGTAGAATTGAGATGCTGAGGAACTTTTGTACCCAGAACGTGGTGAATTGCTAGAAATCTCTACCCAAGTGGACATGTTGGACTCTCAATTGTTGAGTATGTTCAAGGCTCAGATTGATAGATGTCTATACATAATCAAAACATTAACAGATATATGGAGGAAAATGGTGTTACAATAGAAAATCAGTAATGATCTCATTGAACGATCAAGTGGAACTGAAGAGCTGAATGGCCTGCTCCTATTTGCATTCAATTCTTAACATAACCAAAATACACAAACTCAGTAAAACATTGGAACAGCACCTCTTTACACCAATCAGCTAACTCAATGCTAGTGTCACATTCCAGTTGTTTTTCTTGTCCCCATTCTGATACCCAATCTGTGTTAAATTCAATTTCCTCAGTCTTTTGAGAATTCCTAAACTGATGTCCAGCAGAAAGATCCACTCTGGTGAGGCATTTCCTTGCCATACCAGGGAAAATTTTCAAGTGTCTATGTAACTCCACTGGTCTCATATCTTTAGTCAGAAAATCAGATTTCACCTGCACTTTGTCTGGTGGCTAACCGGGAACAATCTTTATTTGCTAAACACAGTAGTCTCTCTCTCTCCATCTAGGGTTATTGAATTTGACTGCCTGAGAGTCTGCACAACCATTCATAAAAAGAAAAGCCAGCTGCTGTTTCACTGTACAATGGCAAAATTTGTGAACCTTGGATGACAAGAGAAATTGAGAGCTTAATCAGAACGAAAATACTTCGGGAACTGAAGACAGAGTCCTCGAGGAATAAAAGTAAGCAAGAAAGCACTTAAAATAGAAGTTGAGAGGGCTAAAAAGGGCCATGAAATAACATTGGCAAACAGAATTAAGGAAAATCCCAAGGTGTTTTATACATATACAAACACCAAGAAGGTAACTAAAGAAAGGACAAGTCCACTCATTAAAAGTAGGAAATTTATACATGGAGCCAGAGGATGTGGATGAGGTCCTTAATGAATACTTTGCATCGCTATTCATAGAAGAGGAGGACATGGTGGATGGTGAGTCCAGAGTGCGGTATGTTGATGTTCTAGAACATGTCAATAAAAACAAAAGTTGGTGGTGTTGAGGATTTTTGAAAAAGTAGACAAGATCCCAGGATCTGATGAGATATATCCCAGAATTCTGAGGAAGGTGAGGAAGGAAGTCGCTGTGGCCCCACAGGAAATATTTGTGTCCTCTTTTATCACAAGCATGGTCCCAGAGGATTGGAGAATAGCCAATGTTGGTCTGTTGTTTTGGAAGGGCAATGGGGAAAGTTCAGAATTTACAGGCTAGTGAGCCTTGCATCAATAGTAGGAAAATTATTGGAGAAGATTCTTAGGGAAAGAATTTATTCACATTGGAAAAGATATGGACTTATTAGCGACTGGCAGCATCACTTTGTTGGGAAGCGGGTCATGTCTCACAAACTTCACTGAGCTTTTTGAAGAAGTGACAAAGATAACTGATGAGGGCAAGGTGGTGCGTGTTATCTGCATGGACCTTTGCAAGGCCTTTGACAAGGTCCCTCAAGGCAGGCTGGTGCAGAAGATGTCATGATTTAGAGTTGCCGGTGTTGGACTGGAGTGTACAAAGTTAAAAATCACACAATACCAGGTTATAATCCAGCAGGTTTATCTGGAAGCACTAGCTTTCGGAGCGCAGCTTCTTCACCTGACAACCACCTGATGAAGGAGCAGCCTGGTGTTGTGTGATTTCTAACTTGATACAGAAGATGAAGTCATTTGGATTCTGCGATGAGCTGGTTAGATGGTTACAGAACTGGCTAGATCTTACAAGACAGAGATTAGATTACATTACAGCGTAGAAACAGGCCCTTCGGCCCAACAAGTCCACACCGACCCGCCGAAGCGCAACCCACCCATGCCCCTACATTTACCCCTTACCTAACACTACGGGCAATTTAGCATTGCCAATTCACCTGACCTGTGGGAGGAAACCGGAGCACCCGGAGGAAACCCACGCAGACACGGGGAGAACGTGCAAACTCCACACAGTCAGTCGCCTGAGGCGGGAATTGAACCCGGGTCTCAGGCGCTGTGAGGCAGCAGTGCTAACCACTGTGCCACCGTGCCGCCCACAAGCTGGTGGAAGGAGAGAAGTGGTGGAAGGTATTTTTCTGACTGGAGATCTGTGACCAGTGGTTTGTGGATGACTGAAAGATTGAGGGAGCAATGGATAGTGAGGAGGATTTCCATAAGATGCAGATAAATATATTTTTATATACATATGCTGGAGATCGGAGTGGAAAACTGGCAGATAGAATTTAATCTGGACAAATACAAAGCAATACATTCTAGAAGTTCTAATACAGAAGAGAAGTATACTGTTAATGGCAGCTCCCTAAATAGCATCAGCATACAGAGGGATCTAGGCATACAAATACAGAGTTCACTGAAAGTGACAACACAAGTGGATAAGGTGGTCAAGGTATTGGTCAAGGTATAGAATATAAACATTGGCAAGTCATGTTGCAGACATAATTTTTTTTTAAACTGGGCTATATTTGGAATATTGCATACATTTCTGCTTACCACACTATGAGAATGATGTGGAAGCTTTAAAGAGGGCACAGAAACACTTTACCAGGATGTTGCCAGGTTTGGAGGGGATTAGCTACGAGGAGAGATTGGACATACCTGATTTGTTTTCACGCGAATATCAGAGGCAACCTGATAGAGGTTGACAAAATTATGAGAGACATGGATATGCAGATTCTTTTTCCAGAATAGAAATGTCAATTACTAGGGTTAAGATAAACAGGGGAAAGTTTAAAGGACGTGTGAGTGGCATTCTTTTTATACAGAGGATGCTAATTGGCTGAAATCTGCTGCCCTAATAGGTGGTAGAAACAGATACAGTATCAGTTAAAGAGGCATCTTGACATACACATGAATAGGCAAAGATAGAGGGGTACAGACCACATAGAGACAAAAGGTTTTTAGTTTAGAAAGGCTTCATGCGTCAGCCAAGGCTTGGTGGGCCGAAAGGCCTGTTCCTGCACTGTACGGTTCTTTGATTTTATACTGGCTTGGACAGGATTTGAACTGGGCTCCTTTTCCCCATGGCAAGATAATCATTTAGACGTGGGTCAGGCAGAAATAGGAGGAGATCACATATTATTCTGTATATCTCAAATTTGCCTTGAATTAAGACAGAGTGTTTAAAAGATAACCATCTTATGGAAGGCTCAATCATTTCAAATCCTCAAATTTGTAATTACGAAATGTAAAACTGTGATTATTTTACATATTTAATATACAGACATGCCATCAACATGACCAAATCCAATCAAATTTACAAGGTGTGAAAAAGTTCGGGTTTTAGCTTCTTTCATTGGCATATTGGAATGTTTAACAGTTTATTATCTCCTCTTTGAAGACTTGATGCTTTAAATATTCAAAGGGACATTGCTAAAGATGTGAAAACAGAATTCTTTGGGGAGTTTAATAGTTTGCAACAGAGAACAACTTAGTCTGTGGAAAGCTGGAGGGAAAAGAATAAAGTTCAGTTTGCATGGTTCTGTTTCGATTTACATTTGTATCACAGAAGTGATGAGTCAAGAGCAATATTTAGTTTTATTGAAAGAAGGAATAAATCCAACTTAAGTACAAACTAATCATCAGGGCCAGAAGGCTGAGCTTTTTGCCTATGAGTGAGAAAAGGATGTGATGGAAGGATAATTCAAATTCTGCAGTTTAACCTGGAAGAAAAGTCTGGATGATCAAGAACAGAACTTCAAAAGTCAAATAAAGTTATATCAAAACTGTAAAATACAACAACCCAAAACTAAACAAAAATGAAACTAAAATCAATGTCTGTGGTGCAATGCAGAATTCAAGGGATCAGTCAGCATTATCCCAAAATTCTTTGTCTGTCTCGACCTCAGTGTAAAATTGCCAATTAATGCTCGAACTTCTTGCTGAAAGCCTTGAGCCTGGTGATGCAACGTCCTCAGAGTTATACAGCACGGAACCAAACCATTTGATCCAACTTATCCTCATGGATCAGAAAGCCTAAACTGATCTAGTCCCATTTGCCAGCATTTAGCCCATATCTCTCTAAACCCTTCCTATTCGTGTACCCATCCAAATGTCTTTTAAATGTTGTAATTGTACCAGCCTCCTCTACTTCCTTCCACATACGCACCACACTCTACATGAAAAGGTGTCCCTTAGATCCCTTTTAAATCTTGCCCCTTCACCTGAAACCTATGCCCTCTAGTTTATGATTCCCTACCCTGGGAAAAGGACCTTGAATATTCACCTTATCCATGCCCCTCATGATTTAAAAACCTCTATATGGCCACCCCTCAGCCTCCGACGCACCGCAGAAGAAAATGTCCCAGCCTATTTAGGCTATCCCTTTAGCTCAAACCCTTCAATCCCGTCAACATCCTTGCAAATTGATTCTGAACTCTTCCAAGTTTAACAACATCTTTCCAAAGCAAGGAGAGCAGAACGGAACACATATATCCTCCATAATAACAAATATCTTCCATGATATTCTGATGAAGGAACGGCGCTCTGAAAGCTAGTGCTTCCAATTAAACCTGTTGGACTATAACCTGGTGATTTTTAACTATGACATTCTGAGATTCAGTAATTTACAAAATAGGTTGACTTAAAGTACCATTTGAAACAAAGCTGCAATATCCAAAAATATATTCCAGAATATTATTATCCAAGGTTTGAGCATCGTGGAAGACTAGTCAAGTTACATATCATATATATGGGATTACATTGTCCTTGATCTTCCATCATCGGCTGAATGGGTGTAAATTTATGGACAGCATGTTCTTGATGGCAAGAGCCAATGCATTGAGATTAACAATTTCGTCAAATTATCCATATAACTTTACAGCCATGGACTGCTGCATCAAAAATGATCATTTTAATCTCTTCCAAAAATGAAATATTAAGAAAATAAACTGTATATTTATCGACAGAAATGCTGAAAATATGGAATGAGCTTTGCATCAAGACTGATGACTTGTTTCCGAACCTGTTCATGTTTCTATTCCTGACCCCCGAAATCCTATGGAAAACTTCATTTGTATTTTTGCTGTCTTTCTTTTGTTATGTTTTTATATCTCCAGGCATAAAGTTTTCAGCATGCGGCTGAAGCATTAAATATTCTTGATTCTCCCAATACAATAATGACCAGCTTTCTATATTGTACTTCTTAGTTCATCCAAAATACTACTGCCCATATCCTAACTTGTATGTGCCTTATTTATCCACTCTTCTGATTTCTGACCCATAATACCTCACAGTTAAACAATGCCTCAATTTCAAAATTCTAACCTTGATTTTCAAATACCTCCATTGCCTTGTCACTCCCTGACTCTGTAACCTTCCCCAGACCACGCTAATCGCCAAGATAGCCATGTCATTCCAATCCAATATTCTTCCAGCATCTATAATTTTCAACACTTTGTCACTGCCAGGAATGCCTCAAGTTGGCCCAAGAATTACCTCTAACTCATTTTCCACTTTTGAGAAACTTCTCAAAATGTACCTAACTATAGAACCAGAATTAAATAGCATGAAAACAGGTCCAACTTGTCCATGCAGATGAGGTTTCCCAAACTAAACTAATCCCATTTGCCTGCATTTGGCCCATATCTCTTTAAACCTTTCCTATTCATGTACCTGTACAAATGTCTTTTAAATGTTGTGACAGTACCTGCACCTGCCACTTCCTTTGGCAGTTCACTCCACAGACAAACCATCCTCTGTGTGAAAAAATTGCCCCTCAGGTCCCTTTTAAATCCTTCTCCTCTCACCTTAAAAGCATAACCTCTAATTTTAAATTCCCCTACCCAGGGAGAATACCTTTATTATTCACTTTATCAAGCCCCTCTGGGAAAAAAAAAGCTCCCAGTCTATCCAACCTCTCATTATAACGCAAACCCTCCAGTCCTGGTAACAAATTTTTTCTCCACCCTGTCCAATTTAATAATATTCTTTCTATAGCAGAATGACCAGAACTATGCACAGTGCTCCAAAAAGTGGCCTCACCAACATCCTGTACAATTGCAACATGCTGTTGCAACTTCTATATTCAATAATCTGAGCAATGAAGGCAAGTGTGCCAAATGTCATCATTACCATCCTGTCTACCTGTGACACAACTCTCAAAGAACTACATAAATGAACCCCTAGGTTTCTTGTTTGACAAAATTCCCTAGTGCCCTAGCATTAACTGTGTATGTCTAGCCCTTTTTCATCATATCAAAAAGCAATACCTCACATTTTTCCAAATTACTCTCCATCTGCCACTCCTTAGTTCCTTGGCCCAATTGATCAAGATCCTGTTGTAATTGTAGATAAGCTCCTTCACCATTGACTATACCATCAATTTTGGTGCCATCCACAAACTTACTAACCATGCTTCTTAAATTCTCATCCAAATCTTTTATATACATGACAAACAACAGTGGACCTAGCTCTGATACCTTTGGAACATTGCTGGTCACAGGCCTCCAGTCCACAAAACAATCCTCAGCCTCCACCCTCTATCTTCTACCATTTTGTATCCAATTAGCAAGCTCTCACTGAATCCCATATGATCTAACTTTACTCACCAGTCTACCAAGTGGAACTTTTACTACAGTCCATGTAGACAATGTCTACTGCTCTGCCCTCATTTGCCTTCTTAGTCACGTCTTCAAAAAACTCAGTTTAACAGTATTGCAATGATAGTCATGAGGAACCAATGGTAGATGAATGGGTGGGGAAAAGCAAGCAATTTGCAGGATTGGGCAATGTTTGCCAAGTAGGTTGATGAACCTGGGGGCTACACTTTGAGTTCTTCTTACTCAGATGCAATGATATGGAGGTTTCCAAAACCATGCAAAACCCATCCATAATGAGTTACTATTCAACTGACTGTTCAAATGAAACAGACAGACAGCCATAAAACAATATATAATTGACCACTCCACTTTCCATGACCAGATTGGTTACCTGCCCTCGTCCTGCCTCAGTTAAAAATCAGAAGACAGCTCATGGCTCACCTTTTAACTGCAGATAGAACCATAACTCATCCAGTTGAGGAAGCTCAAGTTCAGTTCAATGCCTCAAATGTAAATGAGAAACATGTCATAGACTGCAATATTTAAAATAGTTTGTGCAGCAACAGCTTCAAAGATATAAGAGCCGAATTTTAATGACAAAGGACACGGAGGTTTGAGCTGATTAGGACAGGTGAAGTGAAGTGTCAGAAATTTGTTTCCCAAATTAGAATCTTAAATTGAATATAGAAGTTGGACAAGTGAACAAACTGATTTATGGGGGTGTGTTGTGACTTGAAATAAAAAAAATGCCTAATTGTCAATTAGTTTTTGAATATTTGCTCTGATCAACTGGATTTCCCAAATATTATATAAATTGGCAGATATCTCAAAGTGGCAATGAGGTAGATTCTGGAATCCACCATTACTTCTGGATATGTATATCTGCCTGATATGATCTGTAGTAAGAAGGACACAAAGTCTGCAGAGGGATACACGCAGGTTAAGTGAGTGACAGATGGAACATAATGTGAGGTCTTTCACTGTGGCGGAAGCATAGAGAAGCTGACTAAATGGAGAAAGACTGCAGAAAGGTACAGACAAGAGGGATTTGGAGCCTTCAACTTGAATCACAAAAAGCTAACAATCAAGCTTAACTGGGAGCAGAGAAGGCAAATTGAATATTGGCCTTGATTTCAAATGGAATCAAGAATAAATGTAAGTAGGTAGGTTTTTCAAGGTTCTGTCAGGCCACACAGAATGCTGTGAACAGTTTTGGGCCCTTATATAAGGAAAGATACATTGTCATTGCAGGCAGTCCAGAGAAGATTCACTCGGTAAATATCAGTTATTGAGTATTGCATTTTGAAGAGAGGTCAAGTATGCTGGACCTGTACTCACTGGAATTTAGAAAAAGGTAAGAGGTGGCTTTATTAAAATATACAAGATACCCAGAAAACTTTACAAGATGGATGTGGCAAGGTAGCTTCCCCTTGTGGCAGATTCGAGGACCAGAGGGCATAATCTCAGAATAAAAGGTTGCAGGTTGAAGATAGTGATGATGAGAAATTTCTTCTTTCAGAGGATAATGAATATGCAGAAATTTTTACCACAGAGGGCTGTTGAGGCTCGGTCATGAAGTATATTCAGGCTGAGATAGTTTTAATCAGTGAGGGGATCAAGGGGTATGGGAAAAGGGCAACAATGTGGAGTTGAGAATGATCAGATCAGCAACCATCTTATTGAATACAGAGCGAGTTTGATGGCTTGAATGGCCTACTTCTGCTCCTATGTCTCATAGGTGCAATCAATTACAGAACATTTTATTAGCACATTCCAAAATGATTTAGCAGCAGCTTTGTCAGTTTCCCAAATTGTTGGACACAATCCCAAGTAGAGTCATGAGACAACATTTGAGAGTCACAAGCTCTGAAACAGCAATGATTTCTACAGATCTCAGATTGAATTTGAATAGCTGTGAGGCCTCTGTAAATTGTTACTTTCTTTCCAATTCATGGACGCAAATTATGAGGCAGATATTTGTCTCTGTAAAATCAACCTGTGAAAGGAATTTCTGTGTTCTTACTGACAAAGCCCTGCAGTTGAACAACTTACAGTTGCCTGAATTTCTGAACCCCACCTCCCCTCCTCAACTTTGACACTTAGCCACTGAAATTACCCACCCTTCCAATCCAGGATCATTCAAAATTTGACGTCTGAAAATAGGTCATACTATGAAAGAGTTTGGGCAGTATTGGATTTTTCTGGGTCTGACATTATCTACAATGTGCAAGACCCATAAACATTAACTCTGAGATCATCAGAGCTATTTTGCTCTGCTCACCCTCTGACAGATTCTCAGCACAAATAAGAAATTTGCTGACAGCCTGGGAGAAAAGAAAATCATGGAGCAGATCCTGCAAAATTCATAGAAAACCTATTAACCACTGTATTAACCATGAAACAGCCACGATAGAGCAAAGTGTCAGCTGTTACCATGTCTTTTTATTTGGTTAAAATCTGCATTGCTTGTTTGTATATAACCTTGCTTGTTTGATTGTAGAAATTGAGCTGATGAAATGTATTCTTCAGATTGATTTCAGTGACATGTGGCTCAGCTATGCTGATTGATATTCTGCTTTGACACGTCTCAAGCTGTTTCATTTGAAATCCAACAGAATCAGCAAGCTGTCTGAACTTGGTGACAAAAGTGCCAGATTTGATATCAGGCCATGGGGATTTGAATCTCAAACATGCACATCATATTAATTAGAAACTAATTTGCTGAGCATTCAAACTATAAATGTAACCTTTGTGGAAGTTAAAGGACAAATTTTCTACATTTAAAACAATCACACTTTCAGATGATGTAAAAATGGATATCATTTTTACTTAGGAAAATAAAATAGTAAACTTCATCTTGATGTTGAAATGCTGAAAGAAGAAAATGTGCTGAAATCAAGTTAACTGCAAAGTAGAAATGCTCCCAAAGACTCAATGGGTTGGACTAATGGGGAACTAAACCTGTCAGAAATTAGCAGATTAGTCAGATCCCTAAATGCATGTAGGATTAGATCTGGTATCTTCTGCATGTAATTTTCTTTTTTTGGACATCTTCAAGCAAGCAATTGTCACAGAATAAAGAACTGATGCTGTATGAGAATATTCTATTACACAGTCTCATGACAGAACATACATCCCCTGCATTGCACAAATGCAGACTCTCACCACAGAGAGCACACCTCCCCACAATATACAAACAAAGCCTCACCAGCCAGAATACAACTCAGTATATTGTAGAAATACAGTGTCACCACACAGAAAATACCTCTTACACTGTACCATTTGCATCCTCACAATACTGATCACAACACACTTCCCAGATTGTACAATAAACAGCCTCATCACTTGAATGCAACATTCCACACTGCACAATATACAAACTCACCACTCTGAATTCACCACTCCACACTATACATGACATAGTTTCACCATTTCGAACACATCACTTTAGACTGTATACAGTAATACATAACCTCAGCACAAAGAACTAACCATTCCAGACTACACAAGTGCCCCACTGCAAAGAACACAAAGTACACTTCTGTACTGAAATGGATGCTGAATAAGACTGCAGAGTTCTGATTCTTGGACCAACTAGAATTACACTGCTTTGGGAAAATAATTCACTGTTGTGTTCCTGCTCAATGTCGCTCTGTGACTTTACTTAAAGTGAAAGCCCCAAAGGGTTTAATAGGATACATCACACATTCTGGCTGTCACAGCATGCTGCAGATGTCACACATACTGAAGCATATGAATGCAATTTCTACTTTCCTTTAAAAGTATAAAACTAAGTCAAAAACAAACATTTGGAGCAAGTTATTTGCGAAACACTCTAAACGTTTAGGCAGTATTGATATATTCACTTGCATAGCCATAATCTGCCGTCCTATGGGCCAAGAGCTGGAAAACGAAATTTAGATTGTCAGACCTTTGTTGGACAACATGGGCACCCATGGCCAAATGGCTTTTTTCTGTGCTGTTAGTTTTTATAAATGTCATCCCTCCATCAATGGCCCAATTTCATTCTTTCCAGAGGTGAACATGAAGGACAACTTACCACGAATAACTTGAATGCTTTTTAAAATTTTGCAAATTTTATCAGATGCACATTAATTCTGTTAGAGCTTGAAATAGCCATGGAGGTGCAGAAATTGAAGATGTATTTCAGCATTATCTAAACATGGTTGACTCAACAATTAGGGGATGGGCAACAATTGCTATCCAAGCCAGCGTTGCCCACATCCCATGAATGAATTTTTTAAAATATTTTTTAATAACGTGGCATAAAATTAATAAAAATTAGAGCAAGAAAAGGCCTTTTGATAATCATGCCTGCTTCGTCTAGAGCCAACTTTTACTGAGTGGATTATGAATGGATCCCCTCCCCACCTATAAATCTTCAACTTTAAAACCAAACAGAACTATCATCGGAGGGAAAAGATTTTACCACACCCACTTCCCGGATATTCAAACTTATAGTCCAGTCTCATGAATCTTTACTGTAATGTATGAGGTTTCCTCTACCAGTACAGAAACATGAACAGTCAGTGTTGGAAATACTTAACAAGTCAGTGTCAATGGAGATAGAAACCGACTTCATGCTTTAGGTCAGTAGCTCTTTGGCAGGACATGACAATTATATAGAATGATGTGCTGAATATGGCACAGGAATCGTAGAATCCCTGCAGTGTGAATCCCTGATCAATCGGGTCTGCACTGAACCTCTGAAGAGCATTCCACCCAGACCCATTTCCCTTCCCAAGCTCTGTAAACATGCATTTCCCATGGCTAATCCACCTAACCTGCACATCCTTGAACACCATGGCCAATTTAGCATGGCCAATCTTTGGATTGTGGGAGGAAACCGGAACTTCTAGAGGAAACCCACACTGACACGAGGAGAATGCGCAAACTCCACAAAGATAGTTGCCAAAGAGCAGAATCGAACCCAAGTCCTTGGTGTTGTGAGGCAGCACTGCTAACCACTGAGTCACCATGCTACTATGTTTAAAAAGGATTCCTGTAGGGGTCAGAATGGATGAAATGGACATAGCTTTCTGAAGCTTCGCAAAGCACAGGAATGGACAGCACATCTGGAGAGATCATCACCCTCTCCGCCGCATCTCTGCCTCAACAAATACACACAAACAAACACGTCAGGGGTGTTATGTCTCACAGTCAATATTTTAATATACCTTCAAAGGATATTCACCAAACGTGAAAACTGTCACACAGCATTTGAGCTGGAGGTATAAGCATCTCAAACTCCATCCTAGCTTGGGATCACTTAAAGCAAGACATACTATTGAAAGCATGCTGCTCATTATAAATTAACAGCATAAATATTAGCCCAGACACTTATGGACCGATGTATATACTGTTAGTCTATTAAAATGTATTGCAACATCTGTTAGATTCTTCCATACCATGATACCCAAATTGATTTCCTGTGTTCCAAGAAATGACATAAGCTACATCAGTGAAACTCACATCAGGTGGCTCTGACTCACGCCTTGGGGTCTTGTTGCAGTATCTGAGATACTGAAATGAGGTGATGTTTATCAAAGATGGGAGCAAGTGGCTAGCTTCTAAAGCAAAGCCTCTAAGGCATTTGTGGAATTGGCAATGGAAGCAAACAATGAACCAGGAAATTCAGGAGGACAATAAAGGCTAATGGCAGAACACTATCATGTACCAGGACTTTCACTCTGACTCTGAACCAATATTCCTCAGACCAACACAACTGACATTAAATCCATCCCCTCTCCAGATAGCTGTTCATTTCTCATCTGAACAGCCAATGCTAATTCTCACCATTATTGTTGTGCTATCTTACACTTTCAGTCACCCTCTGTTGTAACAATATGCTTTTCTGCACAGACTTACCCATTCCCCAAAATGACTGGTAAACTGGATGTAGATTTTGTCTATTTGACAATTTGTGAGAGATTTGTTCACCAAACAGACTTGGTACAGAGATTCAGCAACTGTTACAGGAAAGGACAACTGTAACTCTCATACTACATGCTGAAAGCAAGACTGTGCAATATTGCCAGTCAAAAATCCTCAAATGATATCACACCACCCTCAATAAGCATTGTGCTTCCTTTTTGTACAGACAATTCATTTACAAAATTCTCAAATATTTTACAGTAAGCGTGTGATCACAACTCCAATGTCAGGCAGTCAACTTGCTTGTCTCCAATGACAGGCACTTTGATGACCACCATAAATGCAAGCTGACATGGTTCACTGGGAAAGAGATCTTGTTCCAACAGGCTGCAGATAATTACACCAAGCTGGAATGAAATTCTGACTCAGGCACTGGTGATCAGACATATTGCCAAAGTTGAAAGCCTGCCAGTAGACATAATTTTGCAGGTCTTGCCTCCTTCAGGATTGATGGATGTGTCCACCACCTCTGTCAACTGGAGTATTTGAGGAAAAGGGAACTCCATTTCCATTGCTGTTCAACTGGTTGCCCTTCAGAGGTCCAAACGTAGAGTTACTTCCATGCTGCAGCAAAAGATTGCAAACAGTTGTGGGCAACGTTAATGGAAGCATGTGAATGCACTGGACAAAATGCAGAAGCAATTTACAAGAACGATTCCAATAATGAAAGACTTAAATTATGAGGATTGATCCAACAAGTTGAAACTGTTTTCCTTCAAGAGAAGGCAACTGAGAGGAGATTTTGTTGAAGTTTTCAAAATCATGAGAACAATAGAGAGAGGAGATAGGGAGAAACTGTTCCTATTCATATCAGGGAACAGGAATGAGAGAGCATAGGTTTAAAGTGATCTGCCATGAAGCAATAATAATGTGAGAGAAAATAAATAATGCATATGCCAAATAGTTAGGGTATGGAATACACTGTGGTGGTGCAAGGTTCAATTAAGGCATTCGAAAGAGTATTGTATGATTACTTAAATAGAAATAGTGTGTCAGGATGTGGGGAATAAAGCAAAAAATTGGCAAGAGGTAATGATACTTATTTGAAGACCGAGTGTTGACACAACGGACTGAAATGCCTCTTACTGCACTGTAACAATTCTGTGATAACAGCGGAGAAGCAAACGTGAAGGTGAACAAATTCCAAGACCAGGAAAATTAGTTCTAAGAAGTTAGAAATCACCAGTGAAGTGTTGAACTTATACTCACAGAACTAGTGCTATCAGCACCAGCTTCTTACCGAGACATGACTGCGGCCATTCATTTGCAGCAATGAAAGCCCTATCAGTTTCACTAAAGAAGCTCTCATTATATGCTCACCTGACTGACACCAGCAAGCACCACATGACTCAACATTACATTCTGTCCTTAATATCCAGTGCATGAGATTTCCAAAAGTTTATTGCTTCTTTGAATGTTTTAATTACTCAGCCAACAGCTTAAAAGAACTTTATTTTTCTCATCTTCAAGCCAGCTTGGATTAAATCAGGAAATGAGCAGAGTCATTTTAGGCTCTGGATGTCATGTCGTTTTTTGGGGCTTTAACCATCACCTAATCCACAGAGATCAATGTGAGGGTCGTGCATTTGTGTCTTCTAGAAACAATTGAGAATTTAATGGAGGACAGTCATAGAGTCATAGGGATGTACAGTATGGAAACAGACCTTTCGGTCCAACAGTCCATGCCAACCAGATATCCAACCCAATCTAGTCCCACCTGCCAGCACCCAGCCCATATCCCTCCAAACCCTTCCTATTCATATACCCATCCAAATGCCTCTTAAATGTTGCAATTGTACCAGCCTCCACAACATCCTCTGGCAGCTCATTCCATGCACGTACCACTATCTGCGAGAAAAAGTTGCCCCTTAGGTCTCTTTTATATCTTTCCCCTCTCACCATAAACCTACACCCCCTCGTTCTGGACTCCCCGACCCCAGGGAAAAGACTTTGTCTATTTATCCTATCCATGCCCCTCATAATTTTGTAAACCTCTATAAGGTCACCCCTCAGTCTCCGATGCTCCAGGGAAAACAGCCCCAGCCTGTTCAGCCTCTCCCTGTAGCTCAGATCCTCCAACCCTG
>NC_057711.1:98531877-98600176 GCF_004010195.1 Chiloscyllium plagiosum | reverse complement strand
TGTATAAGTCCTGCTAAGATTTGCTTTCCCAAAATGCAGCACCTCGCATTTATCTGAATTAAACTCCATCTGCCACTTCTCAGCCTATTGGCCCATCTGGTCCAGATCCTGTTGCAATCTGAGGTAACTCTCTTCGCTGTCCAGTAAACCTCCAATTTTGGTGTCATCTGCAAACTTACAAACTGTACCTCTTATGCTCACGTCCAAATCATTTATGTAAATGACAAAAAGTAGAGGGCCCAGCACCAATCTTTGTGGCACTCCACTGGTCACAGGCCTCTAATCTGAAAAACAACCCTCCACTACCACCCTCTGTCTTCTACTTTTGAGCCAGTTCTGTATCCAAATGGCTAGTTCTCCCTGTATTCCACAAGATCTAACCTTGCTAATCAGTCTCCCATGGGGAACTTTGTCGAACGCCTTACTGAAGTCCATATAGATCACATCTACTGCTCTGCCGTCATCAATCTTCTTTGTTACTTCTTCAAAAAACTCAATCACGTTTGTGAGACATGATTTCCCACGCACAAAGCCATGTTGACCTTGCCTTTCCAAATACATGTACATCCTGTCCCTCAGGATTCCCTCCAACAACTTGCCCACCACCGAGGTTAGGCTCACCGGTCTATAGTTCCCTGGCTTGTCTTTACTGCCATTCTTGTGGCACCATTTTTGCCAACCTCCAGTCTTCTGGCACCTCACCTGTGACTATCGATGATACAAATATCTCAGTTTGAGGTCCAACAATCATTTCTCTAGATTCCCACAGAGTTCTCGGGTACACCTGATCAGGTCCTGGGGATTTATCCACCTTTACCCATTTCAAGGCATCCAGCACTTCCTCCTCTGTAATCTGGACATTTTGCAAGATGTCATCATCTATTTCCCTACAGTCTATATCTTCCATATCCTTTTCCACAGTAAATAGTGATGCAAAATATTCATTTAGTATCTCCCCCATTTTCTGTGGCTCCACACAAAGGCTGCCTTGCTGATCTTTGCAGGGCCCTATTCTCTCCCTTTTGTCCTTAATATATTTGTAAAAACTCTTTGGATTCTCCTTAATTGTATTTGCCAATGCTATCTCATGTCCCCATTTTGCCTTCCTGATTTCCCTCTTAAGTTTCCTCCTACTTTCTTTATACTCTTCTAAGGATTCACTCAATCTATCCTGACTATACCTGACATATGCTTCATTCTTTTTCTGAACCAAACCCTCAATTTCTTTAGTCATCCAGCATTCCCTATACCTACCAGCCTTCCCTTTCACCCTGACAGGAATGTACTTTCTCTGGATTCTTGTTATTTCATTTCTGAAGGCTTCCCATTTTCCAGCTGTCCCTTTACCTGTGAACATCTGCCTCCAATCAGCTTTCAAAAGTTCTTACCATCAAAATTGGCCTTCTTCAATTTAGAACTTCAAGTTTTAGATCTGGTCTATCCTTTTCCATCACTATTTTAAAGCAAATAGAATTATGGTCGCTGGCCCCAAAGTGCTCCCCCACTGACACCTCAATCACCTGCCCTGCCTTATTTCCCAAGAGTAGGTCAAGTTTTGCACCTTCTCTAGTAAGTACATCCACATACTGAATCAGAAAATTGTCTTGTCTACTGAAGAAATTCCTCTCCATTTAAACCTTTAACACTATTGCAATCCCAGTCGATGTTTGGAAAGTTAAAATCTCCTAACATAACTACCCTATTATTCTTACAGATAGTGGAGATCTCCTTACAAGTTTGTTTGTCAATTTCCCTCTGACTATTGGGGGACTACAATACAATCCTAATAAGGTGATCATCCCTTTTGTATTTCTCAGTTTCACCCAAATAACTTCCCTGAATGTATTTCCAGGAATATCCTCCTCAGCACAGCTGTAATGCTATCCATATCAAAAATGCTATTCCCCCTCCTCTCTTGCCTCCCTTTCTATCCTTCCTGCAGCATTTGTATCCTGGAACATTAAGCTGCCAGTCCTGCCCATCCCTGAGCCATGTTTCCGTAATTGCTATGATATCCCAATCCTATGTTCCTAACCATGCCCTGAGTTCATCTGCCTTCCCTGTTCGGCCCCTTAAGTTTGTGGATGATACAAAAATTAGTAGGGTGACAGAGGAGGATGGCCTTAGATTATGGGAGGATACAGACAGGCTGGTTAGATGGGTTTATCAGTATCAAATTCAAGCTGGTGAAGCACCTAGGTAGGATAAACAAGGCAAGGCCTGATTAATGTTGGGATCCTGCAAAGCACTGAGGATCAGAAGGACCTTCGTGGGCATGTATGCCGATTACTTAAGCTACCAGGAGTGGTGGATAAATTGGTTAAGAAGATTTTTTAAAAATTCATTTGTCAAATTTGGGCATCATTGGCTGGTCAGCATTTATCACCTGTACCTAGTTGCCCTTGATAAGGTGGCAGTGGTGAGCTGCCTTCTTGAACCGCCACAGTTCACTTTCTGTGGGTTGATCCTCAATTCCCCGAGTTTGACCCATTGATAGTGAAGAAATGGCCATATATTTCCTACCAGGATGGTGAGTGGCTGGGAGGAGAACTTGAAGATGGTGGTGTTCCCGTGTACGTGCTGTCATTGTCCTTCAAGATGAATTGATTGTGGGTTTGGAAGGTGTTGTCTGAGGATCTTTGGTGAATTTCTGCAGTGCATCTTGTACATAGGTACACACTGCTGCTACTGAGCATCTTGTAGATCGTACACACTGCTGCTACTGAGCATTGGTGGTGGAGGGAGTGGATACTTGTGAATGTAACACTGATTAAGTGGGCTGCTTTACCCTGGATGGTTCAAGCTTGTTGATGTTGTTGGAACTGCACCCATCCAGGCAATTGGGGATATTCCATCACATTCCTGACTTGTGCCCTATGGATGATGGACAGTCTTTGGAGAGTCAGATGGTGAGTTACTTGCTTCTGATTTGATCTTATAGTCACTATGTTTATGTGGCAAGTTCAGTTGAGATTCTGGTCATTGGTAACTCCCAGAATGGTTGATAGTGGGAGATTTAGTGATGGTAACACCATTGAATGTCAAGGGGCAGTGGTTAGATTGACTCTTATTGGTGGTGATCATAAGTATTTTTGTGGTGCAAATGTTACTTGCCATTTGTCACCCAATCCCAAGTCACAAATGGTGCTGAACATTGTCCAATCATCTGTGAACATCCCCACGTTTGGCCTTTTGATGGAGGAAAGGTCCTTGAGGAAGTAGCTGAAGATGGTAGGGCCTAGGGAACTATCTTGATAAACTCCTGAAGAAATACCTGGAGCAGTCATGACTCCAACCAGTGGAGAACACATCCCCTGAAACTTGCCTTATTAGCTGAGGCTTAGGGATAGGCAATGGACGAGCAGTATGATCATAGATTATTAATCCAGAAACTCAGATAAAATGTTCTGGGAATCCGGGTTTGACTCCCACCATGGCAAATGGTGGAATTTGAAGCCAATAATAAAAAGATTTGAAATTAAGAATCTACTGATCACCATGAAACCATTGTCAATTGTTGGAAACATTCATCTGGTTCACTAATACTCTTCAGGGGACAGCATCTGCTATCCTCACCTGGTCAGGCCTACCTGTGACTTTAGACCCATAGCAATGTGATTGATTCTCAATTGCTTTCTGAAATGGCCTAGCAAGCTACTGAGTTGCAACAAATCACTACAAAGTCTCAAAGAAATGAAACCAGACGGATCACTTGGCATCAACCTAGGTAACGGAAAAGACAATGGCAGAAACAGCCCAGTCAACACTGCACAGTTCTCCTCACTGTCATCTGGGGGCTAGTGCCAAAATTGGGAGAGCTGTCTCACAGATTAGTCCAGCAACAGCCTGACATAGTCACACTCACGGAATTATATCTTAAAGACAATGTCCCAGACACCACCATCACCATCTCTGGATATGTCATGTCTCACCCGCAGGACAGACCTCGTAGAGGTGGCAGCATATCAGTATACAGTCAGAAGGGAATTGCTTTGGGACCCCTCAACATTGACTCCTGACCCCATGATGTCTGAGGGCAACCTCTTGCTGATTATCACGTACCATCCTCCCTCAGCTGATGACTCAGTACTTCTCCATGTTGAACCACACTTACAGGAAGCACTGAGGATGGCAAGGACACAAAATGTACTCTGGATGGGGGATTTCAATGTCCACCACCAAGAGAGGCTTGGCAGCATTGGTGCTGATCAGGTTGGTCGGGATCGAAAGAATATAGCTGCTAGACTGGGTTTGCAGCAGGTGCTGAGGGAACTATCAAGAGGAAAAATATATTTGACCTGATCATCACCAATCTGCCAGCTGCAGATACACCTGTCCATGACAGTATCAGTAAGAGTGACAGCCGCACAGTCCTTGTGAAGACAAAGCCCCACCTTCACTTTGAGAATAATGTCCATCATGTTGTGTGGCACTGTTACCGTGCTAATTGGAACAGCCTTTGAACAGACCTAGCAACCCAAGACTGGGCATCCAGGAGGTTCTGTGGGCCATCAACAGCAGCAGAATTGTTCTCCAGCACAATCTGTATCCCCCACTCAAGCCAGAGGATCAACCCTGGTTCAATGGAGACTGAGGAGGGCACGCCAGGGATGGCACCAGGCATAACTGAAGATGAGGTATCGACTAGGTGAAGACACTGTACAGGACTACTTGCATGTCAAACAGCATAATCAACAAGTGATAGAAGAGCTCAGCGATCCCACAACCAATGGATCAGATCAAAGCACTACAGTCCTGTCACATCCAGTTGTGAATGGTGATGGACAATTAAGCAATTTATTGGAAGAGGACTCTTCACAAATATCCCCATCCTCAATGATGGAAGAGCCCAGTACATCAGTGCAAAAGATAAGACTGAAGCATTTGCAGCAATCTTCAGCCAGAAGTGCCAAGCAGATGATCCATCTCAGCCTCCTCCAGTGTCACCAGCATTACAGATACCAGTCTTTAGCCAATTCGCTTTACTCTACACAATATCAAGAAATGGTTGGAGAGATTGGATACTGCAAAGGGTATGGGCCCTGAAAACATTCGGTGATTTTACTGAAGACTAGTGCTCCAGAACCTGCCCTAGCCAAGTTGTTTCAGTTCAGTTACAACACTGGTATCTACCAAATAATATGGAAAATTGCCCAAGTGTGTCCTGTACATAAAAAGCAGGACAAATCCAACCCGGACAATTACTACCCCATCAGTCTACTCTCGATCATCAGTAAAGTCATGGAAGGTGTTATCAACAGTGTTATCAAACAGCACCTGCTCAGCAATAACCTGCACAGTGATGCCCAGTTTGGATTCCGTCAGAGCCACTCAGTTCCTGACTCATTACAGCCTTGGTTCAAACATGACCAAAAGAGCTGAATTCCAGAGATGAGGTGAGAGTGACAGCTCCTGACATCAAGGCTGCATTTTACTGAGCGTAGCATCAAGAAGCCCTCTCAAAACTGGAATCAATGGGCATCGGGGGCAAACGCTCCATTGGTTGGAGTTATACCTGACATATAGGAAGATGGTTGTGGTTGTTGGAGGTCAATCAGCTCAGCTCCAGGACATCACTGCAGGAATTCCTCAGGGTCATGTCCTCGGCCCAACCATCTTTAGCTGTTTCATCAATGACCTTCCCTCCATCAAATGGTCAGAAGTGAGATGTTCGTTGATGATTGCACAATGTTCAGCACTATTCATGACTCCTTAGATATGTTCAAATGCAACAAGAGCAAGACAATATCTAGGCTTGGGCTGACAAGTGGCAAGTAACATTCATAGGTGATTCCAAGGCATACAAGACTATGCAAAAGTGTAGTTTTGTGTTTGTTTTTGACTAATGTGGACACAATAGGCCAAAGGGCCTTTTATTGTGCTGTAGATCTCTCAGACTCTATGATCCTGGAAACTTACAATTTTGTCAACATAGTGCATTAATTTCAGTTATTAACTGTTCCTCCTATTTTGTGTATGTTGGGAGAGTGGGTGGAGAGGGTAAAGCATAAGATGTTGGTAATGTTTCTGTATTTGTCTATTTACTGCTCTTCAAAATGCATTTATTTCATGAACATGTCCCACTCCCATTCCCTTTTGTTTTCAATCATTATTTAGAACATAGAACATAGAACAATACAGCACAGAACAGGCCCTTCGGCCCACAATGTTGTGCCGAACTTCTAACCTAGATTAAGTACCCATCCATGTACCTATCCAAATGCCGCTTAAAGGTCGCCAATGATTCCGACTCTACCACTCCCACGGGCAGCGCATCCCATCAGGCAACATTCTGGTAAATCTTCTCTGCACCCTCTCCAAAGCTTCCACATCTTTCCTAAAGTGAGGCGACCAGAACTGCACACAGTACTCCAACTGTGGCCTAACCAAAGTCCTGTACAGCTGCAACATCACTTCATGACTCTTGAATTCAATCCCTCTGCTAATGAACGATGATACTCCATAGGCCTTCTTACAAACTCTATTCACCTGAGTGGCAACCTTCAAAGATCTATGTACATAGACCCCAAGATCCCTCTGTTCCTCCACCTGACTAAGAGCCCTACCATTAACCCTGTATTCCGCATTCTTATTTGTTCTTCCAAAATGGACAACCTCACTTGGCAGGGTTGAACTCCATCTGCCACTCCTCAGCCCAGCTCTGCATCATATCTAAGTCCCTCTGCAGCCGACAACAGCCCTCCTCACTGTCCACAACTCCACCTATCTTCGTATCATCTGCAAATTTACTGACCCACCCTTCGACTCCCTCATCTAAGTCATTAATAAAAATTACAAACAGCAGAGGACCCAGAACTGATCCCTGCGGAACCCCACTTGTAACTGGGCTCCAGGCTGAATATTTACCATCTACCACCACTCTCTGCCTTCGACCGGTTAGCCAGTTTTCTATCCAATTGGCCAAATTTCCCTCTATCCCATGCCTCCCGACTTTCCGCATAAGCCTACCATGTCATTCTTTCGCCTTTTATCCACTTCAAAGCTTACCCTCTGGTTTTTCCATCCCTTCCTCAGCTTTGCACCTGCTTAAAATCTTTTACACCTAAAACATCACCACATATGTTGCCTGACGTTTTGACTGGTACCCCATTTTCTGTTTCTATTTCAGATTCCCTGAGCCTTCAGCAGTTTGCTTGTGCATGTATCTTAACAGGAACTTTAAACACAGCTGGTGGTTTTAAACAACATTCAGATTTTCAGATGGGTTGAAAATTTACTTGAAAACAAATGTTTTAATTTTCCCATTTATTTCTCAGCAATGAAAAATAAAAACCCTGTCACAGCCTGAAAATGAGGTCAGTTTTCACCTAATATTTAAATTCATCCACATATGTTCTTTGAGAAGATGCATGAGCAGTACTTCAAGAATATCAAAATTTACAGTATATCTTTCCAAGATAACTAATGACTTAGTGCCTGAATCTTAACGGTGCTTTAATAGTCTCTGTCTATGCTCACTAGGGGTCTTTTCTAGTGCTGATTGCATCGTAAGTTTTCCAAATTTCTAGGCTGCGAGAATGTTAATTTGAATGTTTGCAGATAGGGGTGAACTTTATCTTCCACTCCAATCGTTCCAACTTTCGAAAACTTACTTAAGCACATCACTCCACATTGTGAGAGTTCAGGTGATGCCAGTTGACTTCTGAAACTGGCTTTGTGTTTGAAGAAAACTGCCAAGGTAATGAACAAGGATTATTATTACACTGGTATGTACCCATATTACAAAAAGCCATTGATTTTGCGTTGCTATACATAGTACGTGAGTACCAATTATCTTACACTGACAGACTTGCCTCGCAAGATGTTTCCAACTGTCACATTTTATATTTAAACATTGCAAGTTCAATCTATGATGTATCATTACTGAAAATGAACTGTAAAGCAGAAGTCACGATAACATTTTGAAACAATTCCAGAAGGATACAAATTGGAAACTGGCTTACTAACAGATAGAGAGACAAAGAGACTTATTAATTATTATATACGGATGAAATTAACTTCAGTGTTCAATCTTTAGTGAACAAAATATTTGATAATGGTTGCATTAGTCCCAGCTTTGTCATACTTTTCCTTTCTTTTTTAACACAATCACTTTAACAATCCTTGCTTATCTTTCTCTGCAGAGGAAGACTATCTTCAAAACAGCCTACTGCACTGGCAATGTTTTTTTTAAGATAAATCCCTCTATCCCACAGAGCACAATAAGACCATTAGACCATCAGACATCGGAGCTGAATATACACCATTCAGCCATTGACTCTGCTGCACTATTTAATTATGGCTAATAAGTTTCTCAACCCCATTCTCCTGCTTTCTCCCCTTTACAATCAAGAACCAATCTATCTCAGACTTAAATATACTCAATGACCTGGCCTCCACAATGTTCTGTGACAGTGAATTCCATAGATTCACTACTCTCTGGCTGAAGAAGTTTCTCCTTATCTCCATTCTAAATGGTCTTCCCTTTACTATAAGGCTGTGCCCTCGGATCCGAGTCTCTCCTACCAATGGAAGCATCTTTCCAACATCGATTCTGTCCAGCCATTAATATTCTGCATGTTTCAATTAGATCCCCCTTTATCCTTCTAAACTCCATAGAGTCCTCAAACATCCCTCATATGTCAAGCTGTTCATTTCTGGGACCATTCTCATGAGTCTCCTCTGAACATGCTCCAGGGCTAGTACACCCTTCCTGAGATATGAGGCCCAAATTGCACACAGTACTCCAAATGTGGCTTGACCAGAGCTTTATCGAGCCTCAGAAGTACATCCCTGCTCTTATATTCAACTTCTCTTGAAATAAATGCCATTATTGCAGGTTTACCTTGAGAAAATCCTGGACTAGAACTCCCAAGTCTCCTTGCACTTTAGACTTCTGAATTTTCTCCCCATTTCAAAAATAGCCCATGCCTCTATTCTTCCTATCGAGGTGCATGACCTCACATTTTCTCATGTTGTACTCCATCTGCCATTTCTTTGCCCATTCTCCTAACCTGTCCAAATCCTTCTGCAGCCTCTCCGCCTCCACAATGCTACTTGTCCCTCGACCTATGTATCTTTGTATAATTTGCAAACTTAGCCAGAATCTGCTCAGTTCCTTCATCTAGATTATTAATGCATAAGGTGGAAAGTTGTGATCCCAACACTGAGCTTTGCGGAACTCCACTTGTTGCCAGCTACCACCCTGAGAAGGACCCCCACCCTCTGCTTTCGGCCAGACAGTCAGTTGTTATCCATGCTAGCACCTTGCCTCTAACACCATAGGCCCTTATCTCTCTCTCTCCTGTGAGGCACCTTGTCAATGGCCTTCTTGAAGTCCAGGTAGAATATATGTCAATGGCTGCAAAGCTATATACAGCCTGACAGATACTGAAGCTTGGAAAGTCAACAAGCTGATTGTCAGACTAAAGTGAAAGAACTGCATTCTATTTCAAGGCAGTTTTAAACCACTTTTAGTATACATAGCTTCAATGTAACATAGGTCAGTGACTAGATTCA
This sequence comes from Chiloscyllium plagiosum, assembly GCF_004010195.1. Taxonomy (NCBI): domain Eukaryota; kingdom Metazoa; phylum Chordata; class Chondrichthyes; order Orectolobiformes; family Hemiscylliidae; genus Chiloscyllium; species Chiloscyllium plagiosum. The sequence continues at coordinate 98,590,657 of NC_057711.1, read as the reverse complement.
TATCTTATTCCAAAGGAAAGGTCCGGACTATTTTGACTTGCATTTTGCCAGCATCAAGCAAGTTCTTAACAGGATCATAAGGAATTACCCATAGCTGGTACCTTTTGAGAGAAGGAAGCAGCTGTCACTGTCAAGATTGCAATTCATAGTTATCCAAGTAAAGTTGATATTTACAAGTAAAATGCCACTTTGGATACAATAGAGCAGATTAAAGGAAAAAAAAAATACATCACCGGGGTATTGCTAATTAGATAACATGTAGAGAGATCTGTAACCTTTTCCTCCAAAGACATTAATGGGAAAGAAGAATTTTCTGTCGGAAGATAGAAACAGTAGGTCTACAGCTCCTTAAACAGTTTCATCATTCAAATACTTATAGTTTGTGGCTGATTTATGTCTCAATTCCATTTCTCCCACTTGCTTTTTAATCCTTAGTGCTCTCACTGTCCTACATTGAAAAATGTCATTGTTAGATTGTTATATTGCCCTCTCTGTTGGAGTGTGTAATCAAACTCAGAGACAGGGAGTTCTTTTTCTAAGCCAGCAGGAGAGGCATCCTGGATTTCAGCAAAAGCCATGCCATGACTGCTAGTACATGGTGATACAGTCAGAAATATAGACATAACCATTGCCAAGGTAGCCAACCCTCCAAATGTACACATTTCCAGTCAATATGCCATTCTTGTTAGTCAGAGCCAGATAGCATGCTGGAATTAGGAAACTGTTATGCTCCTCATCATGGTAATGGTCCAAGTCATAGACATTGATCACATTAAAACCACAGCAGGTTGAAAGCTGATTCAGCAGTCTGGAAAGTCTCTCATGTGAACATGTTAGATCTGGGTAGGTCCAATAATAATATTCTAGTGTTTGGATATTTAGTGTCAGATTGAAACTTAATGGAGGATCCTATTGCTTTCCATTGATAATATTAGGAGAGAACAAAGTCTCCCTCAGCAGAAGGAACTAGAGTTTAAGAAGACACATTTAAACCGAGCCAAGTTATTTATATTTGGCATGAATAATAGTACATCTAACATTGAGAAAATAGTCAGGGAGGAAAATGTGTTCTTTGAACATTGAGAACCAAATGATAAAGTTAAGCATCAGCATAATATCAGACACCATTACTCAAGAGATCATGCAAATACCACTTCTTTTTCATGATTTTGCATGCACACTGATTTCATTTTTACCCAGAGAGATACATGTGAATTACTTTATTTACACAAATAACACGCCAACTTTGGCCAGAGAAAAATTGAAGAAACTCATAAGATTCTGATGCTCAATGAAGTGCTCAAATATGCCATAAATGGTTGGTTGAAAGTTGATGTTGAGGGAATGGAGGAATATTTCACATGCAGAAATGAACTAAGTGTAGATCAATGCTATCTCCTTTGTGGATTGTGAATCATTGCTCTAGCAAAGTATAAAAAAAGACTGATAGAAGATACTCATTAAGGGCATGTAGGGATTATCCATATTAAAACTGGGGCAATAAACTATTTATTTTCCAAAAGGTAGATAGAGATATGGAAAAGTAGTGATTTCAATGAGAATCGAACCACTGACTTTTCAATGGTTTCAAAATCAATGGTTTTCATTCCACAATCAAACACAAGGAAAATCTGGGACTGAATAAATGTCCATGACTTTGAAGTCGAAGGGAAAGGAGTATGTATAAAAACTGAAATTGCTGGAGAAACGCAGATATGGAGAGAAGTAGATAGCTAATGTTTGAAGTCCAGTGACCCTAGGTCAGAAAGAGTTGTGCTTTATTTATTCTGATTCTGTTTTTCTGTTATTGTTTATTTCAGGTCTGCAACATCTCCAGTTATTTGTTTTACTTTATGTAGGAGTATCTGTTGTTGGTTAATAGCAATAGGCAGTGGATAAACATGGAATCTGTGCCCAACAACACAAGTGCCAAAACTGTCAAGGCTTTGACAAGTTGCTTTGCAGTTTATGGATTGCTGGTAGTATAGTGTCAGATAGTGTTCCACGCTTTACACCAGAACATTTGAAATTTATCGAGATAGAAGAGATCAGCATGCTGTAATTCCACCATATCATACAACAACAAGTTTAATTTCACAAAGGAAGTGCATAGCATGTGAACTGATTTTTGCAGGGGTATTTGCTGATGAAAGGCTGGGCTGTAATTTCCATCTTTCAAATCAACACAGGCTAGACATTTATCTGTTTTCTTACAGAAAAACCTTATCATTCAATACAGTTAATCGCCCCATGTATTAATGTTCAGACCCACTCTTAGGACAAGGTTGGGATTGCTTAAGCTTGTCAATAGAAGTGAGAGACAAGCAAAACAAAGTTAACACGAGTCATGATACATGAGCTATGTAACTTAGAGAGTTCAGTGCTGGTCAGAAGGACACGGTGAGCATCCACCAAGGTAATAAAGAGAAAAACATGATTGGAGTTACTGTAAAAAAGATGGGATATGTTCACATATCTCATTCAAGCAAAAAATATATTTCCTCAGCATAATATATTATTCATTAGAATTACTGATGGTGGCCTGAGATCAGTGTTGGGAAGTTGTTAAAGGGAATTCTGAGGTACAGGGTCTACATGTATTTGGAAAGCCAAGGCCTGAGTAGGTATAGTCAACCTGCCTTTGTGCATGGGAACTCCTGTCTCACAAACTTGGTTTAGTTTTTTGAAGAAGTAAAAAGAGAATTGATGAAGGCAGAGTGGTGGACGTGATGTATATGGACTTTAGTAAGGTGTTTGACAAGGTCCTCATGGAAGACTGGTTAACAAAGTCAGATCACAATGAATATAGGAAGAACTAGCCATTTGGATTCAAGTCTTTTGACTCAAAGATAGAAGGCAGAGGGTGATGTGGAAGGTTGCTTTTCAGACTGAATATCAGTGACCAGCAGTGTATCACAAGAATTGGTACTGGGTCCCCTGCTTTTCATCACTTATACAATTGATTTGGAGGTGAACATAGGAGATATTGTTAGTAAGTTTGCAGATGACACCAACATTGGAGGTGTACTGGCCAGCGAAGAACATGATCTCAGAGTACAATCTTGATCAGATGGGACAATGGGCCGAGCAATGGCAAATGATGTGTAATTTAGATAAATGCAGTTTGGAAAGGCAAATCAGGGCAGGACTTATACACTTAATGGTAAGATCCTGGGAAGTGTTGCTGAACAAAGAGACCTTGGAGTGCCGGTTCATAGTTCCTTGGAAGTGGAGGCACCGGTGGATATGATAGTGAAGAAGGCATTTGGTATTTTGCCTTCATTAGTCAGTACATTGAGTATAGGAGGGCAAATTGAGGACTGCAGATGCTGGAAATGCACAGCAGGTCAGGCAGCATCCGTGGAGCAGGAAAATCAACGTTTCGGGCAAACGCCCTTCATCAGGAATGAAGGCAGAGAGCCTCCGGGGTGAAGAGATAAATGGCAGGCGGGGGGGGGCTGGGGAGAAGGTGGCAAGTGTACAATAGGTGGATGAGTTTGGGGATGAAGGTGATCGGTCAGAGAGGAGAGTGGAGCGGATAGGTAGGAAAGAAGATTGGCAGGTAGGACAGGTTATTAGGATGGTGCTGAGCAGAAAGGTTGGAACTGGGGTAAGGTGGGGGGAGAGGAAATGAGGAAACTGGTGAAGTCCACATTAATGCCCTGGGGTTGAAGTGTTCTGAGGTGGAAGATGAGGCATTCTTCCTCCCAGCATTGGGTGGTGAGGGAGTGGAGGTGGAGGAGGCCCTGGACGTGCATGTCCTCAGCAGAGTGGGAGGGGGAGTTGAAATGTTGGGCCACAGGGTGGTGGGGTTGATTGGTGCGGGTGTCCCGGAGATTTTCCCTAAAGCATTCTGTGATAAGGCATCCAGTCTCCCCAGTGTAGAGGAGACAGCATCGGGAGCAACGAATACAATAAATGACATTGGTGGACATGCAGGTGAAACTTTGATGGCTTCTTTGAGACCTTGGATGGAGGTGAGGGGGGAGGTGTGGGTGCAGGTTTTGCAATTCCTGTGGTGGCAGGGGAAGATGCCAGGAGGTGAGGGTGGGTTGTTAGGTGGGGTTGTGTGGACTTGACCATGTAGTCATGGAGGGAACAGTCTTTGCGGAAAGTGGAAAGGGGTGGGGAGGGAAATAGCTCCCTGGTGGTGGGGTCTGTTTGGAAGTGGTGGAAATGTCGGCAGATGATGCGGTTTATGTGAAGGTTGGTAGGGTAGAAGGTGAGTACCAGGGGTTCTGTCCTTGTTACAGTTGGAGGGGTGGGGTTTGAGGAAGGAAGTGCGGGATGTGGATGGAATGCATTGGAGGGCATCTTCAACCGTGTGGGAAGGGAAATTGTGGTCTTTAAAGAAGGAGGCCATCTGGTGTGGTGAAACATGTCCTCCTGGAAGCAGATATGGCAGAGGCAGAGGAATTGGGAATACAGGATAGCATTTTTACAGGAGGTAGTATTCAAAGAGGTGTAGTACAGGTAGCTGTGGGAGTCGGTGGGTTTTTTAAAAATGTCAGTGTCCAGTCGGTCATTCAGTGATGGAGATGGAGAGGTCCAGGAAGAGGAGAGAGATGTCAGAGATGGTCCAGGTGAATTTAAGGTCAGGTTGGAATGTGTTAGTGAAGTTGATGAACTGCTCAACCTCCTTGTGGGAGCACGAGGTGGCGCCGATGCAGTCATCAATATAGTGGAGGAAGAAGTGGGGAGTGGTGCCGGTGTGACTACGGAAGATGGACTGTTCTATGTAGCTGACAAAGAGGCAGGCATAGTTGGGGCCCATGTGGGTGCCCATGGCTACCTCTTTTGTCTAGAAAAAGTCAGAGGATTCGAAGGACAAATTGTTAAGGGTGAGAACCAGTTCAGCCAAACGAATGAGAGTGTTAGTGGAAGGGTATTATTGGGGACATCAGGAGAGGAAGAAATGGAGGACTTGCAGGCCCTGGTCATGGCAGATGGAAGTGTAGAGGGATTGGATGTCCATGGTGAAGATGAGGTGTTCAGGGCCGAGGAAGTGGAAGTTTTGGAGGAGGTGGAGAGCGTGGGTGGTGTCTCGAACGTGTGTGGGGAGTTCCTGGACTAGAGGGGAGTAGGGCTGTATTGAGGTAGGAGGAGATGAGTTCAGTGGGGCAGGAGCAGGCTGAGACAATGGGTCGGCCAGGGCGGTCAGGCTTGCGGATCTTGGGAAGGAGGTAGAATTGGGTGGTGCGGGGTTCCCGGACCATGAGATTGGAAGCTGTGGGTGAGAGGTGATGAGGTTGTGTATGGTCTTGGAGATGATGGTTTGGTGATGGGGCTGGGAGGAGAAGGTGTCTTTCAGGAGTATAAGAGTTGGGAGGTCATGTTGCGGCTGTATAAAATGTTAGTTAGGTCACTTTTGAAATACTGCATACAATTATGGTCTCCCTGCTATCGGAAAGAAGGATGTTGTTAAACTTAAAAGGGTTCAAAAAAGATTTTAAAGGATTTTGCCAGGATTGGAGGATTTGAGCTACTAGGAGAGGCTGAATTGGCCTCGGCTATTTTCCCTTGAGGGTCAGAGTTTGAGAGGTGACCTTATAGAAGTTAATAAAATTGTGAGGGGCATGGATTGGGTGATTAGACAAGGTCTTTTTCCTAGTGTGGGGGAGTCCAAAACTAGAGTTTAAGGTGAAACGGGCAAGACATAAATGGAACCTAAGGGGCAACTTTATCACACAGGGGGAGGTGCATGAATGGAATGAGCTGCCAGAGGAAGTGATGGAAGCTGGTATAATTACAACATTTAAATGGTATCTTTTTGGATGGGTACGGAGGAACCTCGATTATCTGAACAACACAGGTGGGGAATATTTTATTTGAATAATCGAATATTCGGATAAATGAATGGCAGACAACACAGTTTAGCCAAGCAACGAGGCCTTGCGATCATGCCTGGATAATCTGAAATTCAGGTAATTGATGTCAGATAATCAAAGTTCCTCTGTATATGAATAGGTAGGTTTTAGAGGAGGAGTATATGCCAAATGCTGGCAAGTGGGACTAGACTTATTTAAGACATCTGGTCAGTATGGATGAGTTGGACCAAAGGGTCTGTTTCTGTGTTGTACGTCTCTATGACTCTATGACCCCAATGTTTCTTCTGTGGATAAAAACTTCCTGATGTCAACACTGGCCTAGCTCTGTTTTTATGGTTATACTCCTCTTAATCATCTACCAGATCAAATCCTGGTCAAATGCCAAGATAAATCCTTTAATCATTATCAAGTTCATAATTAGATCACCCTTTAATTTTCTGTACTGAAAGGCATACAACTCCAGTTTATGACACGTGTCTACATAATTAAACTATTTTAGTCCAGCATTATCTTGATAGATCAGTGCTCCAGTACCCACAAGACCAATGTATCCTTCCTATATTACGTGAGACAGAACATAGTGCTGCAAAGTGGTTTAACTCAAGCTCTTTTGAAGCATAATATTGTTTCTACCATTTCGTATTCCAGCCCTCTTGAGGTGAGGCCGAAAAGTCCATTAGTGTTTTAGTTATGTTCTGTATTCACCAGGGCCTATTCCACTTTATGCTCATAGTGAACTTGCTACCTTTTATTTGAAAGATTCAGGTATATCCCATGTTACACATTTGGCTCTTGGAAATTGTTTTGCTGCAGCAATTCCTCAGTAACATGCCTTTTATCTCATTCAAAAGCAACATTATGCAGCAGGTAATACACAGTCATGATTCCATTGATCCACTCTACATTGCGCTATAAGGCAGAGAACACAGTATGCTGAACACTGGAACTTTTTCAGAAGGCAAAGTTCAGTCCTGATCCATTTGCATTGCGATATTTTGAAAGTTACTTCCTTATGGTATCTGCAGGTCATGAGTTGACATTAACCAAATCAACTGGCAACCAAATTGGAAACTAACTGTCCCAGAAAGAAATATGGAAACATAGAAAATAGAACTCGGCTATTTGGCCCTTTGGGCCTGCTCCAACATTCAATACAATCCTGGCTGATCCTTATCACAATGCTATGTTCCCATGCCTACTCCATAGCTCTCGACATCGTCAATCTCCTGAAATCTATTTCTTTCCAAGAGACATTAAATGACTTGTCTTTGCTGTCTTCTGTAGTACAGGTAATTTTTCTATAATGTGATGGTTGTGTTCTTGTGCAACTCCGCATTATAGAAAAATCACACTTTAGAAAAAGGCACTTAAAGCATTGGCAATGGACTCAAACTTAAAATGTGTGCCATTTGCTTCTGGCTCAAATGCAGAAATGTTACCCACTGCACTCCAAGACCTCTCTTTGAATGCATAATAGGATATTCATCTATTTGCTGCATAACAAAGAAATACAATTTATTCATTGATAGCCCCATTTTCCTTTTGGTAGTCAACATTACCTTTTGAAATTGCGCCAGGTGTTTCCAGTAATGGGTTACACTTTCAATGAGACTTTCTGAGAAGATGACAGTACTTGTAAGGTTCCCCACAGAGCCATACATGAAACTGATATACTAAAAGAGGAAACAAATTGATGTAATATCAGGAGTTGTTTTAATAAATTTATGAACCTCTTGTTAATTAATAACTAACCAAAACTATTATGAATTCATTGTGTGCATTAATAAGCATTCCAGGAGGTGCACTGAGGCATCTAGGTAAAGGTGTGCATCCATTGAATTAATGCTAAAATACAAAGTTGTCACGTAATCCACAATTAGCACATAACAGTTACATACAGAGTCTATTAGTACCCTTCAGTAGGGCAAGATTATTTATTCTCAATTATGCTTCTATAACCTTTAAATTGATTACATCTGGCAGTAAGCATATAGTAATGACAAATGATCCACATCTCAAATATTTACATTTCTTTTTCCATAACAATAAAGTAGACACAGATCTATGACAGTGACAATCTGTGTGAGAGCTCATCTGCCATATCACCTTAATTCATCAATGTTTCTGTGGGTGAAAACAACAGATAAACAAGTGTGAACCTCTCAGTTATGAGGCTTCACAGTATTTCGTTTGCAGTTTGCTGCAATATAATTGAATGTGCTGTAAGAATTTAAATGTCAAATAGCTATATAAAGTTGTAATTACCTCCAGGATTAATGAGTACTCAAACCAAAGAATTGAGTTCACATACAATCTTGAAACATTCATAGCAATTGCATTTTTCTAATTTCTCAAATAAACAATTCAAGCTCAAAAGGAAACCACAATTTTCAAAAAACATTCAGCAATGTGTATTGAAGATATGGGTGTACTATACCTTTATGAGAGTTAAAATCAACAGAACTACCTAACACAACCAAGTGTTCTGAAAAGAAATATAATGTAACATTTGGTTGAACAACATGATTAGCTGGTTGCCTGGAAATAACAAAACAGATTTGAATTAGGCCAATCAGTTTAAATTATACCCAAAAAACCACCAAATTCCAATCCAGCTTGAATTGAGTATATTGACAATCTTAAAAGCCAATGACACAATCTAATGCTTTGGGGTATAAGACCAAGGAGAATTGAACAGTTGAGAGGAGAACTGCCAATCCCCAGCATGTAAAAAGACTGACTGAAAAATAGCTCTCTTAAAAGGTACCTTTATCAATCAGAAACATGTGAAGCAGAAATCTCTAAGAAGAAGAAAAGCAGACCGGAATTTAGAGAAAACGAAAGCTGCCTGGTTTTGAGATTTTGTTTTGAAAATTGTAATCAGGAGTTTTATCAGACTAGTATTATAGAATGGAAGGTAACAGATAGATTAGAATAAGGAATTGTAGATAGTTGTTTGTTAATTATTTTCTGTTATACTTTAAAAAATAAATTTGTTAATTTTTACTTTGACTAGTTCTCGGCCTATCGAATTTTCACAGGTTACTACATGGGATAAATCTTTTCTGTTGCTGGTTTTAAATTAAGCAGGAGAGTTTACCCTGTGTTGTAACAAATGGAAAATTAATGCAACCTTTTTAGGAATCGATATATGTGGAATATTCCTCCTGGGAGTGAGTGTTGTGAGCTGGTGTGTCTCACAGAGCTCCAATCTACACTCCAAATGGACACACAACTGTACCCAGGACTTTGGTATTTTCATGTAGACTTTCAAGGTGACATTGTAATTTGAGAACTTGTATTTGTCCAGGTGGCGTGGTGAAAAGGCTCATTTTAGTTTTCAGCAACAGCAGTATGGCACCTAGAATTGCTTAAAGACATCCTAAACTGTACCTCTTATCCCTCCCTTTCTAACTGCCTGCCCTAACATCTCATGTTCCGTCCATATATTTTCCATAACTACTTGCTATTATTCACTTTGTATAGTCCTCAGACTCCATGAACTATCAATGAAAAGATTTAATTAATTGCATGTAACTTTATATAGTGGTTTGACATTTAAATTGTGGCAAAACCAGCAATTTTATCTGACTAAATTACGCACAAAAAGCTATGAAGCTTAAAAATAGATGCATTTACATCTGTTCAGCTGTTTTTCTCACCATGTAACAAATTCTTATATGAGGGTCTGAAAGGGTTAAACTTGATCAAGTGCAACTACCACCACCCTCTATTTTAATGTTACAAGGACTTTGTGGGACAGTAAAGTAGAATCCCAAGGGAAATGCACTCAAGGCTAGGTCCTCCCAACAGCCTTTGGAGTAATGTAAGGTCTGTACTTATCACCAGTGAATAGTTGCGGAGATTCAATAAGTAATATGGCTTCCTGTACAAGAATCTTCTTGTTAGATGAGAAGGTTGCTATTCTATGGAAACTAGACTACTTTCGACAAAGCCGCCACACACATCATCATCAAACAGAGTGAACTCGATTGTCACCTAGATGTGGGTGGTGGATGTCAGCAAGCTTCCCATTCTTGTGTGGGAAGAAGTATTTCCACAAGTTCCATTCCAGGAAATGGGTGATAACTAAAATCAAAGTCATAGAATGTGGTCTGGAAAAGCACAACTGGCCAGGCAGCATCTGAGGAGCAGGAGAATCGACGTTTTGAGCATAAACTGATGCAGAGCTTATGTTCGAAACATCAATTCTCCTGCTCCTCGGATGTTGTCTGACCGACTGTGCTTTTCTGGCATGACACTCTTCAATTGTGATTTCCAGCAACTGCAGTCCTCACTTCCTCCTTGATAGCTAAAATCAAGCCTACTGTCCTCAAAAATGATGTGGGAGACTGCCGAACGAGTTACCAGGTGCCATGAAAGACTGGCGGAAAGACATTCTTCTTACAGTATTGGGACTTTGCCAGTTGTAAATCAAAAAAAACTCTATCCCTCACTTTCCCACATTCTCATCCATATTAAATACTTAACACCTCACAATCACAACCAATCCAATGGTCCTTCAATGTTCACTGTGCCAACCTATTTATCTCTACCTATTTCCCCATTGGTCCTCATATCCTCCATGATGAACCTTAGTACCATTCATCCAGTGGACACTTGGCAGAACCAATGAAAACCACAGAGGCAACAGCATATGTGAAAATGTTCTTTTTAATATCAGTCATTCATTCATGACCATTTTACTTCTTTGTTCACAGTCCTATATAACTGCGGGTCATTAGATATTTAAAGTCTCAGTCATAGAAATGACAAGCACAGTCCACTTTATATCACCGAAATCAACATTGTGCAATTGACAGAACCATCACAAAGAGCTGTCAATTGAGCAATATTTTCTTTCCTGACAGCTACCTGCTGAAGAAGCAGCACTTCAAAAGCTAGTGCTTCCAAATAAACCTGTTGGACTATAACCTGGTGCTATGTGATTTTTAACTTTGTTCACCCCAGTCCAACACCGGCACCTCTACATCATTCCTTTGACATAATTGTTTTGAAGACTAATGGATGTCTTTGCTTTCAGCCAAACTCCATTGTGCATTCTTGGTTGGAATAAAATATTTGTTGGTATTGAGCTTATGCAGGTCCATCCAGGCTGATTGGGTTCAAGGTTGTGGGTTAGCAAGTTGGCATGCACAAACCTTTTTAACTTCAATTTAATAAATCTACGTCTTCTAGGTTTAAGTTCACAATACTGTGGAAAACCGGCCTAACAATTTTCAGAGATCAGAACATGCATATCCCATTAGCTGGACATGAAAAGTTTGCAGGGGATGGGTTTGCATCCTTATCCTAAGTTGAGCTCTTTGGAGATGGGGACATAATTGCATACTTCTGTCCCAGCTGTCTTTATCAAATGTTTGTGACATCCCACCAATTTCATGAATATCATTCTCATCAAGAAAAAAGATATATTCAGTCTTGTGAAACCCTATTGCTACTCTGTTACTTTGTGTCAACACGTCAGAAATTGCATTAAAGTGACAATCTGTTTTTACGACCTCTTAAAACTGTTATTCATTCCCATGTGAATTTCAGACCAATCATGCTGAAACTCAGTAGAGCTCAAAACAGCCAAGGATTCATAATGGTGACAGCTGTCCAAAGAATACAGCACTCGCTGAAATTCTAAAGAACAGATAATGCGTGTTTCAATTTAAAGCAGAGAACACATAAATGCTAAAAAAAAAATTCCGAAGTTTACATCAGCTGGAACGTTCACTACTTTTAAATCACACCACAAAAGATGACAGTTCACCTAACAGACGATTTGTCACATTATTCATTATTTGTGGTACTTTTTGTAATGGAACAGTACTGTAATGCATGTGAACAATTAGACATGACTTACCATGGTAAGCATCACCTATCTTTGCAGACAAATATCATAAGACAAGTCACCGAATGAAAAACACATTTACAGTACAAATAGTTCCCAATAGTGACACTTAAACGTATGAAAACACTTTACAGTTAACTTCAAGAATGTTCCACTACAGGCTGTTTTCTTCATAAATTCTCGATTAATGGACTTCCAAAATACCGTACTACCAGATAAAAATGGGATAAGGAATGAAATCGGATTTTTAACTCCATTATCAATGGAAAATCATATTGCAGAAGACGTAGGTTTGTACACAAGGCATTCTTGGTCCACAAGAAAAAGCAAAAAAATGCTGCAGGGTTGAATTTCATTGGAGGAAATATGCTTTTCCTTTACATTCTCAAGCACATTTGCTCCAAAGAAATTCAATGCTTTCACTTACCAAAGCACATCTTAGCACTGATATCAGAAATTAGACCATTATTGAAATACTTGAGGTACGTTGTTCCATAAATCTTAATAAATGAACAGTTCATCATATTTCCTCTACAACACTGTCCTCTCTGTCCACTTATGGAGTACTCCTAGCGATAAATAATCACACATAATAGACCATTGGCTGGAAAAGCTACTTTTCCTTTCATATATCATGGTGACACAGTTGCCCAGTGGTTATCACTGCTGCCTCACAGTCCTAGGAACCCAGATTTGATGCCACCATCAGGTGAATATGCATTTTCTCCCTGTGTCTGCGTGAGTTTCCACCTGATGCTCCAGCTTCCTCCCACAGTCCAAAGATGTGCAGTTTAGATGGATTGGCATTGCTAAATTGCCCGTAGTGTCCAAGGATGTGCAGGCTAGTTGGATTAGCCATGTGAAATGCAGAGTTACAGGGACAGGGAAGGCAGTTGGGTCTAGATGGGATGCTCTTTGGAGGGTCAGTGTGGACTCGATAGGCTGAATGGCCTGCAGGGTTTCTGTAGGGTTTCTATCATTCTATAATCAAAGAATTAATTCAGAAATTGTGGGACAAAATACATTGGTGGGGCAGAACGGATAGAAAGTTATGTCAAATAGCTACTACTTGTACTCATTACTTAAAACACACAAAATTGGATCCAAGATCATACAAGATCATAAGATCCAGGAGCAGAAGTAGGAATTCAGTCCCTAAAGCATGCTCTCTCATTTCATACAAACAAAGCTGATTTCATCTCTGTCTCAATGCCACCTTTCTGCCCACTCCCCACAGCCCTTAACTCATTACTAATTTAAAATCTATCTGCCTCCTCTTTACATTTATTGTACTCTGGGTAGTGAATTCCACAGATTCAAGATCCTTTGGAACAAAGTAATTCCTCCTAAAGTCTGTCACCCTTTAACCTATTATTGTGTCAAAGGGTAGTTATCCAAAGACTTTTCATAGGCATACTCTTCTCTAAGGCTTTTTCCAAGCTCATGAGGTATGGATTCAAATGTCATGTTACTGTTTTATATCAACAATTGACTACGGAAGACCATCAAACTGACCAGACTGCATCTCTGAGCAACATTGGAGGATGACAGTAGAGACAGTTCATTTTTGATTATCTGATTTTTACCCTCGCTGATTTCTCAATCACTCTTGTTAAACTAGAATATCCCTAAATTCAGTTGAAATCTGAGATTCATAGTCAGCGAGCACAAAAACATTCTTTTTTAAGTTCAGGTAGATCAGAAAAGTAAATTAACAAGGAAATAAATGTTAGGATCCTGGTGAATTTGCTGCGATAAAATAATCAAAGGCTATTGTTCATCTTTTAGAGAACATTTTTAATCCCCCATAAACAGTCGCTAGAATATTACTGAATGCACGTTCGCATCAAGTGTGAGTCAAATATTCACTGCTCAGTTCACAATGATCGTGATTGAGCTTGTAAAAGTTTACATGGAATTATTTTGCTCCATGACCAGCTCAAGGTAGAAACTCCTTGGATAGTGTTTCTTTACATGTTTTTTCTCGATAAAATGTTTATGACTTGACAGTGCACAGTTTTTTTGTTACATTTCCAATTTTGACCACTAGTCTGTGCCATTGTATTGAAAATCTGTACATCTTTAAGCATCCACTTCTAACAAAACAACTTAGTTCATACTTACACAGATTTTAGTACATTTAAATCTAACCTTGCATTTATTCGCAACTTTCTCTGCATCTTAGCACAAAAATGACTTAGTCTGAACAGGTTACTTACTTTGAATCTAAGTTCTGGATTTTCTTTAAACTGAAGTGTCATAAAAGTTTGGTTTTGAATTTGCAATAGGTTAGTTTTATTGGCAACTGGAATAACTTCATTTTCTATAATAATGACAACCACTATATTCAAAATCAGTGTGACTTCATATTGTTCAATACACAGTGGAGGAAAATTCAGAAGAAGACAGTGTGTGCATATTCCAATGGGGCCTAATTATGTTTTTGAAAAGCATTGCTATTTCTGGATCTTAATCAGATTTCTCCTTTATATTCAACATTTTACCTGCACTTCCTGAGCAGTATGGTTATTTATTCCTTGTGTGCCAAAGGGAGAAATTGCACCAAGTACAATAATTAGGATATTTTGCTCAATTGTAAGCTGCGACTGGTTACCTCACTTACTGACAAATACAAAGACAACCATTTTGCTCAGTGATATTCCTGATTTGTTGTTAGTGAGTTACATCCCAAAGGAGAATATGCATATCCTGTCCTCATTTATTTTGCATTCAATGTACACGTGAGCACGAATGTTATTATCAGCATATATCCCTTCTCTTCCCATGTCCCATCAATTGCCAGCTCAGCTTTTCTTACTTCCTTGCAGTATCTGCATGGTGGTCATTTTCTATTAAATAGCAAGAATTCTTGCAGCTATGGGAATACAGAGTTCAAACGATCCAAACTAAAATTATTATTGGAAGAGGAGGAAGTCAGTTTATTGTTCTGAATTAAGACTGTGAGATAATATTTGATTTGGTATATTTAATTGCATTTACTCACGGAATTGCTATGTGAGAGTGATGATGATGATGGTGCAATGAGATAAACAGGGCTGGTACCTCAGCAGAGCCAATAGCATTTAAGGATTGAATGATAAGCACAAGATGACAATTTTAAGAAATTGAGAAGGTGGGACCAGAGATGGTCAGGGCTGCAATTTCCTGCCATCAGATTGTGCATCAATCCTGAACTGTGGTACTGTCACCTGCTGATTTTCACATCGGGAGAAGCAAGAGGTTTTGGAGAGCTGGTACTATCAGTATTGACAAGGCAGTGAAGCAAATTTGGGGTGTTCAGCACAATGCTCATCTAGCGCTTGAACCTGCAACCCCTGCTGTGGCTTCATATATTACATTATTGCTGTAAAGCTTCATTTTGGACAGTGAGAATGCTCTCTGGCCACTACTTTACCCTGCTGTATAGAAAGACCATAAACAATATATGTTCACCTCAGAATTAAAATCTTGCCCAAGGACTTAGAACAAGGTTGAATTAACAGGCATCTACATCAAATCAGGCATAGAAGCAGTAATAAAGACATGGGATGGAGGGTTAGATTGAGAAGAGCAGCAACAGGAAGCAAACTGATAAAATGAAAACATATAGTTTTGCACAAATGTTACCTCCCTGAAAAATATCTATGCCTGAGGAGTGAGACTCCATGCCTGTCATAGTTCATTTCTCATTCCAGTAATGTTGGTTGATAGTAACTTTTTAAAATGCCATTAAGTAGGTAATTGTGCTAATTTACTCAGCAAAATAAAAGGGTGTAGTAACCAATTGCAAATGCAAAGGATGGATTGAATATAATGTGGAAAATGTGAAAGTATCCACTGTAGTAACTGGGATGGAAAACCAGGACATAACTTAAAATGGTGATAGATGAGTAAATGTTGGCAGAGTAATGTTCTTCAAAGAGTGTGGTGCTGGAAAAGCACAGCCGGTCAGCCAGTATTTGCCGAGCTGGAGAGTCGATGTTTCATGCATAAGCCCTTCATCAGGAATCTTGTTTCCTGATGAAGGCTTTATGCCCAGAACGCGATTCTCCTGCTCCTTGGATGTTGCCTGACTGGCTGTGCTTTTCCAGCATCACACTCTTCGACTCTGATCTCTAGCATCTGCAGTCCTAACTTTCTCCTAGAGTAATGCTGTTTCCTTGAACAAAAAATAGAATATAACAGAAAGCAGGAAGTGACATTCAGGTACAATATGCAATTAGTAAAGTAAGTTGCAAGGCATTATTTATTAAAATGCTTTGGAATATATATTAAAGGAAGCCTTACCACATTACAAGAAATGTGGGGAGAATGGAAGACTTCTGCCCATTTTTGATATCCTTGCTATGTGAAGGATACAACTGCAATGCATTCTATTCCAGATAGCCAGAGGTGATGAAAACTTTTAATATATCATTGTTATTTGGGAACTTGGGTCCTAAAGTCGAAGACAAATGGGTCTTAATTTGCAGTTTTGTAAACGGCAGAGTTGTTTGGAACTTTAAGTTTAAACAAACAGCATTCCAAAAAAAAGGCATGCAACTTCAGATGAATCAACAAGCAGCCAGCCGAGGAGACAATTATTTTGGGTGTTTGCATTGGCATGGTCAGTATTGAGGAAAATGTCTTGAGGTAATTCTAAAAAAAAATCCAGAAACAGAAGACTGTGGAAGTGTTAAGCATGGAAGATATCATATCAGGTCCTTGAAGGTACCTGTTTAAGAAAACCATGTTAAGTAATTAGTGAGGTCATTAACAATTTGCCTCAGCATCTCAGGAGAATACATTGAGTAAAGAAAACAGTATCAGATAGATGGAGAAAGTTGGTGAAAATAAAATGATACAGACCTGTTGGCTGAAGGAGTTTTAGTATGGAGACAGACGTGACACTTCACTGAGGCTTAAGTGTCTGAATGGTGGTTGTTAGGATAAAAGAATTAAATCAATACTTCTGACCTTTGTAATAAGTTCACATCAAATAGCGCTTGCTTATTGGAAGATAGTTCATATTTTCACCTTTTTAATTAGCAATCTTTACATTCTGTTGTTACACTTTTACTTTATGTTGTTAAAAGTACATTGACAGCTTCTTATGAAACCTCGACAGTACCTCTACATGCATTACAAGCATGGACCACCAAACTCAAGTATGCTTTCAGCCTGTCCCAATATGTAGGAACACAAGCGAATCCCTAGTTGATGGCCACTAATTGAATATAATTGAATATCACATTAAGCTAGACTTAGCTAAAGATCAACTGATTCAATTGTACAAAAGTCACACAGAGATTTCAGAAATGAGTTGGTTGTCCTATGAGGAGAGATTGAGCAGAATCAGCCTAACCATCCCGAGAGTGCAGTATCAATGGCAGGAATTAAGTAGAAAAAGAAAAATTCTCAATGGCTCCTATAGAACTGTGAGGCTACGAAGGAGAAAGGAGCAGGTCATGTTTCAGAAAAGAAGGAATTGATAGAGGTCTTTAAAATTGAAGAGTTTGACAGTGGACCAGTTGTGGCGAAGAACAAAATGAGAGGCCATCGTTTAAATCAAGTAATCAATTCTGAATTCAGAAGATACACCAACCTTTGAAAGAATGTAAGCAATACTAAAACAGCCACTATGTGTTAATTGAGGCAAAAAAAGAACATATTTTAAGGGAAGCTGGAAAAGCATGAGCAAGAAAGGAACAAAACATTATGCTGATAGATTGAGCTGGATAAGCAAGGGAGGAGAATCAAGAGGATCTCATCAATTGATATGGACTTGTTGGGCTGAATGGTCCATTTTTGTGCTGCAAGTTGTATAAAACCTGATAAAAGTATAAATGACATGTGCAAGTTGTAATTGGCTCCCAAAAACTAACATTACATCATTTATTGCATAATAATAGTGAAGAAGACAGTGAAATGCAATTTTCAAAAAGATAATGTAATGAAGCATTGTAGCTCAGGCAACAATTTTTTAAATTTAATCACACATCTGCCTCTCATTTGAAGCGTAAATACCAGTGAGCCTGATTAACTTCACCACTATTTTGACAGTAAATTTTGGCCGATTACAAGTTAAAATTAGCATCACATACACATGATGAAACTGTAGACTGTGAATAAAATGAAGATGCAACAACCCTTGGCATGAAATATGAGAAGCAAATGAGTAGAATATTTTAAGATCATCTAAATTTTAAATTCGTCCTGAAGCACACATTATTGCTTGGCATATCATGTGGACATTGTTATTAAGGTTTTTTCACATTCTTTCTTGGGATGAAAAGGTCCATGGTAAGGCCAGAATTTGAAGACCATTCCTTAATGCCTTCAAACTGATTGACTCACTCAATCACATTGTTGTGAATCTGGAGTCATATTTAGGCCAGACCTGGTAAGGACAGCTGAACTTAGTGAACCAGATGCAATTTATACAATTGCACGACAGTCCCACGATTACTAGCCTGAGATAAATTTTATATGCTATAATCACCCAGCTGCCATAGTGGGATTTGAACCCCTATCCTCAGAGCATTTGCATGTGCCTCTGGGGTAGTACTCTTCCAGCACCATTACCCTTACGCCACCATCTGCCCCCGATGCTCTCTAGTAATCATTTATGTCAGGTACTTCGGGTCAAGGATAATGTTGTTCCCCAGAGATGAAAGCTCCTTTTGTGATGTGAAACCATGCATTTCAGATTTGCAGCACGTTTATTTCCCCATGCTATTCGTTCTTCAAAGTGGTCAGCTTAGCACTAAATTAGGACCTATTGGGAGTACTTTGATATAAATGATGGATATCTTCACTTCACATGCTGATTTTTAGAGAAGGAGAATGTTACAGTGTGTACAACTGTATAAATAACACTGATATTTCTTCATGCAATTTTGTCAGAACTCATTTGTATTTGTAACGTCCTGTGTGGAATATTGACAGTGAGACAGAAAATAGTAATAGAGAATTAAAAACATAAAACTGTAACAGGAGTGGGTAAATCAGCCTCTTGCACTTGCTCCACTATTCAATATCAACAATGATCTAATTTCAGCCTTAGCTCCAATTTCTTGCCAGATTCCCATAACGCTCAATGTGTTACGAATGAAAGATCTGTCAGATATCTCCTCAAATGTTTTCAATGCCCTGGTGTTTATTGCACAGTGGGGTTGTGAATTCTAGTTTCACAATCCTGTGAGAACTAATTCCTCCTCATCTCTTTTTAAAATCTACCAACCCTTAGTCGATAACTTAGCCTTAACAACATGTAGAATGGTATACAATGTCATGAATCTAAATTTGCTGATGACACAGTGTTAGGCAGCATTAGAAACAGTGTGGGTGATAGCATAAAATTACAAAAGAATATTGATGGACTAAATGAATGGGCAAAACTGTGACAGATGGAGTTCAATGTGAGTTAGTGTGAGGTTATCCATTTTGGACCTAAAAATAATAGTCCAGGAAACTTTCTAGATGGTATGAAGTTGAACACAGTGGGTATCCAAAGAGAACTGGGAGTTAAATTGCATAGATCTTTAAAATGTCAAAATAGTTGGAGAAAGTAATCAAGAAAGCTAAGGGTTGTCCAGTATTGGCCAGAAGCTGAAATACTACGCCATGTTCTTCGCAGCCTGCAACACATTATCAATGAGGATTAGCACCTCACCAAGAGCTTCCCCATGCCTCCACTTCTCACCTTTAAACAACCACGAAACCTCGAACAGATCATTGTCCACAGCAAACTGCCCATCCTTCAGGACAACACATACAACCCTGTCATGGCAGACGCTGCAAGACGTGTCAGAGTGTCGACATGGATACCACCATTACATGTGGGGACACCACCCACCATGTACGGAGCAGGTACTCATGTGACTCGGCCAACGTTGTCTATCTAATCTTTGCTGCAGGCAAAGATGCTCTGAGGCAAAGTACATTGGTGAGACCGAGCAGAGGCAACTGCAAAGGATGAATGGACACCGCACAACAATCAACAGGCAGAAGTGTTTCCTCCCAGTTGGAGAACACTTCAGCAGTCTGGGACATTCAACCTCAGACATTTGGGTGACCATCCTCCAAGGCGACTTCATGACAGGCAACAGTGCAAAGTGACCGAGCTGAGGCTGACAACCAAGTTCGGTACCCATGGGGTTGGCCTCAATCGGGACCTTGGACTCATGTCACAAAAAGATGACCCCACTGCACTACATACTCTTTCTCTCTGTCACACACACACACAGACACACACAGGCACACACACACTCAGTCCCTCAGACCCTCTCTCATACACAAGTTCTGTCTCATACGCTCACACATACTCACCCACACTCACACCCACACATGCATCCTCTCACAGATTTACACCCTTTTATGCTAATACTCAGACAGGCACTCATACCACCTCCCTCCACGTGCGCGCTCACACACACACACATTATTTTGTGGGGTAAACTGTACTGGCACAATTATACTTTATTTTGCTCAAAAACTGCATGAATCCATATAAGATTCTGTCATTTTTTTTAGAAATAGAGTCAATCTGAACACTGGGGCACAGACAGCCTCACACAGTACACCTCACACCTTCAATGCATCGTCTGAGCTGATATTGTACTTATTGTTCAAGTTCACTTGAGAATGTAACTTCAAAAAGTCCTGGGATTTACGTATGGAAAAAACTGAAACCAACATGGTCATTCTAAAAGATGAGAGACTTAACAAACAATCCAGGTCTTTTTCAATATATAATTTCAGTTACAGCACACTGTAAACTTTTGCTATAAATTCTATGCCTTACCGCGACCACCTGATGAAAGAGCAGTGTTCCGAAAGCTAGTGCTTCCAAATAAACCTGTTAGATTATAACCTGGTGTTGTGTAATTTTTAACTTTGTAATAGAATGCTGGCCTTTAAATCTGGAGGATAGGAATAAAGGCTGCAGAAGTTATGCTACAGTTATACATAACTCTGCTTAGACCTTACTTGGGTTACAGTGAGCAGGTTTGGACACCATACTTTAGGAAGGATAAATTGGGATGGAGAGAGTAAAACATGGGTTTACAAGAATGATACCTCAGCATAAGTAAGTTATGAGAAAAGATTATGCAAATTAGACAGGAGTTTTCTGGAATTATGAAAGTTAATGGGGTGATCTGAACCAAGTATTCAAGGTATTAACAGGAAAAGACAGGGTAGATAAAAAAAATAAACTGGTTGGGGATTCTAGAACTGATGGCAATGGTCTATTCCTGTTCCGATGTTCCTAACTATGATCTCTTGTTCTAGATTGCCCAACAAGGAGTATTGTCTGCTCTACGTCTACTTTGTCAATCCCCTTTAACATCTTTAGTTAGATCTCTCATCTTTTCACATTCTAACAAGTATAGGTTTAAACTATTCAATTTCTCCTCATAAACCAAGCTGTTCATCTCTGGAATTAATCTACTGAGTCTTTTCTGCCGTGCTACCAATGCAATTGCAACCTTCCTCGAGTAAAGGGGCCAATGCAGTACTCCAGATGTAGTACTTTATAAAACCACATAATACTTCTCTACTTTTGTACTCTGTTCTTTAGCAAGGAATGCCAAAATTACATTTGTGCTCCTTATTACCTGCTGTCCATGCATACTAGCTTTCTGTGACTCATGCACAGGAACACCCCAAACTCTCTGCACAGAAGCATTTTTAAGATTCTTTCCATTTAGATAATAAGCTGCCTTTTTATTCTTTTGACCAAAATGGATAACATCACACTTATTCACATTAAACTTCTTCTGCAAAATTTTAGCTTATTCATTTATCCCAAATTCCTTCAGCTGTGTGGATATAATGGAGAAATCATTGTTTCCTCTTCATAGAAGGGCGAGGGCAAAATCAATGCAAGAAGTTAAGATTAAAGGGATGTATAAGCAGAACTGACAGGAAGAAATTATTTCCCCGGCAGAAGGATCAGACAGCAGAGGCCAGGGTTTAATGTGATTGGCAAACTTGGTAACAATGACATGAGGCAAACATACCTAAGCTATCCCTTTTTATCTGTTAAACGTACCTCAAGTGGTTGGGATTTAGAAGCATATAGGCTGGTGGAGGCATATTCAATCATGTCTTTCTGAAGGGAAATAGGTCTTTCTGGAGAGGAAATAGTTTGCATGACTGTGGCAAAAGAGTGAGGGAATTGCTAATTTGCTCCTTGAGCCTGTATAGGCACAATGGCTTATATAAGCGTCTTCTGTGTTACAATCATTCCACTCTAAGGGTGTTGGAAACCTTTGAATAAAAGCAAAATGCTATGGATGTGGCAAATCTGAAAAAAAAACAAGAGAGAATGCTAGAAAAACTCTGCAAGTCTGACCACATCTATGGAGAGAGAAACAGAGTAAAGTTTTGAGAACATCTTCAGAATTGAGTTTCTCCAGCATTCTCTTTGAAAAAAAACATTTCTCCTACAGTGTTGATAGCTATATTGCACGGATACTAACACACTACTCAAGTTGGGCTGTATCAGAAATATCAATTGATGGGAGTTTGAAACTGAGACCACCGTGGCACCACAACTGACATAAAATAATGCTTCCAGATCCTCTAGGAACAGATTATTTCTACACCCATCCTTCAATATCAGTGTCACATACAGGAAATCAAGATGTGATGATTGATTTGTGCTGCACTGCACTCCAACAGCTCTACAAATTATGATGCCTGTACAAATTTCCTGCAGCATCCACTAATAAATAAGAAGTTCCCTAGTACCTGACAAAAGCTGCCAATTAATACATTTTAATCTGCAAAATAAACAAAATGGAAATGAATGTCAGGCTTGTAAAAAAAACTATGATTTATTTCAAGGTCAAAATATGTAATAGAGTTATATTCACAGTTAATATTCACAAAGTCCTTTTCATGATGAATGGGCAGATCCTTTAGGCTCTGGTACCTATCATGCAGGTAACTAAATTTGTGTTCCTAAAGCTTGGAGTATAGAGATCAGAGAATTCCTGAATTTGTACATCCGACTCAGCAGAAAATGCTCTGGACACCAGGCAGTCCATTTCTTATTCTGAGAGGCGATATGAGGATTTGATCCCACTGCTCCTGAGATTTCGAGACTTTGTCCCAGCTAGAAAAAGATGGTGAGTTGAAAAAAAGAACAGCCCAGCAACCCTTAGCCTGACATTCTCAATTCCCCACCCATGCCACCTCATGGCTCTCCTCCACCTCCATCAGGATTCCTCATACCCTCTATACCAATCTAAGCTCCTCTAACTTCCCATGGACTTTTGTAACTCCTATGTTAACCTAGTGTCAACTTACACCACTCAACAAAGACACTTTAGACTATGCCCCTTATCAACTTATCAGGGAATCACCATGGACAGAATTGAGGACAAATGCTGAGATGTAGCAAATTAAAAATCGAAGTTTCTATTGATGACTTTACTATTGAGAAAAACCAAGCCCCAGTGAGGAAACTCATGCATGAAGTTGGGGGCCCTTTCCTTTGTGGCCAAAAGTCAAACTAAGTTTTTTTTTAATATTATTCGATATATTGCCAATCTATTTGGCAACAACCAAATAGCAATTTTGATACTACTATATCAATTTCTGATCCACCTAAAATTTTCAACATAGAAATTGTGGGTGGTATTCATCCCCCACCCCCTCCTGTTCTGGTTGAGGAATAATGAAAATGTTGGGAAAATACAGAGACAGGAAAAAGTCAGAATCTTAACATCAAGAAAAGCTTTAAATGGTGAGGTCAGAATCTCATAATTGCATGACTCTCTTATTTCTAATCTTCTGCACTTTATTCATGTCCCACTTTGCTTCATTTCTTTGTCGCTTCTAATTCTCCCCACTTCTCTGAGGAAACAGAAACATTCTCTACATGCAAGTTACAGCAAGAACCTGATTGTCCTGTACATCATCTCACTATCTTCAGGACAATGTCCCTGCATGCTTCAAGGACACCATCCTCCTGAATCTTGATGCACACAAGTCAGCACCGTTGAACAATCAGCCTTTCCTCATCATGCCTGATCTTAGACCAATTCACATACCATTTCAACGGTTTAGGACTTCATTTTGGAACATGAACACTTTCAACTTGCATGCATCTAACAAGTTGCTTTGAATGTAGGAACAAATGCATATCTCAAGCCTCTGCATACAATACATCTCTGACTCAGAGTTTGCTTTCTTAGTACTCACTCACTTAGAGGCTTTACTTGGGAGTGTTTAGTTGGTGAAACAATGTTATGGTCAATTGGTTGGAAGTCAACTACAAAAGAACTGCAGGGAATGCCTGCCATAGCACGCAAAGCAGCTGATGGAACTTATCGTTTTCTTCTTCTTTAGGGTGGGGTGAAACACATGGAATTTGAGATTGTAGTCAGGGAAAATGCAGTTATCATACCCTCACCGATTCAGTATTATAACCACCTGAATGCAATTTGAATTTTATTAGCAGAGCATATAGGAAGGATGCTGTAAAACTTGGAAGGGTAGAGAAAAGATTTACAAGGATATTACCAGGGTTGGAGGGTTTGTGCTCTTGGGGGGATGCTGAATAGGCTGGGGCTGTTTTCAATGGAGCATTGGAAGCTGAGGGGTGACCTTATAAAGGTTTGTAAAATTATGAGGGACATGGATAGGGTAATAGACAAGGTCTTTGTCCTGGCTTGGGGGAGTCCAGAACTAGAGGGCATAGGTTTCGGATGAGAGGGAAAGATTTTAAAAGGGACCTAAAGGGCAACTTTTTCAAGCAAAGGGTAGTGCATGTATGGAATGAGCTGCCAGAGGAAATGGTGGAGGCTGGTACAATTTCAACATTTAAAAGGCATCTGGATGGGTCTATGAATAGGAAGGATTTAGAGGGGTATGGGTCAGGTGCTGAAAGATGGGACTAGATTAATTTAAGACATCTGGTCGGCATGGATGAGTTGGACTGTTTCCGTGCTATACATCTCTATAACTCTATGACATTCATTGTTCATGAATGCCTCAAGTAATCAAGAGCATGATGTTGTGTGCATCAATTGCCTCTTTGTGAGCTCAATGATTACAACTGTAATCAGCCACAAGCACTTCAAAGCAGGACCTGATTTTTATATTTCCCCAACACATTGTATGGCTGCAAGACAATTCACAGCTGTCAGATTCTCACACTTAGTATACAAAGACATAGAGGTGAGGTGTGGTTGGGGAAGGGGGCGGTGGAGTAAGATGAATGGTACCTTACACAATTCTACTCCCAACATGGCATTACATTTTTGGTTATGTAAAATCCAAATGGATAAATTCACATACTTCAGAGTTCCTGATGTCGGCACTACAATGACCTCCAAGGGAAGCTTCCGTGCCATACTGTATAGGAGCATAACATTAAGCTTCATTGTAATGAATGAGAGAATTCAGGAATTCATTCAGTGAATTTGCATTATCTTTCAACCATTCCCACAGATTATCTATTCACGGATCTCACGTGGAGATTGCCATAGATGAAGTCCAGAGCATCACGGTACAAGGCTCACTAATGCCTGAGGTTGCTTGCAGTTTATAAAAAACAGGAAGCTTGTGAGAAATGAGGCACGCTTGCCTGTTACAGCTTCTTTCACTCTTGGGTTTATTGAAAAGGCAGTTCATCTCTCTTATGGTTGAAGCTTAGCCAAGTCTGACAGCGAAAGACACTAGAACAGACACTTTAAGAGTGCAAGTGAAGATATATTTACAGAATTACAAGGTTGCTTGTCACTTGTGCCACTTATGTGCCCTCAGCACGTTTTCACCTTTCTCTCCTTTATTTGAGATCCTCTGTTTCAGTTCCATTTCTGAGGAGGAGGCCAGTGGACCACCAGAGTTGTACCAGCAAGAGACTTTCACTTGCACCCTCCACCATCTCAAAGTTCCACTTTGGTGGATTTTCTATCAAGATTAGACTTTGAATAATACCATTGATTCTTCACCATAGCTAGTCAAGAAGGAAATGCCTCAGGTCACTGACACTCAGGGTGTTCGAAACCAGGCATCTAAACAGCCTGGAAAGGGAACAGGATCTACAATCTTGCCCTTAATAACAATTCTCAAACTGGCAAAGGACCAGCAGCCAGGGCTGTCAGAGACAGTCAGTAAACAAATGGATGGAGGAGTCCAACAATGTTCTCCATTCTATGCATTCTGGCAAAAGTACATCTCGGGCTCTTTGTGGCCAGATTGGTAAGCCATCATGGAGAACCTGATCTAGCTGTTGAAAACAGACTTTCTCTCCATTGCTGATTCTGAGCATGAATGGCAAAACAGGTAGATGGTCATTATCACAGAATCATACAGCAAAGAAGTGTCCCTTCAGCCCATCGAATCTGTGCCAACCGATCTACACAAATCCCATTTGGCCCATAGCTTTGAATGTTGACATTTCAAGTGCCATCCATGTATATTTTAAAGGTTGTGAGGTTGCCTGTCCCAGGTAGCACATTCTAGATTGCCACCACTATCCTGGGGGTGTGGAGAGAGCAGGGGATGTAGCTTTTCCTCAAACCTTCTTTCCGGCTTAACATTATTCCCTCTTGTGAAAATATTATCCTTTCGCCTCGGGAAACAGTTTGTTCCTATCTACCTTGTTCCATGTCCCTTACAATATTATACATCTTTATCAGGTGATCCTTCAATGGACTTTGACCACATTCCAGATACCTCTTTCTTTTTGGGAAACAGGGTGCTGCCAACCAATTGGAAGGAGGAGCCACACACAGGACACCTAGAAGTTCCTTCTCAGCATATGTACCTTCCTGCCTGTGGAACAAATCCCTATAGAAGTTCAAGCTTGAGGTGGATGAGCCTATATCTGAGCAGAGCACCCTCAGTAAGCCTTGGCCTTCTCAAATCAAGTACTCCTAGGGATGACCCCCCCAGTTTTCATGGTCAAATTCAGAGCAGGGTCCCTCCATTCTACCTATCTTATCCATCTTCTTTCTCCTAATTTGGGTTGCCATTTCATTTAGGTTCTTTGCCCACCTATTACTTCTAAAAGCATTGTGTCCAGCTGATCTCTAGTTTGCTTGTTTTCCCTTCTGATTAATGTCCAAAGCCCTGGTTTCATGACATATTTCAATGCAGGAGAAAGTGAGGTCTGCAGATGCTGGAGATCAAAGTTGAAACTTTATTGCTGGAGCAGCACAGCAGGTCAGGCAGCATCCAGGGAACAGGAGATTCGACGTTTCGGGCACAGGCCCTTCCTCAGGAATTTCAATGCACTCAACTTCATCCCGAGTTGGCATTTACAGTATTTAACTTTCAACCACTCACCGAGCTCTGCAGAGTTTTCAATCAGTATATTTTGCACTTGTCCCTAATTCCACCCAATATGTCATGCTGCTTTCTATTCAACCAAATAATTAAAGGACAAAACAATAGGTGGGAATTTGCAAAGAACAAAAATCATTCTTCTGCAAAGATAATGCTGACATTACCAACTACAGATCCATCTGTCAGTTACCTCATTGGCACAAATTTCAGTCTCGAATTATTCAAAGCACAATAAAGACAACATTAGACGAGTGTTAGCCAAGAAAACAGGTGGAGTTTAGAAAAGGATATTTTAAAAAGGACTATTTACTTGCAATAAACAAATTCATTATAATGACAAATACCAGCTGAACATGTGTGCTGAATTCATGAACTACAGGACAAGATCTGAATCAATGTTCTTTTAACATCATTTTAAGGAATAAATGAGTGACCTGTGAAGATCATAAAGGACAACTACGGAGATTCCAAGATAAGGGAGAGGTAATGGCCTCGTGGCAGTATTGATGGACTATTGATCCAGAATGTCACACAATGTCCTGGGGATATTTTCATGGCAGATATTAGAATATAATTTAATGACAATCTGGAAGTAAAAGTCTAATAACAACAACAAAACCATTGACAATTGTCAGAAAAACCCCATCTGGTTCACTAATGTCCTTTCAGAAAGAAACTGCTGTCTTTACCTGGTCTGGTTTACATGCAACTCTTGACCCTGAGCAATATGGTTGACTCTTAACTATGCTGTGTGCAAATAGTGACGGGCAATAACTGCTGGCCGAGCCACCGACACCCATATCTGTGAATGAATTCTTAAGAATGTACCTTAACAAAGATGAAATGCATTGGATAAAAAATGACAAAGGAATAAGAGCAAATATTCAGTTGAAGGTGAATAGACATATACAAGAGATTATTTATGGATTAAATGTTGCTGGAAGCAAACTAGCAGACATATTTAGATCATGGAGCATTACTTCACCTATCTGTGGTGTGGAAACTTAACTAAATAAAGAAAAAGAAGAGGTGGAGGGTGTTTCATTGGTGCAAGATGAATTGCAATGAGAACATATTGACAGGTTTGATGTTTTACTCAGATAAAGATCGTTATTCACAGAACTTAATAGGGAGACAGCTTTCCTCTCCAGTTACTCAAAAAATCAACTGAAAATATTGACAGGCAGAGCCAAAGAGTTATAGAGCACAGACCCTTTGGTCTAACCAATCCATGCTGAGAATAATCCCAAACTAAATTAGTCATACTAGGCAGCCCAATTGCAAGTGGCCCAAATACCTCCAAACCTTTCCTACTCATGTACTTATCCAAATTTCTTTTAAACATTATAACTGTTTTCACATTGACCACTTCCTCTGGAAATTCATTCCACATACAAACCACTGTGCAAAAAAGTTTCCCCTCATGTCTTTTTAAATCTTTCTTCTCTAGCCTTATAAATATGCTGCCAAAACATGAAATTCCCTACTCCAGGAAAAAACATCCACTATTCACCTAACCTACATCCCTCATGATTTTATGAACCTCTATAAGATTACCCCGTAACCTCCTATGTTCCAGTGAACAAAATCCCAAACTATCCAGTCTCTCTTTATAATTCAAATGCTCCATTCCCTGTAACATTATGGTAAATCTTACGTGAACTCTCTCCAGCTTAACTTTGAAAAATATAATGAACCATGTCTCTAACTTTCACTTTAAACAGAATAATACATCAAAGAGTGTAGTTTCAGACCAGAAGTTAGCAATGTACAATTGTTAAAGACCAGGAAAAGTGACCTGGGTTAGAATAATTCTGGGAAACACACAGAATTTATTTGTACCGACTAACATAATTCTTACATTAATCAGATAGAGTTTTTTTTATACATACATACTTACGTTCATCAAGATACATTCATTCAAAACTACTATTCCATTAATCTCAGAAAACATAGACAATCAAGGAAGAAAGAACACAGAGCATAACTGAATACCGACTCTGAGGGGAGCTTACAGGCAGGAAGCATTTAGTCAGGTGGAGGTTTGCAGGTGAGGAATAGTATCACTGATACACCCTTTCTCCAATTAAGTCCAGTCAGGCAAGGTCAGTAAACAGCATTCCCACCCCAGCATCAGTTAAGGCCCTGAAGTTGCTAAGTAATGTTCATTTAAGAGGTTCATCCAACTGCTGGTGTTTGATCAGTGGTTGATTGTATAGATGGTGGAATTTCCAACCATCTGCTGCCAATGTCTTTCTAGGTGGCAGAGGTCAAAGGAGCCTTGGTAAGTTGCTCCTGTGCATCATGTAGACACACTACTGCTGCTGAAATTCACTGAAGAAGAGAAGTAATGTTAAAGATAATGCATAAAATCAATTAAGGGGTTGTTCTTTTTTTGGATATTATCAAGCTTTTTGAGTATTATTGGAACTACAGGCAATGGGGAGTACTCCATCATATTCCTGACTTGCGCCTTGTCAATGATGGATGGGGAATCAGGAGGTGAGCTGTCATCACAGTATTTCTAGTCTCTGACTTGCTCTTGCAGCCTGTGTTTATGTGGCTCAACTAGTCCAATTTCTGGTCAATAGCAATGTCCAGGATGTTGGAAGGGGGTAATACCAATGAACATTAAGGAGAGATAGTTAGAGTCACTCTTGTCACATACAATCATTGCTTGGCATTTGTGTGGCATGTTAGTACGTTCCACTTATCACCCCAAACCTGATGTTTTCCAGGTTTTAATGCATACAAAAATGTATTGCTTCTGTATTCAAGAAGTGATGAATAGTGCTGGAACATTGTATGTTCATCATCAAATATCACCACCTTTGACCTTATGATGGAGGGAAAGTCATGGATGCAGCATAATTGAGCGTGGGATGAAGAGTTACACTCAAAACATCGACTTCTCCACTTCCTGATGCTGTCTGGCTTGCTGTGTTTTTTTCACCCTCCTGCATGTCTATCCTGAGGAACTCCTGCAGAGGTGACATGTACTGAGAAGACTAACGTCTAACAACCACAATCATCTGCCTTTGTGCTATGTATGACTCCAAATACTGGAGATTTTTCCCTAATTTCCCCATTTTGGTAGAGCCATCAAAGGCTGCCTTGAAGACAATGGCAGTCACTCTTGCCTCACCTCTGGAATTTGGCTCTTTTGCTGCAATGAGCTGAGGAGTGGAGTGCATGTGGCAGAACCCAAACTGAATAACTCAGTGTTGAGCAAGTGTTGCTTAAAAGTACTGTCAACAACCTCTTCCATCAGTTTGCCTATGGTTAAGACTAGACTAACAAGGCTAAGTCAGATTCGATTGGCCCAGCCTATTGTGCACAAGACATACCTGGGCAATTTTCCACGTTGTTGAGTAGATGCCAGGATTGCATTTGTGTTAATGATTGCAAATTGAAATACATATGATGCTGAGAGGAACTGACAGGGTAGATTCTGTAAGGATGTTGCCTCATGTATTTGAATTCAGGAGTTAAAACAAGGTTCTCCCATTTAAGTTAGAGACAGGAGCATTTCCTTTTCTCAGTGTTAAGAGTCTGTGCAACTTTCTTCCCAAGGGAAGGGTGGGAGCATGGTGACTAAATATTTATAGGGTAGAGGTAGATGAATTCAAGACAAAATAAATCGATGGTCATGTGAGCTAAGTGGAAATAAGGAGTTGAGATCACAATCAGACTGGCCATCATCTGATCAAACAACAGAGTAAGCTTGAGGGGCCAAATGGCCTACTCTTGCTCCTAATTACTTTGTTCAAATAAACTGCATGGTGCAACAAACCTGATAATCAAAATCATGATAAACAGCCTTAGCGTAATAAAGGTTTGCATAAGACATTATGAAATCAATCTTAGGATGTCAGTTACCATGGATCTTTGCATTTAAACAATGAGTGATATTCCTGTCTGTGGCAATGAAATTAAGTGAACAACAAACATAAACAAAACCCTGCAAACTGCTCTGACTGTTCTGAGGGGGAAGTTTGCAGTTCCACCCAACAGAATGTAAATCTATTTTTCAGCATTCTACGTATATAATGATGAAACTACATGGGTTTTTTTGAAATTAAATTAAAGGACTTTCTGTTTTTATTATCTGCAAGTAGGTCAAGGAAGACAATGATGAAAAGGGTTGTTCCTTAAAATATACCTACCTGAAAAATAACTAAAGCCTCCATTTAATGTTAACCTGAGCAGCACTTGGCATGTTAGGATGCAAAACTGCTTGCTTCATTCCTTTTGCATTTTGATTCAGTACCGAATATTATTTCTGGAAAACAAATGCTGAAAAGATTTGATTTTTGATATGCATCTGGATAATCTCAGGGTGGCTGCCAGTCAAGAGACATGAATCAACATCACAGCTACAGAAAATCCTTATTTGCATCCACTTGTTTGCCATACGTAGAAATATAGAAAATAGCAGTAGGTCAATTGGCCCTTTGAGTCTGCTCCACCATTCAATATGATCAAAGCTGATCATCTCATTCAGTGCCCTGTTCCTACTTTCTCCTTAACCCCTTTGACCCCTTTAGCCCTCAAAACCCCTTGAAAACATTCTCGGATGTGGTCATAAGCACTTTCTATGTCAGAGATTTCCATAAACTCACCACTCGGGGTCATTAGATTTTTTATCATCTCAGTCCTAAATGGCCGAACCCATATTCTGATATTGTCACTGTTCGTTCTGCACTCTTCAGTCATCAGGAACATCCTTCCTACATTTACTCTATCTAGTCCTGTTAGAATTTTGCTGATTCCAGTGAACATAATCCGAATCAATCCAGCCTGTCTTGTTACATTAGCTCTGCCTTTCCAGTAATCAATATCGTAAACCTTTACTATACTGCCTCCACAGCCAGAACATCCTTCCTCCGACATAAACCCCAAGCGTGGTCTCACCATGACCCTGTAGAATTTCAGCAAGCCATCCTTGCTCCTGAATTCAAATCCTCTTCGCTTGGAAGGTCAGCATATAATTAATCTCCTTCACTGCATGATGCACCTGCATACACTAGCTGATTGACATAATTAAACTTACAAAAATTAATAATTTTGCCTTGCTCACTAAAGATTTCTGATAAAACAAGATTAACTAAGACTCAGCAGTTGATGGTCAGTCTATTAATGAAAAACTTCAGATGCAAAGATTCCTTCCTTGTATTGTATATATGATGCATAGAACAGTTCAGGGTGGGTATCTATATTCTAGGCACCACTTCTGGCCAGTATTGAAACTGATGTTATATTCAATCAACAGATCTTGAGGTATAAATTTGGTCACAGAAAGCATCAAAACTGAGGTGCACAACTTGATATGCATTATGGAGTGTGAGATTATACTTAAGTACAAATCTCTAAAACCTGTGAACATTCACCTAAACAATAAATCATTGGTGGTTTGAATATGCAATGTCAGTAAACCTGAAGGGATGTTTATCAGTAGCTACAGTATGCCATTATTTGCACCAAATATATTTTATAAATTTTTTGAACCACAGAGTAGAACAGCAAATCACAAACTGAAATTTCTTTGAAATTTATTTTTGCTTTGGCTAAGTCTGAGTTGCATTCAGATTTTTGGTATGATTTCTGCCTTTGAACCAAGCGAGATTTCTTAACATCTTTTACCAAACCTGCTGCATTCTGAAGAGAATTCATACTGGATTCAAAACACCAACTCTCTGTTTTTCTCTCTCCACAGATCTGCTGGGTTGCTCCAATGCCTTGTTTTTACTTCAGATTCCAAGCATCTGCAGCATTTACCTTTAACTTAACGATCAGTTGAAAGCTGCCCTATACAGTTGCTGACATTTGCTTCATTGGTACCTTACTTTGGCCCTGGAGTTCCTGCTGAAATTAGATGGTGCAAAGTTTTGTCTTCCTCCTCCCCCAGAACTAACAGTGGACACCTTGATATCGGGTCATGCCAGCCTAGTTCTGGGCTGTGACCTTGGTTAAAGCAGTCTTAATAATCTGGGAGATTGTTAGGATGGGTGGTGGGTGCAGGCCCAATTGGGCCAGGTCAAGAGATGAGGGTGGTCAATGTCCTTCTTCATTCCACCAATGTAAGTGCCACCACCTTCTCTCCGATGCCTCACACTCACTTTCTCTCTCTCTCTCTGCTATTGCAACTAACTCCCAAAACCACACATGCTTTGCAGCAGTCATCAACATCTTCCCTCACTGAAAATAACAGCTGTGCTACCCACTTTCATCTGCCTTAATACCTGCCTCTCTCTCTCTCATTCCAGAAAAAAACTGCCCCAACAAGGAAACAACATCAAGAGGGGGAATGGGCTGACCAAAATTGAGTTCCTTACCCTTTGTGGAGAGCATCCTGATTAACTGTCTTGAGTGACTGACTCAATGTGTCCTTGCCCCTGTGACATGACTGGGGAATGCTCACAACCACAACAAGCTTCTAACCTACATGCATGTACTAAACTGCAAGACAAAACAGCTGCAATGTGAGCTTATTGACTGACAGAGCAAGGTGCAAAATGAGTAAGGCAAGGTAATGCAAAACAGGGCTGCTGTGAGTGAAGAGCCCAGAGGTGCAGATTGCTCCAGTCTCTGAGGTCAGTGTGTGTTTGTGAGTGTAATGTCCTTGCTGCAGCATTACAATGATAGTTGTAATACAGTTCGAGGTCCTGCTTTGAATTGCAGGAGTGTCCTCTTAGTGGATTAGCGATGTCCCGAGGGTTCATAGAGACTGGCACATATCAGATATCAATGTGTGTACATGTGGGCAGCGTGTGGTAAATGTCCATGGAACAAGAGCTAAGATTTTAATGCCTCATGTCCAACATGGAGATTCTTCCAAGGAAGTAGTGTGCTGAAGTGACAGGTACCCCTCTGACTTCCATGTTGAGCTTCCTTGACATCTATCTTCTCTGACAAATTGAAATATTGATGAGGCGAGTTGAACTAGCCATTTAACAAACTTTAATCACCATCTATTGACTACTTACTACTACTAGATGTAGTAATTGCAAGAAATTCATCATGTTCCTTGTAAAAAGCAAAGAAGATGCATCGAGCTGTTCCCAATGTTGAGATTGACATCTCCGGACATATCACATGTTTCTGTCACCAATCTCACCATAGTCCAAGTCATTGAGACCACTATACAAAGGTGCCATATACCAGCATTCTAAACTATGATTTTGTCCGAGATGCCAAATTGACTGCAGAATGCAACGGCCTGGATCTTCTTCCTTAAAACTGCAACCACTGTAAAAATATTACTCAGCTTCTAGCTTTCTGCATCCAGAGATTATCCCACATTTCTGGCCAGATCTTCTTGAGAAGTGACCATCAATTGATAAAGTTCAATGTCGCAGTCGAACTTTGAGTATGGGAAAGAGATTGATGGATGGAGGAAAGAAAGCAAACTTTTTTTTTAAAATAGGTGTGGTTTCTGTGGAGAAATGTAGATGTCCAGCATAGATGTTTGTCAATGGATGAATGAGTGAATGGTAGGAGTAGGTAAGTGGATGAACTAAGTGTGTAAATCAGTAGAAGTGATCAATATAGATTGGATGGGAGGTTAGGGAAAGGTAGTTTTTGGAAAGTGGGATCTTTAGGTTTTGTCAGGTTGAGGATCTGGTACGTTTAGGCTGTCAGAAGGGGAAGGTGGAAAGATATTCAATAGCTACTGGGAGATTGTCAGGTTGGGTGGTGGGTGCAGGCCCAATTGGGCCAGGTCAAGAGATGAGGGAAGTGGGAAACTGACTCAGCTTGGGGTGTTCATGCTGTAGTTACCTGGTTCTGGAATTAACTGGATGAAAGACACAATTCCTGATTTGTCAACAAGGTACCTGTTTTCCCCCTTTCCCTCTCAATAATTACAGATCGAGTGAATTTTCATTTGAGAAAAGGTGCTTTACCTGAAACGCCATTTGTTTATCTCCACAGATGGGCTTGATCTGTTGAATACTTCCAACACTTATTATTTTTTGCTTCAGATTTTCAGCATACAAGAATTTGATTCTGCATTTGAAATGGGTTATTAGTCAGTGATTGACAAAAGGAACCAAACAAAACTGCATGTGGGAGGAACAGTAAACAACACAATTTGATGCAGACAAATAGAACACTGCCATGTATAGCTGCTGTAGAACTAAACACACTCAGGGTCGAAAATGATGGAAAAGGACAAAAGCAGATTTGACAATTGAGCTGTCAGATTAGTAGAGAAAAAGCAAAATCCAGAGATTACAAAACTCTATGGCTATATCACTACAGGGACAATATATCAAAACTGAGAATCCTGAGACCAGTCCCAAGCTGGATTTTGGATCTTATTAGTTTTTGGATTGTATTGGGCAGGGTTCGCCCAAGGATTGCAATGACAATTTGAACATGGGAAATGCAGGCTCACAAAACCAATGACTAGTCGATGTGTGAACGTGCCGATGCAGCAACTGGCCCAATAAATCGGGAACTTATTGCACTCAGTTACTTCCTCATAGTATCTACAGACCTGTGCAAGACAATGAACAGCAGGACTATGTAACTGGTTGTGGTCCATCGCAAGCACTCATTAGTTTAGACATAGGCAGTGTCCCACTATTGAAGGTCCTCCTCAAATTTACTCAGTCAAGAGTGTGGTGCTGGAAAAGCACAACAGGTCAGGCAGCATCTGAGGAGAAGGAGAATCGACATTTCAGACCTTGATGAAGAGCTTATGCCCAAAATGTCGATTCTCCTGCTCCTCGGATGCTGCCTGACCTGCTGTCCTTTTCCAGCACCACACTCTCAACTCTCATCTCCAGCATCTGCAGTACTCACTTTCTCCTCCTTAAATTTACTTAGTCCAGTTTAAATATCAGTTTGTTTTAATGCTTTGTAGTGTAAGAATTGATCAGAGCTGTCCAGATTGTCTTTTGATATTGCCCATTTGATTAACCCTCTACCAGAGGATACTGCGGAAAGGCAAAATACATGCCCTGCTAGTTTCAGTTCTCCAATTCATTTCCATAGCACATCTTTGCTGGTGAAGTTGACTCCACAGGTGATGCCCTGGACCTTACATAGGTAGTGCTGATAAAAGACTTTTGCTATAGTTCCTATTATCATCAGTGTTTTAGTAGTCATCATCTTTTACTGACAAACTGAGTAATCAAGGATTGAATTCACTAATACTTGAATTCTTCTGAATGACATGATAAAACCTTGCAACAAGAATGGTCCTTGTTCCAAAGCAGTGAAAGTGTAATTGGATTTGGAACATCTTGTGCTTTCATGTTACGATCTCAACAGCACCATCTCACAAAGCACATTGGATATTGGAAATGTATTTTATCAGATGTCCAAATTACATAACACCTTGTTGTTGTCCTCCATGTCTTGATGGCACATAGCATTTAAAGTACAATTATGGACATCTGGAGTTGCAACTTCCTGGCCATGCTTATATTTCAAAAGCACATGAAGTCACGACAAGATATGTGCAGATTTGACAATTCTTGTGTGGACATTAATCTTATATCATTCTCCCCAGAAATGTATCTTCCTAAGAAAGTGCTCAACATCCTGGATTTTCTGCTGCTTGGTACAGATGGTTAGTCATGTAGTTGCCCACTCATTATTGCCTTGGTCTTCCTATGCTTAATGCTGTTATGGACCAGGCCAGACCTCCTCAAAACATTTCAAGAAAGCAGCCCGGACCCTAACTTTACTGGTCATTTTAAACAAGTGTAAGATGGATATTCCAGGTGTGATGCAGCTGTCTCAACCACTTAGTTTTCAATGAAACAGAATTTATTTGTATGAATACTGAATGAAACACAAATGAGAACAGAATATAGACTAACTTAACTATTTCAAAACTCAATCGATTCTATCGCAACTTAGTGATGCTGTTCCAAATACTTGCAACAATTCCTATAAACACCTCTTGGCAAAAAAGGGAAAATCAACCACATGTTCTTACAGGAGAGATATCAGACAGAGAGAGAGAGAGAGATGAAACTATTTCTTGGACCAGCAGCCTCAAAAACTGACTGTTTGCAAAAAACAAACCAAACAAAACTAGAGAAGAGCTGAGTTGAGAGAACTGGCCTCTCCTCTTGCATTGCAAAGTGTTTTGTTTTTAAAACTTGAAAGCCTTTTACCTTAGGCAGTATCTGTTAGCTATAATCAAATTAGCCACAAAACCCACACAAAACAGACACCTTGGAATCTATGCATTTATTACTCCTCTGAAAAGAAAACCAAGGACAACCCAACCTCATGAAAGGAACAGCATCGTCACAATGCATAGTTCAATCTTTGCACTGCTACTCTTAAGACCAGTGGTTATTCTTGGAATGTGCTAATTCTTTGGTCGGCAAGTCAGTTTTGGGAAATCCACATTGCCATTTGATAACTGGAGTCTGTACCCAACGTAAATTCCCCATGCTGAAGTGGAGAAGGAATGACAGCGTATGCACCTATTTTGCGAATGTGATTAAGACAAAAATTCAAGCTCAGCAGCTCCAACACATCTGTTTTTAAGAGATTGCCTGTTCCTTGACCATCAGATTTGAGGAATTGTCCCTGTCGCAGGTCAGTCAAGAATAGCATGTGAGATTGCTGAACTATTAACTAGCAAGATTGTATTTCATGTAAGAGCATGAAGACAAAAATGTTGAAGCAAATTAAAGATCCAGCTGAAATGACAAGATGGAAAGGCTTTTTCTCTTGTTGAATAAGTTAATTTTGGTGGTGAATACATCACTTGTCTTATCTAGCCTTCTTCAACATCCTTATGGGCTGCTCAACCATGGGATCAGCATTAAAACACAAGCTCAGTTCTTCCTTTTAAAAAAATAACAGATTTTTCACAAGCATCTGTGTGGCAATACTAAACTCAAAAGAAACTGTACTTTTATATATTCATAAATATCTCATATAATGATTATTCTGATCATTGCTGTGCTGCTCACTGGAAAGCTAAAATTATGCTATTTGTGATGATAATGTGTTGGCAGCCAGAAAATGTTTGCCAATGGACCTTATTACAAAGTAACAAGAGAACATTTCTCTCACACTGACTTGGTGCCTTCCCCATTAATAAGCGACATTTGGAAAATCTTACAGTGGATAAGCATCTGAAGGTGAAATGGTTCCATGTGTGCTGCAAGCCAAGAAAGAAATGCATTGTTATAATTATTCCCTAATTATAGAAAGTTATGACAAGGTAAATGGGGATGAATTGCTTTCAATGATCATGGAGGCACTGAAATAAAAAGATACTATATAAGATAATTACAAAATTGTTCGAGAGGTTAGAAAAAATTCAGAAGATGATTTAATTTGCTATAAGTCAATGTTGAAGCAAGAGTCATTCAATTATTTCAAAGACAGTCAAATAACTTTGGAAATTATGAATTTTATCGAGTATGCAAGGTAGGATATGAATACAAATGGATTTGGGACTTCTGTGAAAATACAAAACCAAACCTTATAAATAAGGGTACTAAGGTTTAGCAACAAAGTCTTTTTGCCCCCACCTCAATGCATTTTGAGTATGGCATGAAGTTGAACTCCTTTTCCACCACTTTCAACTCAGTGTTGCTTTCATCAGATAGGAATCATTTTTACCAATCCCTAAAATGTTGAACTCGCCTTTTAGCCTCTTTCCTGCACTTCATCAAGAAACACTGTTATGACATTGGTCGAGTGATTCCTGCTCCTCTCATACACATGAAATTGTTTTCCTCTGAATTTAATCATTCGGTTCACCAAGTCTGACTTTGTTATCAAACATGCTGATAAAGATGGTGCCGTTGTCTTCTGATGTGTCAATCTCTACCTGGCTCTGAAACACTTCTTACAATTTCAATCAGGACTGTGTACTATCTTTGAAATCAACTCCTCTGGCGATCATCACTCCACATTTCCCAACTTATAGACCACCACCTTATACATCTAATTTCTACTTTCTTTTGTAAATCCACAAACAGAACCATCCTGGCTGACATATTATTTCAGCCTGTTCCTGCCACACTGCACTATATTTTCCCCTCGAGTTCAGTCTTTTGCCAATTAAATTCATGTTTCTTCTAACACTTTACATCGGTTCCACAACTTCTAGTTTTCTGGTCCTATCCACCTTTCTTCACCACAGACTTCCAATTCCTCTCCACATTCTTTCTCATTAGGATCATCTGAAGGCTTTCCACTGCTTTCTTAAAAATAACCAACAGAGTCTCCATTGTTACCATCCTACTTTGTCTCACTGAAGGCTTTGAATAACTGCTCTTTTATTTGATCTCACTGTCTCTAAGTTGAAGCATAGTTCTACAGGATGAAGGGCTTTTGTCCAAAATGTCGATTTTCCTGCTCCTCAGATGCTGCCTGAACTGCTGTGCTTTTCCAGCACCACTCTAATCCAGAATCAGAGCACCAGCGACCAGACCTGAAACATTTTCTCTGCTTTCTTCCCACAGATGCTGTCAGACCTGCTGATTTTCACCAAATTTCTGTTTTAGTTTCAGATTTCCAACATCCACAGTTCTTTGTTTGATCACAGTTATTTGTACCCACGTGTTCCAGTTATTCGCGTCTTTTACTGAGCTATCTAAAACATTCTTCGTTTTTATGCAATTTGGCCCCTTCTCACAACTGCTTTTCTGGTGTTCAGCACTGCTTCCTGCTAATGTCAAGAATCAGAGAAAATCATTAATCTTGTTTTCCATTTCCATCTTTTTCTCACCTTTACCTGGTCCACCTCCGGCTCTTCACTTCCCCTTTCTTGAGTTCACAGTTTCATTTTCTGGGAATATGCTGTCTATCAATATGAATTACAAACTTGCCAACTCCCATAGTTACCTTGATTACATTTTATCATCTCTTACTTCCTTTGAAGTCTCAGTTTAATTCTCATTTCTCTGCTACCTCTGCCCAAATATGCCACCTTCCATAGAATTACCTCTGACATTATTTCCTTCTTCCACAACTAAGGATACCCTATCTCCACCAAACTGTGATTGATCAGGCTTCAGCTGTGTCCGACCCATTCCTGCAATTCTAATCTTACCCCTTCCTCTTCTTGCTGGAACAAAGATTCCCATGACTTTACTTTTCATTCCATCAGCCTCTGTATTCAAAGGATCACCCTCCATCATTTCCATCACCTCCATCATATATTCCCTCCCTTCCCTTTCCAGTTTCCTGCTGAGCCCATGCAACACCTTGGCCCAGTTTTCTGTTCTTCACAATACCTCTTCATCCTCTCATCATATCACCTTCTCATGCAATAGAATTCCCTTTCTCTTCGCTATACCCTCTCTCAAACACACTTTCAACATGAAGTTGAAATTTCCTTCTAGTTCTTTCAATCTATTCTACTGCATCCACTGTGCTCAATTCAATCTCCTCAAAACTGGTGAGACCAAATGCAGGCTTTGTGGATTACCTCCACTCTGTCCTCAAGAATGACCTCCAGTCATTTGCCACTCCAATAAACTCACTTTTTCTGCTGCTACCATTTTTATCCTTGGCCTCCTTTAGTGTTCCAATAAAACTCAGTGCAAATTGGAGGAACAACTCTTCATTTTCTGCTAAGGCCCTTCACAACTTTCAGGACTGCACAGAATTCAATAACCTCAGAACATACACTCTGTATTCCAGTTAGCTTACAAGGCCTTCTCAATCCAGTATCTTGTTTTCACAGGTTTGCTCTCAGCAGAGCTAACCTATTTTCCATCAGCAACACAAATTATTCATTTCTCCCCCACTTCCACAACCACTGTGACTACTGCATGTTTTAAATAATTGTCAGCTCCTGCAGTTCTGATATAGTCATGTTGGACTGGAAATATTAATTCTTTTTCTCTAGGATTGCAAGGACAAAGAGTGATAGACATTGAAATACAACAAGACTTGGCATAAGCTGCACAGTTCTGGGTTCTGGAGAAGGATGGGAATTTAATGATTGTGGTAACTACTGCAGCAAGAGAAGCACTGAGATAC
The DNA here is from genome assembly GCF_004010195.1 of Chiloscyllium plagiosum. Taxonomy (NCBI): domain Eukaryota; kingdom Metazoa; phylum Chordata; class Chondrichthyes; order Orectolobiformes; family Hemiscylliidae; genus Chiloscyllium; species Chiloscyllium plagiosum. The sequence goes on along the minus strand of NC_057711.1, from coordinate 98,549,704 downwards.
AATGACATGCTGAGTCCATTTCATTTGCGAGGGTCATTGAGGAGGAGAATGAAGTTAATACTGGAAGGAGCAAAATATTGTGGCAGATTTTCAGTATTACTAATAGAGGTCACAGTATTGTTTTGATGAAAAGGGGTTGGTAGGAAGATCAAACTCTCAAACTGCCAAATTGCAAGTGGCAGAGAAGTAGAGATCCAGCACTACAACTGAAAAACAGACAAGATCCTCATTAAATTAATTGAACTCAGAGACCCATGGCAAGCAAATTCCATGCTGCAATATGACCTGGATGTCTTGTCTAATGAGACTAAACATGAAGTGATAGCGCTAGCACCTCTTAAAGGAATGCTGAAGACCACTCAAAATGATTTCAGAATCACATAAGTACCACAATGCAAGAAGAAGTCATTCAGCCAACTCTCCATGACTTAGGGTCATTCTCTGGACTTTTCCCATTGTACATCATTCCTGCTAAAATTATCATCTAATGTCCTCTTGAAAGCCTCAATTGAGTCTGCTGACATCTCACTTCCAGACAATGCAATCCCTGCATGAACTAGTCTGTTAAAAACTTTTTGCTCTCATTATTTTTGTTTTGCAGAATATTTTGAATCTGTGTTCTCACATTATTGAATCTTTTGGTGAGAAGGACGTTTTTCTTCCTATGTGCTACTAAAAACACATGAAATACAACTTCGTGACAGCAATATAATTTTCTGAAGAAGCAAAGGCAATGATACAAGTTTGAAAATCTTATACAAGCTTATTTCACAGCTGAGCCTACAATTTGCAGCCACAGATAACTCGATTCTTCCCAATTCTAGACTACTTCTGCAGGACTGCACATTGCAGTTGCTTATGGTTTCATCATTTTCCTTGGCTTATTAGCATATCCAGCTCTTAAAACAATAACATAACAGCAACACAAAGAGGATAGCACAGATTCAAAAGGATTCTGTCTACAATTAGGACATGAAATTACAGAACAAAATTTATTTCTTTATTATGGGAGAAGAAATTAAGGAGGAGTAAATCTGATACACAGTTAAAATTGCTGAAGAATATGGTATGGAAAGAAACAAACTTTTCAGAGATTGTGAAGTATAGAATGAGGGACATAAATACAATGTTAAATATAATATTTAGGACAGAGATCATAACAAATCTTTCACACTGGCTGTGAAGCAGCAAACTGTATCTATTAGGGGAGTTAGTGATTGCACAATTAATTAAATTAAGGTTCTTAACTTTCAACAATAACGAATAAGCTAATGAAACAATTATTGAATAGAAAAGAGTATCAGAGAAAAAGAGATCACAATGAATTAGAACCACTGCTCATGTAGAGAATAAACACTAATACTGACTGATTGGGCTGAAAAGCAGCTTCTACTTTCTAATTTTCTTATAAATAGATGCATGAATCTTCTGTAACTGAGAAAATTAAAACCCCTGAAGAAAATATGAATATGTAATCAGAAAACTAATGTGAATCAATAACAGAAATTAGTTCAGTTTTCAATGACAACAGCAATTTTAATCCTTTGCTTGTAATAAACTGAAGTTAATCAAGACTTTTTGAATTATATTAATGATAAACAGCTTTGACACAATATTGTGAGCTACTTGCAATATTAACCACCATCCATTGCATGAGACATCAATCCTCATTAGCACTTATGGCTCAGGATGTTTGACAGCAGTTTAGACTAGCTCTGCCAAACCTCTAGAGTGACCACATAACAGAGAAAACTATTACCAAGATCATTTATTTTTCTGATCTTTTTAGAATATTGCACAAACATGGCAATAGTTATAATGGCAATCTAGCAATAATACATTGGGCAGCTGTAATTGCAACTCAAAGTTACGACAACTCTCAGGTATTTTCATTTTTGTGACATCCTTGTCATCAGGAAGGCATTTCAAGAACTTTGGTCAGGTTGATCTATCTCCTCGTTACATTCTAGCTGACCAATGTGAAAACCATTTTTTCTTATGCTGACTGCTTTACACAAAATGAGAGATTCCTTTGGACAATCATGTTGTGTGGTTCACAGTAATCCTATCGATGTTTCAATATTACATTTAAATTAATATCATAAGCAAAATAAGTGATTTCAGAGCTAGATTCAGTCTGTACATAATGTGTTTCTTTTCCAAATGGGAGTCTATAGACTAATTGAAGATTCTAACTTCATTGTTCAAGGAGATAATTAAATAGTACTAGCTCATGGGTAAGAACATTGGTAATTAAAGAAACAAATTTGGATTATTCAGTTCAGCACCTGGCCATGGGCATTATAGCTACCAAAATGGAATAAATTTCAATAAGAAAATATGACAAGGGGTATCAAATTGCTGATATTGGAATGTATAATGTTGTGGTCCAGACCAAACACCCTTCAAATATATCAAAGAGACAGCCCAGACCCTAACTTTTATCTTATTTAAGGGTAAGTATATTGCTATATTGCAGATGTAATTCTACTAGTCACGCTGTTCAGCTTTAAGCAAAACACACTTATTCTCATGCCCAGTTAAAATACAAACAAAAGAAAGAATTGGTATAAGTTGAATTATTTTGGAAAACTTAAGAGGATAAGAGATTATGTGATTACTAAACAGCATCTGTTTAAATTTGGTCATCTTCAATAGCAGACCGTTGGCAAAGGGAAAGTTAATAAAATAGTTTGTCTCATTGGGGATGTCTGTCCCATCAAGAGCAGCAAATACCAAGAGAAAACTCTGGCAGAGAGCGATGAAACAGCTTCCACAGCCAATTTCATATTCCCATAAACTGAAAGCTAAACTAAAACCCTGGTTCTGTGGGAGCCTGACTCCACTCATTCATGCAGTTTCTATTGTTCTAACTTTAAAAATAGGGCTTCAAAAACAGCACTTTATTGGCCTGAAAATGAGCCCTCTGTCTCAAAACCTCTCTTTAAAAAGACCAGGAAAAAATACCCCTTTTAACAGTACAGTCACAATAATGAAAAAAGAAACCAATGTCCTTGGGCCAGTTCCAAAATATAATTTCCATATTTTCATCTCCTCTGCCTTTGTCCAGTTTCATTTCTCTTGATGTCCCCTGATTTCAATAGTTTGATCTTTAGGTTTATCACATTCTTCCACAATGTTTCAGTTTTAATTGTACTCTTTGTCTATGACGCCATTTTGCAGATTGGTCAAATGGGGATACACACGTTTTCCAGAATCTATGTGAGGATTTCGGTGAATTTCCTTTTATTAAAAATAATTTGGATATAGGCATGAAATGAGCACTGGTAGCACTTCGCGTTGGCTACAATCAGGAAATTGTGCCTTAAACCTGCAAGTTATGCTTCAGGAATCTGAAAAAAAAATAATTTGCATAATCACAATTGCAAAGTCTCTGAACCAGCACAATGCAGCGGCAAATTTGCAAATTACATTTTTTTATTACAAAGTATCCCTTTTATGTATTCAAGAAGTAATAATCTACAATGTTAATGGTTTATTAGTAAAAATAAGCATTTTTAATACTAATCGGTCTTTCCCTGAGAATAACCCGATTTCAAAATACAAAATGAATTTTAAAACTATGAAATATTCAGTATTTGTATCATGAAGATTCATCAATTTCTTTGTGCATTCTTGATAAGAAACATTTGGTAAATGTGGCTGTCAATCTGCACTTCCACATTTTGTCCAATTTGAGGAGTTTTCTATAAACTATTCACTGAGCTGAATCTTGCAAATTTGAACTGAAGTCGTGGTTAGTTTTGTGGGCAGGCTCAGGTGAATTGAATCATGACAGTATCATTCCCAGCATCCTAAAAGGTGCTGGCAACATACTCAGCATCTAGATCAGTTAGCTTCAGTTCTCCAGAAGAATAGCACAGCCCTCAGCATTGTTTAAAGGCTGCATAAGTTTCATCCTTGCAGCCAACCCTGACATGCCACATGATGCCACTGCAGATCAACTAATCACTACATGCCTCTGCCACCTTCAATCCCCATGACGTTCCAATGATTACTTTGTCATCTTCATTCGCCATTACACCCACACTAGCACCATGGCACACCTTGTCCTCTCAGATCATCTATATTCTCTCCATGTCTCCTAATGTAATCTTTATACCAACTAGGTATATATTATGTACAGTCCTCACGAGCAAAGAAATAACATTAGGAATTATTTTAAGATTATTGAAAAAATAAACTCCAGCAATTTAAAACCTTGAACTGGAACACATCATTATTGTTGGGGAAAAATATATTTTAATATTTAAATGCTTAAGTTTGCAAACAAATAAATAGAAATAAGTGATGATTTCTAATCACCCCGTTCAGAGACATATTACTCACCTTTTGAGCAGGTGGAACTTAAACCTGGGTCTTCTGGCTACAAATAGGGAAACTACCACTGTGCCACCACAGCCTTATGACAGCCTCTCAACAATTTCAATAAGTCTGACCAGCTGATATGAAGGAAATTTATGCTTGGCTTGGCTTCAATCCCTTTTATAATGGTTACAACTGTCATAGCATAAGTTACATTGCTCAAAACTGCCAGAAAATAATGGCATCCAATCCCCACTTGAAAGCAAAGAGCACCTGCCCATATACAGAAGAGAGTATGTGCAAAGATTACTTTTCAATCTTTAATTATCATTTGTAAACAGTCAGAACTGAATTTTGACTTAAAAAACACAAATGAAAGCAGGTACTGACAAGACATTGTCTTTCTTTTTGCACCAAGGCATGTTCAACATTTGATGAAGTATTGTAATGCATTATGATAATTACAGAGTGTTCATCATAAGTGGGACTAGTCAAGATTTTGTGTAGTTTTGATGCTATAGATTTGATGGGCTAAAGGACTTTCTGACTAAAGTTAGGGTCAATTTAGGACAGATCCCTAAGGCCAATTACTGCATTAGACAATCTAACAGTGATAGTTAAAGGTGTCAAAATATCTTATAATTACTTCAGATTGCTTGCAAACCCTCAGGATGCTTCTCCAAGTACTAATTGACCCTTCAAGGAGGTGTGCTTTTTATTTAGGAATGACTAAATTCATACCACTATATGAAATTGTATGTGGGAGGAAATACAATTTTCTTGTGGTCCTCAGAATGCAGATCTTCACCTCAGAAGATATGCATATCCACTTGTGCCAAAGACGCAAGCATTCTTTGATGATAACCCAGGCATCCATTGAAGTTTTGAAACTTCTGGGAAAAATGCTGCTTTATTGACATCTCTGATCTATGCTGTTAATATCACAATGTTTATTTGTACAAGATAAATAGATTGCAGATGCTTGCAGTTTTTGCTACTAGTACATTAAAGGGTATAAGTAATTGACACTTTTAATGATCTTTTGGAAGAAGTGGAAATTGTCTTTTTTTTCAAGATCCTATTATTATTATCCTAAAAATAATCCTATTATCAAATGTTTCTCACTCTATACAGTGGATCGGAGCATGGAAGTGCATAACTTGGCGTACAGGGTACTATCAGCCATGTATGGGATGTGTAGAATGCCATAGCTTGCTATAGATTATGAAGAGCAATCATAACTTGGTGGAAGGTATGAGGATATGGCATGAAGTGATATAGTTGGGACACAGGGACTATGTGGAGCAGTGCAGGGGTGAGGGTTGGAATGTCTTACTATTTTACTATAACTTGGACCAAATCTTAAAGTATTGAAGTCAGCCTTCTAAACAGTATGTGGCTGGCTCAGAACCTATGGACTACAAACCATACCTGCACCGCAGCACCATCCACTCAAATATATATAAAAAAAACTTTCTGCCTGCAGAGGTCCAAAATCCAGGAATTTTCACAGTGCCCGCTACCGAGCTCAAGGATGAAATCCAGATGAGAAGCTCAAAAATTTAATAAGAGTAGGTCAGTAAAATGCATATTTTTGTACAGAATGCTGTCTGAGCTTTTCCGTAATGTCATGCTCTCCTCTTTTCTCTTTAGCCCTCGGCTTGAATCCTTAAGTAATTTTAATATTGCTTTCCCATACAGTGATTAATGCAAATACTGCCTGACCTTTTCTCTATTAAGTCTCTCTTCCCTCACTGTGTATAAATCTGTGGTGCAGTATATTGAGTCTCTCCACTTACAGCTAAATGATCAAATGGCTATTACCAGTCTGATCAATTCTTTGATGACACCAATATGGAAAACAAGCTTTCAGTGTTGAACAGGAAAGGCTAAGAGGCATAAAAATGACCTTGCTGTTAATGGCCAGCTACATAACCACAAAGCTCAATATCTGGCTGTTATTTGTGCTGAGTACTGACCTCTGGTGTTGAACCAAACTGTATCCATGGATATCTAAACGGGTCTCTTCCAAATCTCTACCAAAGTCAATGCATCAATTAATAGACTTAAAAACTTCAATTGGAATTTAATGTAAGCAGTTGAGAGAATCTATGGGATGCATGTAACATGCAACTTCAGGATCACTACAAAGCTCCAAAAAGGCCACATAGGAATTAAAAGCAAATGGTCATTTGCTATTAACTTATCAAAAAGCAGTAATTTCACAATGGCCCAGATCTTCACATTAACAACAAAAGCACTTGGCTGTTGGTGAGCTGCGAAGAACCTCAAGAGACATTTCTTCAGCTCACAATGCCCAGAGGGAATTTTCCAACTAATTGCATTGAATGATGTCTGGTTCCCTTTCACTTAGCATCAGCAGGAACTGAACTCATCTGCTTGAGCATGGAACCAATGAATTGAGTAGCGTTCCACAATTTTGGCAAATGCCATGCCCCTGGGCATTACAAGCTGAAGAAAAGTCTCTTGAGGATTTTTGCAGCTCACCAACAGCCTGGTGCCTTTAAATGTTTTTATCACATCTTTAATTTATTTCAAATTCTGCCTTGCCCCTACCTCCTTTTACCTCCTGGTTCTGCTCATTCACCACTGACCCACAAGTCCTGTTTTGTTTGATTAGGGGGGAAGGAGCAGGAACAAAGAGGAAGCAGGGGCATTTGCTTTAATATGATCTTAATCTTTTTTAGCACAGGCCACAGCAAGATCAGGCGGTGTAAGATAGGGATAGTTGATTTATTTTATTTCAAAGGGAAATTAGAACCTTGGGTTGTCTGATTAATAATCATAAGTGCAGGAGATTTTCTTTGGACTGTATACCTTCTTACATCAAAGGGGCTGAAACATTGTTTTTGCATCTTATGCCTTGAAATTCAAGGAACTTGCAAGCTGCTCCTAAGGAATCTTTCAGACAATGTCAATCTACAGTCCATGATGACTTGCACTGGCAAAGTCTGCAATCCACACAAATATCTTAACCTATTTTACTACTGCTTGTTGTCCGAGGGGAAAAGGTATGTAATGATATCAGTCACCTTATTAAAGCAGGCATAAACTGCTGACTGACTGGAGCCACTGATATTAATTACTGAGCAGAAGGAATTTGATGGAAACAAGTTCGGGCTGAAGTGATCTTGCAACAATGAAATGTAGCAGCAGATTGCAGGAGTGCAATCTGCTGTTAAAAGAAGTGCAACCTCTATATACTGAAGTGTGAGGACATGGTGACAGCAGCACTGGTTAATACAAAAATCTTTCTGGGATCCAAACAATCTTATTCAGGCAAATATCATCACAGGTCAAGCCTATTTCTGGTGGGAGTGCTGGCTGCCTAAATCAGTCTCTGAAAACCAGAACAGATGACCTCTAGCAATAAGTAATCATTGTCTTCTTATTTTACAATACATTTTGCAGTTCTGACGAAATATTGTCCACCTAAAGTGTTAACTTTCTTCATTAGATGACAGTTGTCACTTGATTTGTTGTCAGCATTTACAGAACTTCTGCTGGTCAGATAGTTGCCAGTCCCGAGGAGTTGGGAATTAGGCTCATGGTCCCTGTGGAACCAATATCTCAACACACTCTGAGGAATTGTTGGGAAAATTATATTTTACAAGAATCATTTTGAAAATGAGGAAGAAGGGTCACTGGACTCAAAATGTTAACTGTTTTCTCTTTACAGATGTTGCCAGACCTGCTGAGTTTTACCAGTTCCTGTTTCTTTTACACATTTCCGCACCCCAGGTCTTTGTGTTCAAATTAAATTTTATGCTGTGCAGTTCCCTTACATCTTCCACCCTCTGAAAGCTTTTAATTAAATCAGAGACATTGGAGGGTTTTGATGAAATTAAATAAAATGGTTACTCAGGAAATGTTAGACTATTAATGCAGAGTCTAACTCCAGAACTATCCCCAAAATTACCTCTCTTATATCCATAACTACAGCTCCCCGCGACCCTAAACACCTTTCCTTTCATCCCCTTCTCCCAACAGACTCGATTTTGCCCCATCCACTGCACTGCACTGGATTGCACACAACATCCCTTTTAGCAGACTGATTAATCCCCCTGCCCTGTTGGTCATTTGTTTACCTGACATCCGATCCACCTAGCAACCTACCTCTCCTCCCATCGATGTCACCAGTCATCCTACTAAATTGGTGACCTATCTCTACTCATCTGACATCTTATTCTTGGCATGCCACCCCTCTTGACATCAGTACCAACTAGCATTCTAGTTACCTGGCATCTAACATGTTATCCACCTGATACCATCCACCCCAACCCACCTAGTACACCATCTTCCCAGCAGCTAAACGCCACACTTGTTTTATGTATTTTCTGTTTGACAGCAGCTGTCAAAGTGGCTGTCAGACCTTTAAATGTCAGAATACGGCAGCTGACTGTAATGCCAGGGGGTGAGGCTTGTCTTTCTCCGACAGTTCTCCACCACGGATATGCAGTAGGAACAGTGATCATCATAAACTGCCAGGTGCACTAACTACAAAAACAGTGCAGAAACTCACAAAGGTTCCTTCAACAACATCTTTCAAACCAGCAATCTCTACTACCTAGAAGAATAAGGACAACAAATGCATGGGGACACCATCACCTGCAAGGTCCCCTCCAAACCTCTCACCATCCTGACAATGAAACATATATCACTATTCCTTCAGCATCACTGAGTCAAAATATTGGAGCTCCCAATCTAACAGCATTAAGTATGCATTTTCAATGAACGACAGTTCAAAGTGGCAGCTCATCATCTCTTATTCAAGAGCTAATAAGAATGGCAACAAATGCAGGACTAACTAGTGACACTCTCTCAAATAATAAAAATATGAATTACACTGGTAAAACTCTTTGCTTAACTGATTCAAGCAGGTCAGAACAGTTAAGCCTCTTGTTGAAAATGTTGTATTAAGTACTTTCTGCATCTGGAATTGGGTTCTTTCTCTTCTAAAGGAGCTGCATTTATGTAGTGCTCTCAATCACTGAAAATAACCAGCCTGGACAAATGATAGAGAGTGAATTATAATTGTAGGGGAAAATGAATAGTACTGAAAATACGAGCCTCTATCATATTCCCCTGTGTGTACCCGAGAACAACTGCCTAGTACTAACCTTTTTTTTTCCTTGAGAGGCAGCTGTTCTTTTTAAAAACAAATCACTGATGAGACACAAGTGACATTGGCTAGGCCAGGGCATTTATTGCTTATCCCTAGTTACGCAGACAGCAGTTAAGAGTCAATCACATTGCTGTAGGTCTGGAGTCACGTGTAGATCATACCAGGTAAGGACAGCAGATTTCATTCCTGACAGCATATTAGTGAACCAGATGGGGTTTCTTTTTCTGACAATCGACAACAGTTTCATGGTCATTTTTCGACTGTTGGTTCCAGATTTGTGACTGAATTCAAATTTCATCATCTATCATGGCAGGATTTGAAGCTGGATCCCCAGGATATGATCCAGATCACTGAATTGTTATGTACAATCAGTACAGATTGTACAGATTGTTACGTACAGATCACCAATTGTTACGTACAACATTGCAAGGCAGAAAGTTTCTCAATTATAGGTAACTGAGGACTTCAAATAAAACACTCATGGTCGAAAGAGGCCTTTTCTTACCAAGCATGCCATCAGCAAACTAGTTGACTGATCCTGTGAGATTTATGCAAAGCATGAATAGTGAAAAAAGTTGTTGTACTCATTTCAAACATCCAATTTTGGGGGGTTTTCTGAAAACAATTTGTATAATATGTATTTCTCAGAGAAGAAATTGAAAGCAAAATTCACTGCCCAGTGGTTAGCACTGCTGCCTCACAGCGCCTGTAGACCCGGGTTCAATTCCCGACTCAGGCGACTGACTGTGTTTGTATAATATGTATTTCTCAGAGAAGAAATTGAAAGCAAAATTCACTGCCAACTATTCTTCACTGTTGTGGCAACAGCTGTAATAAACGTCATCAAGGACCCGAGACTGACACAGACAGCTAACTTTGAAGCTGAAAGGCATTTATCAAAGCATAATTCACAGCTTCCTTGAGTTATGACTTTGTTTCAAAACATTCATTCAGGGATGCACATTTCTGGTTGGGGTGATAATTTATTGTCCACATTACTTGAGAAGGTGGTGGTGAACCTCATTAAATTGTTTTAGATTTGAAAGTTACACCTCTCAAGCCTTTTTCATTTATTTTTATTTCTTCATCTACTTCAGTACATCTTTTTCAAATACTAATTTCCATTTTTTCTTTTCTTTCCTTATATTTGTTGCATGTCAAGTATCCATTCAAATTCATCATCCTGCTCCAACATTGTTTTGTGTATTTCTCATTAGATAACCTCATAATCACATTGCTCAAGCATTTGATGAAAGTTCAAACAAGATAAACATTCACAAACAAACTCAAGTTGGCAGGAATGATGCAAATTGACACACTGTTAATAAAACTCTGATCTTTTGCGATAAATAGAATGGACAATCTTTTGCTATATATGCTAATACCTCAATACCTAGAGATACTGCATATTTCCTATTTAAGGGTAGATAGTGTAAAGACTGCACCTTTTCTAAGACTGGAAAAGAATGGTACAAAAGCTATGGATAGTTGAAAGCAAATTACCTGACAGATAATTGTAAATGCTGTTTACACATCTCAAACAAAAACAGAAATTGCTGGGAAAACTCAGCAAATCTGGCAGCATCTTTGGAGACAAAGCAAAGTTAGCATTTCAGACTGATCGAACCTTCTTCACATATTGCTTAGGTATCTGTTTGCTCAAACAGTCACAAAGGTCTAGATACAGACAAGCTGGGGCCAAGCAGTGTGCACAAATGGAACTTTACCTGGCAACGAACAACTGAATTGTATGTGGGCTATCAATGACAAAGAGTTTCTGCATGCCAACAGCTATCCACAGATCTCAGGAAAGGAAATAATTGAAAATAAACTCGTCAGTTTGCTGCGACATTTTAAAATTAAGGCAGAGATAGTTATAGATGTGAACTAGTCACCCTTTGCATCCGGCAAACAAGAATAAATATTTGGAGAAGGAAGATCGAGAATCAACATTCTGACCACACTAATCCAAAAAGGGATCATCTCAGCAAATTCAGGGAGCACTAAATTGCCTTCCCTGTCTTTCTATCCATTCATAACATCCACTTTTCTGTATATCTAACTGTAAGCATGCATAAGGGTGATTTATAAATGGATTCGAGTTTTTGCTAATGAAGTTAAATGCTGAGGTTCATATTTTCCTTTCAAATCTATAGTTAGAACCTCTTTAATGCATCATAATTTTTGTCAAGTACAGAAATCTAGTTTGTGCTTTCCATCCTGGATCTCTAAGTCAGATTAATTCGGAATCTTGCTTATTTTTTTAAAAAAACTTTAACTTTTGCGATGACTTTGGGATTAGCAGGGCTTGATGTCCCACACACTGCCTCAATGAGGTATAATGCAAACTTTATACTTATCTATGCTGAGTTCTAATGATTGGTTACTGATCTGAAGCAACAATTTTGTTTTTGTCTTCATAGATGGCGTCTGACCTGAGTATTTTAAACATTTTCTGCTGTTATTTAAGATATCCAGGATATTTGCATAACTCTAATTTTGTGTAAAAAATCTGAGCCCATCTGTCAAAGTTTCAATTACTTTTCATCTCTCCTGTGCTCGTCATCTGGCTACATAACTTGGTTTCATCATCAGGTTTTATGAATTTGCAAGTTGTACTTTTTCCTTGTATATTACTGAGGAGTCATGTTTATAGGAGCCAACCAGGAACATACACTGAACACTCCAGTCAACATAACCTTTCAAAAGCCTTTAATTTCTTTTGTGAGTTTCAAAAAAGGAGTAAAACTCATACATAAAACATTGAAAAATTGTGAAACATAATGTTGGAAAGATGTTGCTGCAAACAATACAGCCGTTATAAAAAAATTGAGCAATATATTAGTTAACCCAGGTCATCAGAAATATAACACGAAGATACAAAACATAAATGCCAAGTTTACACAGGCTTAAAGTCTTGACTTTTTACAATAATTCCATTATGTGATGTGTGAGTCATCGGTAAGGCCAACATTTTTTATTCAGCCTTTAATGCTCTTGACTAGTTTGTTAGGCCATTTCAGATGTTATTTCAGATTCACCCACACAACTGAAATATGTATTTTCATGTTAGCCAGACCAAGGAAGAATGGAAGATTTCATTTGTTAAAAGGCATGAGTGAATCAGGTGGGTTTTTCCAACAATTGATGGGCACCATCATGGAAGCCAGGCTTATTAATTAATTACACCAGCTCAACAAAAGCACATATTTTTGACATACACCTTGATGGAAATGATGTATACTAATGCACAAGCCTACAAATCAATGAAACTGAATTGACAAAATAAAGTAAAATACAATTTGAGGGGGGGGGCGTATGTGGGGGGTTCAATTCATCCTTTCCATCCATTTCCTTTCTCTTTGTTAAAAGCTCGGTGAGATTATTTACTAATTAAAGCATTGAGATCTTTTACATCATTTACTGGAGTCCAAATTTTGTATATGAAGAAAATAAATATGAATAAATGACAAATATCCATCTATAGTAAAGGTAAGTGAGGCATTCTAACTATATAAGTAAGGACAATGCACTATTATTTTCAAAGTGGCTAACAGCTGAAAGACTTACTGCTGATGCAGTAGCTTAATGCATTATCGATCTGTTTACCTCCTGGATCACAGCACAGAAGACAGCATGAAAACATTCTGCTGACTACGATTCTGATATATACGTATGAAAAGTAATCTTGTCAAACGTTGAATGCTTCACAAAATGCTGCTTTTTTTTCTCTCTACAATGCAAAGGTGAAGATCTGGACTTTCAACACAAATGCCGACAGCTCCAGTGAGGAACGTTTTTGCAACTTGACAGAACCGCATCACTTTAAATGGTGTCCTTACACCCATTTATTTTTTGATCGGGAGTGTGGGGAATGAACTAGAGTCAGACAGTAAAGCAGATTTTCAGAAAGCAAGTGCCAGGGCAGGATGGATAAAAAGCCCATATCTTTCCTGCGATTTGTTCTCATTTGTTTTTGAAACTGTTAAACCATCTAGTCTTCAGCCTTGACATCGTCATCCAAAATCTCTGCTCCTCCATATGTCCCCATCCAATCTACCATGTTTTACCAACCCTTATACTCCCTTTATACCCACTCATACACCCATGCCTTCTCTGCAGCTATTCACCTGAGATCTCCCATGACCATACTTCAGTATGTCATGTGGATTTTTTAAAAAAGATAACCTTTAAATATGTTAAAATAGCTTGCACACAAACACATTTGTTATTGAAAGTAAGCCATCATTTAAGAAATTATTCAAATTTTAAAACACCTAAAGTGTTCCAACTGTTGTTAAAAAGGTGCATTCAATAACAACTTCAATGACAACTTATCTTTTAATAGCTTCTTTAAATCATCAATTGAAATGTGAACTCACATTTTAAACTTGCTGAGATAAATGTTTTGTAACTTTTCTAAGTCAGCTAAGCATTTATAATGACCTCAACTGCGATAAAAGCACTTTGAAATATCAAAAAAGAAATCTACTCAAACAACAGTAAGTGACCTTCCCTCCTCTAACCTGTACCAGATGGCCTGTCAATGAAATCAGTCTTCGGGAGCTGGAGGTGGCATTCTTTTTAAACCTGCAACAGAGTTCTTCAGCTTTTTGTGTTCTACTTTTAAAGGGAATGAAATTTAAATAAATTTGAATCAAAAACCTAAAACAGAGCTCACCCCACCCTCCAAGAGCATTTACCTCTATTACATAAATGCATTTCTCCCACCTGGTGAGTCATTACTCTTGGAACACTAAAAAGGGGTTTGTCTGAACTCAGTACTAACTTCAAATGTCCGTGCTGAAAACATATTTCCCAAGTAAGAGATTCCTATCCTGCCCCTTTCCCAAGACAATAAAGGAATGGGATAGGACTTCCTCTCTGGGTCCCTTCCTCCTTTTTTAAAGAAGGGGACAATCACCCTGATTTTGAAAAGTTCAGAAGATTTATGACAACATTAGATAAAAAAAAGTTTTTATCAAAACAAAAATGAACACCTGTTTATACACAAAACATTCTCTTTCTTGTACTAACTCCAATGTTCTAGTTGAACTGCTGAATAGTAGACATGGAGACAGACGACCAATCCAAATAAGCCTTGAACTTCAAACACAGTAAAATTAAAGCCTTCAAACATGCTCAATAGTTACTCCAATAGATCCTTGCAAGACTTTTGAACAGGCAGTACCAGACTTCGAGAATAATTAATTCCAGGCATTGGTTTTGATCTTAAACAAAATACTAACAATTTACTAAATACACGATAAATTTAGGAGGAAAAATTAAACAAAGTATTCCAATTAATTTCAATGCTTTAAACCCAAAACACTTGTTTTGAGACCCATTCACACAAAAGTCAGACAAATAAGCGAACAGAGTTAAGCGATAAATAAATTAAAATAACTGGCCAGATTACTTAAATAATTTGTCCAATGTGTTGTTTCACAAGTATAGGTGTTGGCTACTGGATGGTTTTCTACAGATGTCAATTAAGGTTTTCTTTTCATTCATTCAGGCTGAGGTCGTCATACTTCTAACTAAGCTTTCTACTCTTTCTACTTACAAAAGCTGTTAAGGAATGATAGGCTTGAAATTTTCAAAATCTTAATTCTGTGTCATCAACAGCAAGAATTCTTCTCCCCAGAAAACACAGTTCAAAACACAACTCCAGCTCCAGTCCTACCCTCAGCCTTTTCCTGAGGCCTGATTTACCATTCACATCTGCCATCTGCTTGAATGTAGGGTCTCTCCCAGATTTATTGGAACCAATTCTCAGATACTGATTTTATTAATAGCCAACTTGTGTTATCTGTTTAAACGCAATGGTCTTCCTAAGGTGCTCTTCCCAGGGTTGCCGTGTCTGAAGAGGCCATTTTTAATCAGAATCAGCTTACAAGTAACCTCCAGGCCAAAAGTTTGTTTGGCCAGTTCTTTTTTTACCACAAAGTACAAAGGTCAAGTTCAAGTCACAATTCCACAGCTTCAAATCAAAATTGATCAAAGAGTTTTTAAAAAATCAGGAAGGGTTCTAACAGTAATCCTTGATATTACAACTATACACACAGCTATTTTTCAATGAGTTTAAAAAAAATTGAATTATATAGTACTATATGTGGCAGACCATCAGTTTTTTGAGGTCATTGTGATTCAGACAGCTGAAGATGAACAATGCACATACTCCACTCAGCATTATGTCCCTAATAAAGATCACCCAACATAGAAGACATCTCAACATCAAATAAGAATTGTTCAGCTACGAATGTGGAAGTTGAAACATCAACAACTCCACTGAGTTAATGTTCATCAATATACCTGTTCAAAAAGCTTGTCTCATTTGCAAACAATGTTCAGAAGAAGGCACCTCCTTATCCAACAGCCCTGTACTATCCCTGCATTATACATTTGATCTTGCACACATGTCCCCAAGCACAACAACTTTCCAACCTGAGGCTTCTATTTCTGAAAAAAATAACAATCGGTGCTTCTATGGCATATCCATTGTCAACAGTTGTCACTAACAGATTTATTGTTCCCTGAGAGAGAAACATGCTGTCAAAGCTTTCATGTTGCATGCACCTGGACAGATGCAAAAATATCAAATTTCGAAGGGAACTACAATTCATATTGTATGAAAACCAGAGTACTAATTGATTGGCAATTGAAGACAGTGATTAAGACATGAGCATCAGGATGCAGCAGGAAACAGTTGCAATCAACAAAAGGCAAGTTCATTCTGATTGGGCCAAGTCAAATAACAGTGAAACTTGTCTCATAACATCTGAGTCAAAACTTTAGGCATGGCCACTTTTGGTGAGCAAGAACTATGATCCCTTTGACTGAAAGGTGATGTCCCAGCCACTGTTGACATTGAGCATCAAGTTTAATTTTCATAAAACTACTGAGGGCTATAGACTGGGCTACTATGAACCTTTCAGCACCTCTCATGTGTTACAGACTAGGGAAGGGGCTTCAGGAACCTAGAGCTATAGCTTATACAGCAGATGAAAAGATTAGGTGCAGGACGAGGTCCTATGAATGGGAGAACAGCATCTCAAGCTCTTAAATTTGACAGAGTCAGGAAGAGGAAGCTGAACTCCTCCCAACTCAAGTTTCAGGTTGTTATGTTACAAAATAAAGTGCCAAGAGTTGATCCAGTGGGATGATTTTCATGTGGAGAAACCAATGGTGCAGTTGGGACCCTGGATGCATTTTACCACCCTTCACTTTCAGGCACTGCAAAACATTCTTTGTTCTTTCATGCTTTTCCAGATCAAACTATGACCAAAAGCAGACAAAAAAATATGAGCTGCTGAGCTAAATGGATTGGCCTCAATACTGACAGCACTCACTATGAATTATACTCTTGTTTCTGTTTTAGTCATGTTATCATCACAGACTAATATCTGTAATGTAACATCATTTACAGGCTAGCATGGATAAGTCAGTCATGACCTACTGAAATGGCAAACCTGGTACTAAAAATTTTGAATGAGAATAATCCAAAGGTGTATCTTGAAGGTTTCAAGAGTTTTGTTCTTTTAGTATCCTGTTCCAAATTGCCCTTGGCAAGAATTATTGTCGATCCACCATATTGTTAAATTAATGAGCAATACTTTGAACAAATTTTGTAAAAGAAAAGAAAATTGTACTGTCAAGAAAGTGCAGATTTCAAACAAGCATCAATCGATTATCTTCAATAGAATAACTTAATGACTTGTTTCTCTTGTTAACTCATAAGTAGTGCTATCGCATTCAATACCTTTTGTGGATTCATTAATTGAATTTGTCTCATAAAGTTAAGTACCACACTCTCAACCACTGCCATTGAGAAGGAGAAGGATAACGCGTACATGGGAGTGCCATCACTCGTAAGTTCACTTCCAAGTGACTTATCACCCTGACATGGAAATACAGAGGAATCTCGATTATCTGAACGAGATAAGCTGGCTCTATTTTGTTTGGATAATTGATTATTCGCTTATTTGATTCAATGCCTCTCCTCTGGGGCTCGGAGTTTTCTGAAGTTTCCTTTTTCCTTGCTCTGCTTTCCCCGCTCCCTCTCTCTGTCTCAGGGTTTGTTTTTGAGCAGACGCACACTTGTGTGTAAGGGACCTGCAGCATCGCTAAAGCCTCCCCCCCCACCCCATAACCAGTTCAATGGGATTGTGACAGCGAGCACTTGCAAAATTCTAGGAAACTAGGGAGCAGCACACCGCATGTGAGACCCTAACCCCCATTTGACCCCGCATCCGTCCACCCCCTACTCACCCCTGTCAGACTCCCCAACCCCAACACCCATTGCGCCCCCTGTCCGACCAACGTCCGCCTAACTGCGCCACCCAGTCCGCCCCC
>NC_057711.1:98513939-98530934 GCF_004010195.1 Chiloscyllium plagiosum | reverse complement strand
AAAACACTATATAGGACAAATAGGAAGACAGCTAACGATCCGCATCCATGAACATCAACTAGCCACTAAACGCCACGACCAGCTATCCTTAGTAGCCATACACGCAGACGACAAGCAACATGAATTCGAGTGGGACAACACTACCATTATAGGGCAAGCGAAACAAAGAACAGCCAGGGAATTCCTAGGAGCATGGCACTCATCCACAAACTCCATCAACAAACACATCGACCTGGACCCAATATACCGGCCACTGCAGCGGATAGCTGAAACTGACAACCGGAAGCGGCAGGGACAGGCCACTATAAATGAGGGAGAAAACACCACAGAAGCGCTTCACAGGAGGCTCCCAAGCACTGAGGATGTCACCTAGACAGGGGACGAAATGTTTGCAACAAAAACTTCCAGCTCGGCGAACAGATCCTATAATTGATATTCGGATAATCGAGGTTCCTTTGTATATCACTCTTCCTTCAGTGTCATTGAGTCAAAATCCTGAAACGCCCTCCCTAACAGCATTGTGTCTATCTACAACAGATGGATTGCAGTAGTGTAAGAAAACAACCACCACCTAAGACAACTAGGGATGGATAATATATGCTGGTCCAGCTGGCAATAGTCAAGTCTCACGAACAAATAATAAGTGAGTATTGAAGATATAGGAATCATGAACTTACAGCATATTACAATTTAGGGGCAGATTTAGATTGTTTCTTGATGATATAGCCATACATATAGAAACATCATCTTCAGAGGATCAACAAACACCATCTGACTGCCACTCCACTCGGTCAGGGTGTTCAGTGGCAATGGTGATGGGTTTAAGTTGTTTTGATACTATCAAACAAAACTTGAATAATAATCCAGATAATTAGATCAGAACTGTCTGAAGTCTCTAGCTCTAATTCAGAGTCAGAAATATTTTCCACAGACACATCGGATTTTGGAAAGTTCCTGTTCGAAAATCAAAGTTCCCTGTCATTCCCACTATAGTCAGTGCATTGGTACTTCCGAGAGGACTTGACCTGCATCTCTGGTCATATACATTTTGTTCAAAAGGAGAGAGATGAATGTAGAGGAAAGGGGGAACAAATAGATCTGGATTTGAGACCAAGGGGTAGTGGGAGTGTAAATATAGCAGGAGTAGTCTGTTCAGCCCATTTGCGCCACCAACCAGTTGCATCATGATTAATCATTACATGATAGTGGATCATGTCCATCTTTACCACTTTCCTGTCCTATCTCCATAATCAGTTGATGCCATTAATATTCAGAAATTTATCAATTTCTGCCTTGAGCAACCTTGGCCCTCTGGAGTAGAGGACTCCAATGATCCACCCCTTTCTCATTGAAGGAATCCTTAATCATCTCATGGCTTCTGCCTTAATTCTCCTTACTATGTCCTCTGCTGCCAAACTCACTAACCAGAGGAAATATCCCATCCACGTTTACTCTGTCATGCCCTGTAAGAACTATGTAAGCTTCACTGAGATCACACCTCACTCCTCAAAGCTCTTGGGGATAAATGCCCATTTTCCACAATTCCACAAAGATGAAATTAATTCTGACTCTGTCTGGAATTAATCTGATGAACCTCTGTCATACGTCCTCTGAGGTTTGATACAACTGCAGCAAGAGACCTTAACGTCTGCCCTCAAAATCTCTTACAATACAGGTCAACAAACACTTGTCTTCCTAATTACTTGTTGCACCAGCATGAACACTCAATTTAATAAATGCTTTGCAACAATTTATGCTTCTTTTCTACCACAGTGGAAAAAAAATCACACTTGCATCATATCCACATTTAGTGACATTATATTTCCTTTTGCCATTTTCTGACCCAAGCGCTTTTGAAGCTCCCTTAAATCATCTTCATAACTTCCATTTCCAGTTTTCTGCTGTCAGCACATATGGAAATATTACATTTGAGCCCCATTTTGTGACTTTCATACAGCTGTGGCTCCAATACTGATTTTTTAGCACCCCCTCACAATGCTCACCTCACCCCCAATTCTGAGAATGACCAATTTATTTATCATTGATAGAAAGTGACCACAATAGACAACGTTTTAACTGCACACCTTGCTCGGACTATTACAGAAGGCAGAATCCTCCAGAATTTGGAGCCACATGTCGGCCAGTCTAAGCAAACATTGCAGATTTCCTGAAGTATTTATGACAACTGATAATAGTGGTCACTGGACTAGTCAGTTTAACTCCATATTTTTACTGAAATCTAATCCTGTGCAGAACCTTATGAAAGGCCTCCTGAAAATTCAAAACCACATCCTCTGATTCTCTTTTTTGCATCCGACAAGTAACATCCTCAAAACAAAAAAAACTCCAACAGGTTTGGCTAACATTTTTTCCCTTTCCTAAATACATGTTGTCTTTACCTAATTATGTAATTGTTTACTGAGTGCATTATTGTTACTTCTTTAAAATGGTTTCCAAAATGTTCCCTGCTACCGACTTCAAACTAACAGGTCTGTCACTCTCAGTCTCTCCCTTAAATAGTGGGGGGAAGGTATATTCGATTCTTTCCAGTCAGCAGGATAATTTTCAAAATTCTGAGAATTTTGAAAGGTAATCATCAATGCATCCATTATATCTCGTGCCACATCCTTTAACATTTTGTGATGTAACTCATCTAATCCAGTAGACTTACTAACTTTAAATGTGGTTATTTTTTCAAGTTCCACTTCTTTACTAAGATTAGTTCCTTTCAGTATCTCATTTTCACAACTCCTGTGGTTGCCTAGTATTTGCTGAACATTTTCTTGTTGATGCAAAAAAGTCTCGTTGCAATATTTCAAGGAAAAGCAGGGCAACTGATCCAGTTTTCTTGATCAACACTGAGGTTTCAAAGATCATCACAAGAACAGAGGAAATGGACTCTGTTACTTTGCTCTTGCAGGGTTTTGCTGCCTGTAAATTGGCCTTGAAGACAGTCAACAAAGTAATGGTTTCATTTTCACACTATTGCCCTATTCTTCATCAAACGTTCTCCTATTGAACATGTAATGGATCAAGATTTGTCCTTTGCATATCTAATTCTGGGTCTACAGTCTACCTTTTTCAGAAGATGTACAGAAGGAAAAAGAAACATTCTCTGAGAAACGAAGATGATCAAACCGATAAAGGAAAAATTGGAGGTGATAAACAGAAAAAAGAAAAATAGATGGAAACACAATGACTAAAAGGAAGTAAAAAGGTCAAGGACAGAGATAAACAGAGAGGACTGATTAGAGATAGCTGAGAAAGATGGAAAAAGAGCTGTGGAGATAGAAAAGAAATAGATCTTAGAGACACAAATAGCAGTGACAAATGGTAAAATAAATAGTGAGTTTTAGAGATTAAAGTGCAAGCAAGGCAAGAGTGGAGAAAGAAGATGATTTACATTAAGTGTCTTACAACACAGTCAGTCCAATAGTTCCATGGCAACCAAATTTCCCAAAGTAAACTAGTCCCACTTGCCTGTGGTTGGCCCATATCCCTCTAAATCTCTCCCGTTCATGTACCCGTCCCAATGTCTTTTAAATCTTGAAACTGTACCCACATCCATCACTTCCTCTGGCAGTTTATTCCACATATGAACCATCCTCTGTGAAAAGGTTACCCCTCAAGTTTCTGTTTTTAATAAAAGTGTATTTCATGTTCTCAGGATGGTCCAAATTCCTTCGCTGTCACTTTGGATGTGTAGTTGCATTTCTAATGTAAGAAAAACAGCAGCCAATATACAGACAGCTAAAAATTTTGCAAGCAACATAACAATGGACTCTGTTCTTGTGACATTGATTGAAATGTAAATGTTAACCAAGAAAACTGGGGTAGCTGCCTTGCTCTTCCTTGAAGTATTGCCATGTTTAAACTATCCACCAAAGAAGGAAATAGCATGTTGTTTGAACATTTCATGTGAAATATGTCATCAAAAACAGTGTAGCACTCTCTTACTACTGGAACATCAGACTGTGTCTTGTACTTCTGATTTGGAGGTGCTGGTGTTGGACTGGGGTGTACAAAGTTAAAAATCACATAACACCAGGTCATAGTCCAACAGATTTATTTGGAAGCACTCACTTTCGGAACATCTTTACTTCACAACATTTGATGAAGGAGCAGCGCTCTGAAAGCTAGTGCTTCCAAATACCTCTGTTTTTACCAAATAAACCTGTTGGACTATAACCTGGTGTTGTGAGATTTTTAACTTCTTGCACTTTAATTTCTGGACTGAGATTTCAACATTCAACCTTTTGCCTAACATGGTACAGACTAGACTCCAGCTGAAGGAGAGATACAGTAAATGGTTGTCAGTTTGTGGGATTATTGCAGTAACCAAATGTTGGATGACAGAAGAAAGCCAAAAGAAATGGCCCCAGTAAGGTCGTGAAGGAGGGAACCAACATGGGATTGAACCAGACTGTCAGCAAGCATCAAGCTCCACGTTCCAGTCTCACACAGATATTTACCCTATTAACATATCCAGAGAAATGCCTAATTCTTGCCGATAAGTTGCTGAATACTGAATAACATGATATTTGCAAATTCTCTGAATTCACAAATTCACAATATTCTTCTAAATGAGGCCAAATGCTTGAACTATAAAATGAAAGGTCAGTCAGTTACTCACATTTTGTAATTATAAAAGAAAAAAGTGCAGATAACAATTGTTAAGCAAATTTGGATACAGCATTAAATTTATATTAGACACATTTCTAAATCATGAAAGTAGTTAAATGGTTAGGGGAAACTGCTCCAAAGGCTTCCTGAGAGAAAGCTACAAAATTCAGCCTGACAGGGTTTGATTTATGTTAGCTACCTGCAAATCGAACTCTCAGGACCAGGGAATAGCACTGTGCAGATATATTTACATACATCAGCATAGTTAACTTTTAAGCACAGTGGAAGTGAGGAGGATAATTTGCACTTTAAGTTAAATAAGTTATCCTTAATTCAACCAAAACTTGCCTGTTAAAATTAGGTGAGTTATTTTTTTTCCTGCACACAAAGGAGAAAACAAAAGGAGAATGTGCTGATATTGCTTGATGAAGAGTTTCAAAGTACTTATATTGTGCTTACGTATTTGTACAGATAATAGAATCATAGAATCCCTACAGTGAGAAAGCAGGCTATTCCGCCCATTGAGTCCACACCAACCTTCTGAAGAGCATCCCATCCAGACCCACCCCTGAACCCAATCCGTGTAATCCTGCATGTCCTATGACTAATCCACCTCGCCTGCATATCCTTGGACCAATTGGGTCTTGTTCCGTTTCTTTGAGCCGCACATTCTGCACAACTCCATTCTTTGTAGCCTTGCTTTTATTTCAAAGTTTTGTGAAAACATGCCTGGTCTGACATCTCCCAATTAAATTTGAAACCTATCCTGCCAGCTTTGCTTCTCCATTAATATTCATTCATTAATATTCATTGACAATTATGGCAACATAATGATCTGAATAGAATTTTCTGATAATTCTTCAACTTCTACATCCTATTGGTTAGTTTTATTCAGTTCCAGCTTGTTGATGGCAACAACTGTATCCCTGTTGATTGACAGCCTCTGCATTCCTTGCTTCAAACTGGCTCAGTGCTTTGGTGACCTCCTGGTGAACAGTGCTTGCTCTGACTGGGCTGGAGGCCATTTCTATTACTCCAAAACTCTCTGTCATCTGTCCTCTGACTGTCAGCAAGCATCAAGCTCCACGTTCCAGTCTCACACTAGTATTGTTTGGCCATAGAATTTGCATTAATGAAGTGGCTAAATCAGTTACTAACATTCTGTAAATCATTCTGATCTATCTGTTGGCAGATGATAAAGGCTGGAGAGTCTCCTGGTCAGCCATCCTACAGAAAATAATGGTAAACTACCCCATACTTTGCCTCTAAGTGTGAATCCATCCAAGGAACTCCATGGTTCAACCCTCAGAAACAAGATCAAGAGAAAAAGCAGACACATTAGAATTTTACTGGAACAGTAAGGATGACAGTTGGCACAGGGTGAATATAATTTGTTGGTGAAAGGACTAACAGTACCATATTTCACTGTACAATAAAATGGGAACCTAACTGTCTGTGTGTGTGTGTAACTAATGTGTGTGAAGTGACTACCACAATCAGCCTCCAGATGATGCAGCAACAAAGTGATAGTAAGTTCATTCTGTAGTGCAATGTTCAATTGAGCAATATACAAGATCATAGATAATAGTCAACAGCACAAATTAAAATATGACCAGGAGTCCACAGGGTATTTAGATAGGTTTACAAGCTAACTATTATTTCAGCAAAAGTAGTTGTCTTCATAACATGTTTAGCATTTAAATGACTTGCCTCCCATAAACAGCATCAATACCTGTTAATGTACAAGAGGACTCATTACAGAACTGTCATTTGTACACCACAAATAAAGTAAACATTAAATCTTCCAGTCAATGACAATGCTGGACACAGTGTAGTTTTTTTTAGATTCCCTACAGTGTGGAAACAGGCCCTTCGGCCCAACAAGTCTACGCCGACCCTCCGAAGAGTAACCCACCCAGATCCATTTCCCTCTGAATGATGCACCTAACACTATTGGCAATTTAACACAGCCAATTCACCTGACCTGCACACCTTTGGACTGTGAGAGGAAACCGGAGCACCCACAGGAAACCCATGCAGACAAATCTTCACCAACCTGACAGAACTGCCAAACATTTTCAGCTGAATATCCAGTGATAGTATAAAATAATAATAGGCATCAAAGCACTGTGGGCGGCACGGGTTCAATTCCCACCTCAGGTGACTGACTGTGTGGAGTTTGCACATTCTCCCCGTGTCTGCGTGGGTTTCCTTCGGGTGCTCCGGTTTCCTCCCACAGTCCAAAGATGTGCAGGTCAGGTGAATTGGCCATGCTAAATTGTCCGTAGTGTTAGGTAAGAGGTAAATGTAGGGGTATGGGTGGTTTGCGCTTCAGCGGGTCGGTGTGGACTTGTTGGGCCGAAGGGCCTGTTTCCACACTGTAAAGTAATCTAATCTAATAACTGCATGCCAACTCAAAGTGAGAATTAGTGTTCAATTCAGTAGAGTCATAAAATCATGCAGCACAGAAACAGACCCTTCAATCCAATTCATCCAGGCAACCATGTTTCTAATTGAAACTGTTCCCACTTGCCTGTGTTTGGCCCATAGCCCTCTAAACTTCTCCTGTTCATGACCCTGTTCAAATGTCTGTTAAATGCTGTAACTGTATCTGCATCTACCACTTCTTCTGGCAATTCATTTCACTTATAAACTACTTTCGCTGTGAAAAGATTGCCCCTTAGGTCCCTTTTAAGCTTTTCTCTTCTCATCTTAAAAATATGCCCACTAGCTTTGAATTTTCCTATCCTTGGAAAAAAGACTTTTGCTATTCACCTTATTTATGCCCCTCATGATTTTAGACATCTCTGTGAGATCAGCCCTCAACCTCTATGCTCAGCCTATCCTTCCTCTCCTTTTAACTCACACCCTCCAGTCCTGGCAACATCATTGTAAAGGTTTTCTGAACCCTCTCCAACTTAATGATATCCTTCATATAGCAAGGCAACACAATACGCCAAATGTGGCCTCATTTACTTCCTGTATAACCTCAACCTGAGGTCCCAACTCCTGTACTCAATGGTCTGAGCAACAACGGCAAGCATGCTGAACACCTTCTTAACCATCCTGTCTACCTGTGAAGCAACTTGCAAAGAATCGTAGAATCCTTTCCTATCAGCTCTACGGGTGTACCTGAATCCCTAGATCTTTCTGTACGATAACAATACACAGGGCCCTACTATTAACTATATAAGTCCTGACCTTGTTCGCCTGACCAAAATATAATGTCTCGCATTTATTCAAATTAATCTCCATTTGCCACTCCTCAGCCCGTTGGCCAATTGATCAAGATCCATTTGTAAACTTATATGACCTTCCTCAAAGTCCACTCCATGACCAATATCGGTATCACTGCGAGCTTACTAACTGTAACTCCTAAATTCTTATCCAGATCATTGATATAAATAAAAAAAAACAACAGTAGACCCAGCACTGATCATTGTTCAACACAACTGGTCACAGCCTTCAGTTCAAAAGACAACCTTCTACCACAACCTTCTGCTTCTTACCATCAAACCAATCTGTCTCCAATTGGCAAGCTCTCCCTCAATACCATGTGATGTAACTTTACTAACCAGATCTACCATGCTGAACTTTGTCAAATGCTCTACTAATGTCCATGTAGACAGCATCTCCTAGTCTGCCCTTATCTATCTCTTTGATCACATCCTCAAAAAGCTCTATCAAGTTTTTGAGGCATGATTTTACATGCACGGTCATGCTGACTATCTGTAATCACATCACAAATATGTTTTTCCACACACAAATACACCTGTGTGTGCACATGCATGTGTTTACCTTATTTGTTTAAATTGATCCATTAGAGTGTCCAATATACACAGTTTCAACAAGAACATGAGTTATGTTTGATTGTCCTGTTTTCTTGTTCACATTGTCAGTCACCAGATTACTCTCAGTCCTCCTTTGCAGATTCCTGATCTCATTGTCATCCCAAAATAGTGCTGTACCATAGAAATTACTGACCAACCAAAATGTATCCACAGTGGTACGGTTTTAATTACTTCCCCTAAGCTGGACATGCAGGGAGCAATAGGTTGCCTGATGTGGACATGAAGGTTGTGAAAGAAAGTTGGGGGGTGGGGGGTTGTTGGTGGTGTAAGGATAGAGGAAGGGTGCTTGCCATGATCTTCATTCCATCCCTTAATAAAGAAGCTGCCGGCTAGGGGATCGAGAGCGACTTATGTGACAACTCATTTCAAAAAAGAGTACAACAACAGTCATAATAACTGCACACCAGTCTGTAATATCAGTAGCAAGTCATGATTCAGAAATAATTATCTTGGTAAAAACAACAATCAACAACCACTTGGGAAGATTTTGAGGAGAGCCAGCACAGAAATGTTAAAAGATGGTGTTTGACTAATCCAATTCTTCAATTAACTTATCGTGGCTCCTTCAACAGCACTTCCTAAATCCACAATATTCTACCAACTAAGAAGACAAGGACAGCAGATATGTGGGAACATGAGCATTTGCAAGTCCCTTTCCAAACCATTCACCATTCTCACTTTGAACTATATCACTATTCCTTTTCTGTCGTAGAATCGTAGAATCCTTTCCTATCAGCTCAAAGGGTGTTCCTACATCCCATGGACTGCAGCAGTTTAAGATGGCAGCTTGTTGGCAAGGCCAGCAATTAAAATGGAAAATAAATGCTGGCCTAGCCAGTGACACGATATTCTATCAACTAATAAAAGTAAACTTTTGTTTGATGGAGTAATAGAATGTCAATGAAGGGAATGTATTTGGCAAAGGATCACACAAACGTTTTTATTTGTAACAAAAAAATTGTGGCTCATAGAATCAGTTTATGGATATCAATTTAGATTTTGAACATGGCTTAAGGGCAGAAAATGATGAGTCTTGGTAAATGGGAAGGAACTAGATGTTCCCAAAGTGTTAGTACTGGGAGGGATGAATGCACATGGATCTCTGAAGGTGACAAAATATGTGGAGAGAGTACTTAATTAAACATACAGGATCTTGAGGTTCATAAATAGAAAGCCAAAATGTAGGAAGTTATGCTGGACTTATGTGAAGCCCTGGATAGGCCATAACATAAGAGAATTGTGTCCATTTCCTGTCTTTGTACCTTAAAAAACAATGTCAGAGTCATTGAAAAAATTGAAAGGAAATTTAGCAAAATGATTCCAGGGCAAGAGACTTTAGCTACAAGGTTAGATTGAACAAGATAGAGTTGTTCTCCTTGGAGTAAAGGAGACTGAGGGGAGATTTGTTATATTATCATGTTTTGAAAAGAGAACAAGGAAAAACTGTTCCATCAGCTGGTGATACAAGGGGTAGTGGACAAGGAAATAAGGCTTTGAACAAGATATATATCTATAAATATATAAAATATAATATGGGCCGCACAGTGGCTCAGTGTTTAGTATTGCTGTCTCACAGCACCAGGAACCCAGGTTTGAACCTAGCCTCAGGTGACTGTGTGGAGTTTGCACATTCTTTCCATGCTTCATGTTCTTTTGTTGGGTGCTCCACTTTTCCCCCAAAGATGCGCAAGTTATGTGGATGATAAATTTTCCATTGTGTCCAGGGATATTCAGCCTATGTGGAATAGGCATAGCAAATGCAGGGTTATGGGGATAGAGCAGGAAACTGAGCTTGGATTGCATGCACTTCAGAGGGTCAGTGCAGACTCAATGGGCCAAATGGCCTATTTCCATACTGTAGCGATTCTATGATTTTGTAACGATCAGCAATTACGTGGAACACTATGTTGACAGTAACCCCGTGTCAAACAGTCTCATTAGTAGAAAATTCAGCAATTGACTACCCATATTTTCAAGTGGTAAACGTACACTGAGTTTTTTGACACAAAGTTCCCTTGATTGTTCATATCAACCCCAGACCCATTGGAGTTAATAGTACGATTATCTGAATCAGAGATTTGTGCGTTCAAACTGTGTTTCAAGAATTGATTACACCATTCAGCTTGATATTTTAGACAACACTGAGGAACAGCAGCACTGTTAGAGATGCAAAACTTTGGAGAACATCTTCAGGTGCGGCCCCATTCTCTTCTTCTGGTTAATTAAGGAGAGATTTTAAAATGTCCTCTGTCACTAATTGAAGAACAGAAGAAAAATTCTGACCAAAATTCCCACCTCAACCAAAAAACAGATTATCTAGTTAAGAATGAACTGCAACTCTTTCCAGTTAAGCATTAGGGAGATCAAAGCTGGCATCTTTAGCCGCCATAACACACTACATATCCTATACAATGAATCACCTCAACCTTACAGCCCTACATCTGTCATAAAAAAACAGAAAAGTTCTAAGCATAGTCAAAAGATCGAATGGCAGCTATCAAGAGAGAAACACAGTTCATGTTTCAAGTCTCATATAACCTTTTCCATATAACTAATGAGTGCGTCATGGTGGCTCAATGATTAGCACTGCTACCTCACAGTGCCGGGGACTTGGGTTTGATTGCATCCTCAGGCGACTGTTTGTATGGAGTTTGTACATTCTCCCCATGTCTGCATGGGTTTCCTCTGGGTGCTCTGGTTTCCTCTCACAGTGCAAAGATGTGCAAGTTTGGAGGATTGGTCATGCTAAATTGCCCATAGTGTTCAGGGATTGTAAATTAGGTGGATTAGTCTGGGATATGCAGGGTTAGGCCATGGGGAATGGGTCTGGGTGGAATGCTCTTTAGAGGGTTGGTGTGGACTCGACAGGCCGAATGGGAGTCTATGTTAAATCTTCTTCGAAATCCCACTACTATCTGAGGCTGGATAACACTGTTCATTATCTCAGTGCACGATCTAGTCTTAAAATGAAATCTTTCCCATCACAAAACCTGTGTTCACCAGAACATTGGCTCCCAATAGTCATGCACCACAAAGCATTTTCCATTGACATCCATACTAAATTGCAATGCTTTGTTGGTTGGTATCCCGCTCTACACTATTAGATTGCAACACTAATGGTGGCACAGTGGTTAGTACTGCTGCCTCACAGCGCCAGAGACCCGGGTTCAATTCCCGCCTCAGGCGACTGATTGTGTGGAGTTTGCACATTCTCCCCGTGTCTGTGTGGGTTTCTTCCGGGTGCTCCAGTTTCCTCCCACAGTCCAAAAATGTGCAGGTTAGGTGAATTGTCCACACTAAATTGTCGGTAGTGTTAGGTGAAGGGGTAAATGTAGTGGAATGGGTTTGGGTGGGTTGCGCTTCAGTGGGTCGGTGTGGACTTGTTGGGCCTGTTTCCACACTGCAAGTAATCTCATCTAATTAATTCAGCTTTCAGATAAATGCAGGATCACTGGTCCTGATGATCAGGGAGGTCAGAACCAGAGGGTCACAGTCTAATTAAACAGATGAGTCATTTAGGACTGAGATGAGGAGAAACTTCTTCACACAGAGTGGTGAGCCTATGAAATTCACTGGCATAGAAAACAATTGAGACCAAAATGTAGAATCTTTTCAAGAAGGATTCTTTGGGTTAAAGGGAATCAAAGGATATGGAGAGAAACTAGAAACAGGGTATTGAGTTGGATGATCATCCATGATCATATTAAATGGTAGAGCATAAAACCATAAGGAGCAGAATTAGGTCATGCAGCCTTCAAGCTGCTCCAACATTCGATCATGGCTGATGTTTCCCAACTCCTTTCTCCTGCTTTCTCCTTGCTACCTTTGATCCCCTTACTAGTCAAGAACCCACCTGTCTCTGTCGTAAATATACTCGGGGACTTGTTTTCCACAGCCCTCTCCAACAATGTGTTCTCCAGGTTAACCGCTCTTGGGTATCCAATGAACACAGTCTGCCGATTTCTCAGCAACAAACCAAAACAAGCAGACAAAATGTGCCAAGAAACCCTAGCCACTCTCCCCTACATCAAAGACATATTGGAAATGACTGCCAGACTACTCAGACCTCTTTGGCATCATGGTAGCCTGCAACCCCACCAACAAACTAAAACAGCAGCTAATGAACATAAAAGACCCGATAAGACAAGCAAAACGAACATCATTTACAAAGTATCTTGCAAGAACTGTAATAAACACTACATTGGACAATCAGGCAGAAAACTAGCCACCAAGATACATGAAGATCAACTAACCACAACAAGACATGACCCACTGTTACTAATATTCTTACATACAGATAAGGAAGGAGACCACTTTGACTGGGACAACACATCCATCCTAGGACAAGCCAAACAAAAATACACATGAGAATTCCTAAAAGCATGGTATTCCAACCAGAACTCTAACAACAAACAAATTGATTTGGACCCCATCTACCACCCTCTGAGGAAAGGAACATGAAATGACATCACCAACACAGAAAATAACATTACCAACACAAAACAAAACCTAAACACATAAATAGAAAGCAGGACATAACACCAGTGCTTCACTGGAGGCTCACTACTGATGTTACCTCCTATGGTGATGAAACATCTGAAAATGATCCTTCCAGCTCAGCAAGCAAACTTACATCCATCTTTTACATGTCCTCTCTTTCTAAGCCTCTCAGTATTCTGTAAATTCAATCAGATCCCTACTCATCCTCCTAAATCTGAGTACAGATCCAGAGTCCTCAACCACTCCTCATATGACATGCCCTTCATCCTGGGATCATTCTTGTAATCCTCCTATTGGATTTCCTCCAATGTCAGCATATAGTTCCTTCAATACAGGGGCCAAAACTGCTCATAACATTCCAAATGCAGTCTAACCAGAGCCTTATACAGCCTCAGCAGTACATCTCTGTTCTTATATTTTATCCCTCTTGAAATGAATGCTAATATTACAATCACATTCCTAACTGCCAACTGAACCTGCATGTTAACTTAAGAGGATCCTGAACTAGGACTGCCAAGTCCCTTTATACTTCAGATTGCCTAAGTCTTTCCACATTTTGAAATAATTGATACCTCTCTTCTTCCTGCCAGACTGGTTTTATTCATTCACAGTAGCTTGGCCAGCATTTATTGCCTATCCCTAATTTCCCAGAGGGCAGTTAGGAGTCAACCACAATGCTGTGGTTCTGGAGTCTTATGTTGAACAGGTAAGTTTCCTTCCTGAAAGGGCATGAGTGAAACCACTAATCAATAGTGGTCCATGAACATGATCAGCATTGGACTCTTAATTCCAAATTTTTACTGAATTTGAATTCCACCATCTGCCATGGTAGAATTCAAACTCAGGTCCTCAAAATGTTCCATGCGTTTCTGGATTATGGGTCGAATACCACTAGACCATCAGTTCTTTCGAGCCTTGAAGGTCTGAATGGCTTACTCTTGCTCTTGTTTTCTGAGCTTCTTCTTGGTCCATGTCCTTATAGACTTGTACTGGAATCTGCCCATTAGCCACCATAAATTCTGGATTTCCATCATTTTTAAAATCTTTCATGGTTTCCTTTATCCTATATCTGTAAACTGCTCACAATTCATTTCTGAATTCTATTTTCCTCTCAATACAATCTCTTTGATACTCCCTTAACTTTCCCTCTCTATTTTGCCATGACCACCAGCCAACCCTTCAGTAGCCTTTGCACTTTGCTGAAGAACTCCCTGACTAAACACTTCTGCTTCTTCATCTGCCAGCATGTTAAACTCAAAACAAGCAGACAAATACATCTATTCCTCCAACTATAGAAGATTAAGGGAGAGATCTCTTTAGGTATTTATTTTGTATGAAATTGAAGGAGTAAACTGAAAGAAAAGAAACAAGTCCTTCCGACGGTTGAGTCCAGAGCAAGGGGTATGGTCCAATGTTAACTTTGTGAGAACAAACCAGTTGCTCTAGATTGAAAACTACTTGCACCACAACAAGATTGCTTTATTATTATGACTCAACATAAAACCCCATTAAAGTCTTGAAATACTGAATGGTTTAATCTCGGATCTGTTAATAGAGGGGTTTTACAGCAGTGCAGTTTCCTGATTAGATAGTGCCTGTGAATCCAAATGCTCATTAAACCAAGCAACCATATTAGTGGCCATTTGAGTATTACTGGTATAGACCCTGGATTGCAGATGGTCATTGACTAATAAAACAGGTAATAACATTTTTGAATAATGTCTGGGATGATAATGGAGTGTTAAAAGATGCAATTTTAGTCAACATGCCCACAGACATATTTTCAGTGCCCTCATAAGTGATGTTGCAAAACATCTACTGTGGAGAATTCAGTGGTGCACAACCCAAAATTTGGTGCACTTATCTTCATTTGATTGTTGATCTTGTTACAGTTAGTGGAATCGGCCTGTAATAAGTAATTGCGACTTACAAACTAATTAACAACTTGCTATTTAAATGGAAAATGTTCATTCCTTGTGATGGTTCAGACATGAAGTAATTCTAACCAAACTATTAATTATGTTATATACTGCTGCGCATTACACATGCTCATTCATATATATTTATATATATCTATCAAGTTATGGAAATGCTTTATTTTGAGTTAACATTGCTGCTTTTGCAATTTTAAGTATTAAATTGTAAAGAACTAAACTGAAAGAAAAGAAACAAGTTCTTCCCACAGTTGAGTCTAGAGCAAGGGGTGTAGTCCAATGTTAACTTTGTGAGAACAGACCAGTTGTTCTAGTTTGGAAACTACCCAATTTTGTAACAAAGCCTTGAGCTTGTCTTCTGAATGATACGTTTGCTGACAAATGTTAACATTTTTACTTGACATAAAAGCTTCAACTAAATTAAAATCTGCTATAATTTTCAAATCATGAAGCCAGTTTCAATTTTTGTTTTAAAACTAGGGAGTTGTATTTTATTGCCCACAACATTGCAGTGAATATATTTTGCCTCCTATTGATGTGTTTTGTTGTGCAATTAAAGCAAATGAATGGTATTCAGAATAAATATCTCTGTAATTGCATGATTCAAGTTTTGTTGATCTCCCTGTCTCCACAAAGGTTAGATTATTTTTGTATCCACATGCAAAACAGTTCTAATTGGTTTGCTCAGTTGATGTTTAAGTGGTTATAACATTGCTTTTTTAATTTAATCTTATTTGTCTAATTACTCGTAGTTAAGTGAAAAGAAAATGTATGTGTTGGTCTTAAAGGAATTTGAAAACTACATGTGCCACAAACAAAAGAACAGAAATTTACCATTAGTGCCAAAGTGCAACTGAATTGAGTGGTGATAGGCCAGGATGAAGGGGAAGAGACACACAGGTACCGCAAATGCTGGTGTTGGACTGTGGTGGACAAAGTCAAAAGTCACACAACACCAGATTATAGTTCAATATATTTATTTCAAATCACAAGCTTTTGGAGCACTATTCCTTTGTTGGGTGAAATGGAGGGAGGTGCTCAGGCACAGAATACATCGGCTGCCTGTGTGCCTCCCTCCACTTCATCTCCGAAAGCTTGTGATTGTTTAAAAATCTGTTAGGCTGTAACCTGGCGTCGTGTGACTTTGACTTTATGGAAGTGATGGCAGAGTTGCATGTGAGGTGAGAACTTATATTCATGCCATTGTATAGCAGCATTAATTCATTAATTGGTACGACTACATGTCTGCTGAAAACATATAGCCAGTATTCAGTCTACATGCGACTACGGTATCTGTGGAAAAATCATGCATGATCATCTCTCACCTGCTTGCGTCGTTCAGAACATACATTTGCCCTTGGCTGATCTAAACTCTCAGAAGGGATATTATTACAGTAACTCCAGTTGAGTCTTCAGAAATTTGTACTATTTCACTTTATGTATGAAATAAGGTCACCACAACATTTGAACTGAATATCGTAATGCAACAAACCCAACCCCAAATGAAAGTAAGCCCACAACCAAATTTGACTTCACAGAGAAAAATATTCTGCTATGCCCCAAAATCTAGCTGCTTAAAAAAAGAATCCAGTTTCTGTTCATTGGAAGGCATAGAAGTAGAACTTAGGTTGGCCCTATTTTAACATATTCAAGATATGATGTGCAGAATGCCACTGTCCATTCAGGTCAAGGGAGGAAGCAAATTGCACACACATCTCATCAGTGACTGACAGAGCAGACCTCATGCTTTTCTCTTCTTCCTCGCACACATGCCCCTGCCCTCAGGAGGGGAGGCCAGTAGCATTGGTCACAATCTATGCTGTGCAGCAACCTGCTCATCTTGAAAGGAAGATATACTGCTTAATAGGAAGATGCAATGAAGCATAGTGCTACAACTTAAATGACAAGCAAATGAAGGGAAAAAATGAGGACTGCAGATGCTGGAGATCAGAGCTGAAAAATGTGTTGCTGGAAAAGCGCAGCAGGTCAGACAGCATCCAAGGAGCAGGAGAATCGACGTTTCGGGCATAAGCCCTTCTTCAGGAATGAGGAAGGTGTGCCAAGCAGGCGAAGATAAAAGGTAGGGA
>NC_057711.1:98489100-98513204 GCF_004010195.1 Chiloscyllium plagiosum | reverse complement strand
CGGAGACGAAGGAATTGGGAATATGGGATGGCGTTTTTACAGGGGGCAGGGTGGGAAGAGGTGTAGTCTAGGTAGATGTGGGAGTCGGTCGGTTTATAGTAAATGTCCGTGTTGAGTCGGTCGCCCGAGATAGAAATGGAGAGGTCTAGGAAGGGGAGGGAGGAGTCTGAGACGGTCCAGGTAAATTTGTGGTCGGGGTGGAAGGTATTAGTAAAGTGGATGAATTGTTCAACCTCCTCGTGGGAACACGGGGTAGCACCAAAGAGCTTATGCCCGAAACGTCAATTCTGCTGCTCCTTGGATGCTGCCTGACCTGCTGCGCCTTTCCAGCAACACATTTTTCAGACAAGCAAATGAACACCAGTACAGAGAGAGTCTGACAACATGAGGGATGCAGCACTGTAGGCTTTAGTAACTGAAGGAGGCAGTGATGAGAAATCATGGGCAATGGTGGCCCTCAACAGTTAGAAGGGAGTGGGAGCACACATTTTGAAAGATATCAACACCAAGACCTCAAGATGTGACATGCCACAAGAAGTCTAAATGCCTCACATCAAAGTCTGTGAATTGTCACAACATGACTTCTCTTAAAAACTGGACTTTCACACTGATTGATGTATTGTCTTGTGCTAAAGATTATTGCTGGGCTTCCAGATATTCCATGTCACCCTCAACGTTTACAAATGCTGCTAGTTACTTACCTACCTCCATTTACCCAGTTATTTCAACAGCAAGGAACATTATCACTCAGATGCAACACTACCAACATCTGCCCTCACTCTTATTAGCCAAAATTGCACCCAATAAAATGGAACAGAGTATAAGCTGAGGGAAATAAAAACATCTACATCTTTTAACCTCCATACTATGGGTACAAGCAAATGTGCTTTATGTGGTTTCCCACCTGTTGGCTGATAGAACATGTGTTCATTTTTTGTTAGGTATCTGGAAATTTATTAAGTATGTACATCTCAAAATTATATACACAGTCTGGACTATAGATATTTTTAAATCAACCTATTCAAATATGTTATGACACACCTGTGGAGCAAGTTGGTTCAACCTGGGTCTTCTAGCCCAGAGGGAAGGACATTACAACTGAGACTCATAGTCCATCCATATATGCTTATTTAGAGTAACATTATGTTACATATATAATTTACTGAATAGCTAACCACTTGCTGACTGACTAACTGTTATCTGAATGACAGAGTAAGGTGGTGACTTCAATGTGCTGTCTTCAAGATATAGTGTCTTTCTGACATCACTCCAATAATACCGTATGTGCATCATATAATGGGACCATTGATTGTTTTAGATTAAAGTCATTTTAGTGATTTAAAACGAGCATACTTATAGTCAAAGGATTAGACACCAAATTCAAATTTTAATTTTGTGATAAGTCCACTTTGCAGTTGTATAAATAAAACTGCAATTTACAACTTCTGAAGATAATGATTGTTTATCAGGAAAATAATAGCATTCTATTAGGTTTGCAAATTGCTCTTGTTTGTGCAAGATATCATATTTGTAATAACACAAATATACTTTAGCTAGTAGTTAAAGTGTAACCTAACCAATGCAAATGTGCACTTCTCCCATCACACCCAAGCTAAACCCCACAACTGAATGCTCAAAGTAGATTTCAAACGTTAGCATTTTGCATTCCATTTCAAAGATTTCAGTCTACCTTTCCTGAGGCTGAGGAAGGGACAATATCTTGAAACATTGTGAATATTGGATGCCATTGGGACATTTTGAGCTCAAAAAATTACTACTGATCATGTTGAACTAATTATAAAATCATGTTTCTTGTGATATTTCGTTTGACTAAACAATTGAGGGAGTTAGAATCCCTATACTTTGGAAGCAGGCCAATCAGCCCATCAAGTCCACATCGACCTTCAGAAGAGCATCCAATCAGACGCAACCCCTTACCAGTCCCTGTAATCTTGCATTTCCCAGGGCTAACTGACCTAACCTGTACATCT
Source organism: Chiloscyllium plagiosum (assembly GCF_004010195.1). Lineage (NCBI taxonomy): Eukaryota > Metazoa > Chordata > Chondrichthyes > Orectolobiformes > Hemiscylliidae > Chiloscyllium > Chiloscyllium plagiosum. The sequence goes on along the minus strand of NC_057711.1, from coordinate 98,511,213 downwards.
AGTTGCACTAGATGCATGCCCAATTTTGCATGCCCAATCCACCTAATCTGCACATTATTGGACCTTGGGAGGAAACCTGAGCACACGGATGAAACCCATGCAAACACGGGGGGATTGTGCAAACTCCACACGGACAGTCGCCTGAGGCTGGAATCGAACTCGGGTCCATGGCACCGTGAGGCAATACCACTAACTACTGAGCCACCATGTCACCCCTAATTAAAATTTACTTCATTGTTTTAAGAATATTAATGATTGGGACAAAATGTTTTCTATTGGCCCAGATTTCCCAAGCAACAGTGAAGTAACAGTGTTAGTCGTTACCTTGAGGTAATATGAGCACAAAGATCTATCAGTTGTGGGCTTCTCCTTTTGCAACATCACTTTGATTCTGCAAGGAGACAGCTCAAGGGAATCTCCAATATTTCACAATAGTCATGTCAATAAGTAGCCAAAAGCCAGTTGCATAGACAACTTCTCACAAGTGGCAAATCTCAGAAGAAAAATCAGTTTTCCTTGAACTCTTAATGCTATTTTTAAGCAGCAGATAGAAGTGTGGAACATGTATGTGGAAGTAAGGTAAACTGGATAATTCTACAAATCATGCCATGGTATCTTTTTGTATCAACCTGAGAGGACAGATAGGCATTTGGTTTTATAACACATCTGAAAGACAAAACCTAGAATAGTGTAGCACCTTCTGGTGTCATGGTCAGTATGTTTAGTCTTCAAGTCTCCAGATTGGAATTTCAAACTATGGTCTGCTGACTCAGAGCTGAGACCACCTCCAATCAGCTATCTAAAAATAAAAATGGATTTGAATTTGTAAGCTAACTGTAGTAATGGTTGTCAGGGAACCATCTCCAAATGGAAAAGATTATTTCAAAAAGGCAATACTATCAAAACAAATGTCACCAATATGTTAACCTTGTTTCTCTATCCACAGATGCTGCCTGAACATTTCTAATACTTTTTCTCATTTTAATGTCAAAATGAGACTATATTAGTGTATAATATAATTCCTTACTTTGGAAAATTGAACACAGGAACATAAGAACAGAAAGGAGTTAAAGAGGTTATTCTGTTTCTTGTACCTATCCCAAATATGAGAAGACTATTTAACAGATCTCCTCATAAAACATCCTGTATAAATTGTTCAGCAGTATTTTTTATTATTTCACTTCACATAGAATATTTACACCTCCTGATAGAACATGCACAAAACTCAAGTTTGGAAAAGTCAAGGTCTTCAAGTTTAGTTCTGGGATCGACAGTAAATTCTAATGTACCAGATTTCAGAAATTACATTTCCATCAATCCACGGCACAGGAAAAATTTAGGCATGCCTTCCATGAAGTGTTTGCTTCTTTGTGCCAGTTTCTACCTGCAGATCTAATCAAATGTTTATTCAGTATTTCCCACTTTTTAAAGAGTTTATCAGTGCTGTTTGTGCTGAAATTTGATGTCATATATCCACTATTTTGTGGAGAAAATTTGAATCAATAATCTCACTTGGAGTTCAATTATATAATCAAAGTTCTGCAGTCACAATATCAAGATTATATTCAGCTATTTCTCCAATTTGATTCAAGCCCTGTTTCAAAATGGTCTTGCTCTCATTAGCAAATACCACCCAGTTGTGTCTATCCTCAATGTATTTGAATAATCTGTAATGTACCATTTATTTTACATTGTGAATTTGTTACAAGTCCAAATGACATTAATGCTGAAGTTGTCATATTTTAAACTGAAATTTGGTTTGACAGATTCTAATTTTACTCTTTTTTCTAAAGCTGCAAAAGTCAGTTGCTGAAAAGATTCACAAGAGTCTGTAAGTGTACTTGTAACGCAGCAAAAGTTCAACAGGCAAAAAAACTGAAAAATTTCAGGAGAAAACAACAGCATTCAAGATCTTAGTACTCATTTTTAACCCAGTATGTTTTTGTACTCTCAACTTCACTATCTTCACACTGGCTTCTTGGTCAGTCTGGCATAGCTGCAACCAGTTTCCATCTGCTGAATTCCCATGCATTCATTTTTTCAATTGATAGCTCTCCCTGAAATACTGAAAAGATCTGAAAACTTAACTCATTATCACATTATTTAAAATTAAATCCAGGTTTCCTAAACTCAATTGTTAGAACAATCAGGAGTCTTCCTAAGACCTTAAGATGTAAGAGCTGAATTATGTCATGAAGCCCACCAAATCTGCTCTGCCATTCAATGAGATCATGGCTGATCTGCTAATCCTCAACTCCACTTTTCTGCCTTTTCTCCATAACCACAGAGAGTTTAACCCTGCTGCTCCTACACACTGGCACTCCCATACACTGACTTCTGAATGTTTCTGTCTATGTCCCTGGAAGCCTATTGCTAGGCAACAACAAAGTATTTTATTTGTTTTAAATATACTAAAGCATCAACACCCACTTCTTTTCATAGGTTGTAAACTCTTGTTAAAAATACATGCAACTCCAGCAACCTTCCAGCAACCACCTCCAGCTTTTGGATAAGGCCAGAATTTGTGTCACACGTTCACTGCAATCAAACAGTCTGTGTTGCTGACAGTCAATATATGACTACTGATTAATCCAATGTGGTCTGCTGAAAGGCTAGAGCTCACAAACTCTTTATTATGCCATAGCTCCATGTTTTTAAGACAGAACCAAAGGAGTGAGAAATTTCAAGGATAAATTCAAAATAAATATAGAGTAAATATGCTTTGCAGTGGTCTCATTTAATTTATAGGGACAATATTTTGTTAATATAGAATGCATTATGGTAGATTATTTACCGGTATGTATAATAGTCAGCTCTCTTCAAATATAATTATTAGACAAAAAGCCCCAGCGATCCAGATTAGCAGAACATGCATTATACTAATCTTAATCACTTGATCCACTTGAGAACTCTGATTAATCAAGGTAGAGATATCACAATTATTTCAACAAACATCTGAGGTACTTTTTGCCACAAAACAATAAGATGCCATAAATGCTGAAATGGAAAAGCCTGAGAAAAACAAAGGGAAATGTTTCTTCCTGGCTATAGCCCTCATAATTTTATACATCACAATCATGTAATCCCTGTCTCCTCCGCTCTGAGGAGGACAACCCCATTCTATCTAATCTCTCTTCATAGCTAAAACTCTCCAGCCCAAGCAACATCCTGGTAAACTGCCTTTACACACTCTCTAGTGTAATCACATCCCTCCTATAACATGGATTCTGGAACTGCACACAATAATTTAGCTGTGGGCCAACCAACATTTCACACTGTCCAAACAGTGGCACGGTGGCACAGTGGTTAGCACTGCTGCCTCACAGCGCCAGAGACCTGGGTTCAATTCCCGACTCAGGTGACTGACTGTGTAGAGTTTGCACATTCTCCCAGTGTCTGTGTGGGTTTCCTCCGGGTGCTCTGGTTTCCTCCCACAGTCCAAAGATGTGCATGTCAGGTGAATTGGCCATGCTAAATTGCCCGTAGTGTTAGGTAAAGGGGTAAATGTACGGGAATGGGTGGGTTACGCTTCGCCGGGTCAGTGTGGACTTGTTGGCCAAAGGGCCTGTTTCCACACTGTAAGTAATCTAATCTAATCAAACATAACTTGTCTGTCCTTAAATTCTAAGCCTCATCTAATCAAGGTAAGTGTACCATTGTGCCTTCTTAAATCACTTTATCCACATGTCCTAATAACGCAAGATACCACTGGACAAAAACACCAAGATCCATCTGATCCTCAGTGCTCCATAAGGTGTCATCATTTATTCCCTTGCCTCATTTGCCCTGCCCAAATGTAACATCTCACATTTACCTAGATTAATTTGTTCACATTTGTCACTAATCAACTCATCTAACCAGTCCAGCCAAATTTTTGTGCAATCTAAGGCTATCCCCCCTTACCTATTTATACCCCAATTTTCAAATCATCCAAGCAGTTACTGATTGATCCTCCTACAAACAAGGCTAAACCATTGATATTTACCACAAACAACAAAGGCCTCAAAACTGATTCCTGTGGACTCCCACTGGGCACAGGTTGCCAGCAACAAAAACAAACCTCGACTCTCACCTTATATTTCCTGCTACTGTTGATTTGCCAAATTTTCTTGGATCCCTTCAGTTCTTACTTTTGCTATCAGTCTCCCATGCTGGACCTTATCAGAAGCCTTCTTAAAGTCAAGTAGAATATGACACGTGCATTGCTAGCCAATGACACTCACATGCTGTGAATGAATATGTTGTCTTCAATCATAGTTGTCTCTTTCATATGGAAATCTTATTGCCTCTTTGATTGATTCACAAATGTCTACTCATATTTCAGTAGATATTTGCCTGGAAGATTTGCTAATGAAGGAAAAGTTAACATACAGGGTGCAAAACATCTGCTCAATGTTGCTTGTGGAAGAATATAGCATGAGAACAAGGAACAGGTCACAAAGCTGGCAATCACCCTCCAGGGGCAGGTGGTTCCAAATAGAACATCATGAAAATGAGAATCTAATGTGGAGAAAGGTAGCCATTGGCCAATAGGGTTTCCTATACTTGCATCAACAGCAGAGCGCAAAGGGAGGCCAAGAGAAAACTGGAAATCAGGTAATCAATCTCAAAGATATTATTGTAACCTTGAGGTCTCAATACTGAACTCATAACTTCAGAAACTGATCACTTTGTCAGTTATCCTTTTTTTTCATGTATCTCTTCCCTCCACCCCCACACATACTAAAGGCTTTCCTTCTTTATGTCTGGTTTACTTTGTTTTTTGTCAAGAGAACCCATTCCCTACCTTTCACAAGTTAATTTACGCCAATTTTAAATCTATTCTTCTCTTTCTCCATCATTAACAATCTCTTTAAACTTTGTACTGGCCCTCTGCCTCTTCTAACAATATTTTCAAAAACTTATTTCCAATATTTTTCGGTTCTGAAGAAGAATTAATATGGACTCAAAAAGTTAATTCTGTTTCTCTCTCCACGAGTGCTGCCAGACCTGTTGAGTTTCTTTTCAATTTCCTGTGTTTGTTTCAAATTTCCAGCATCCACAGTATTTTGTCTTTATTCGAGTGTAAAACCTGACACTCACCAAAACAAAGTCTGCTTGCAACACTAGATAAAGAGAAGCACTAATTACATCGTGAGAACTGCTTTCTCCTTACCTCTTATTTCTTCAGTATTTGTGATTATGATACATGACAAAAATACTGACACAGCTTTGTTAAACCTCAAAATGAATTTGTCTTTTCTGTTTAGCATGCATTGTTTTAATGCAAGATTATCAGTTCTCTAGTGTATTGAAAAGTCAAAATAGTGCCAAAGAAGAAAAGGAGCAATTATTTTCTGTTTCAGTTGTCAATTTAATTCTATGAGCAACTTCTGCACACAATTTTTCACAAGTGGAACAGAATCAGCTGCAAAAACATTATTAGATAAACTTGGCCATGACTAACTTTTATGACAAAAATAAATTCATGACATGTGGACATCACTGGAAAGGCCAGCATTTGTTGGCCATTTCTAGCTATCTCTTGAATAGTGTCACTTGTCAGCCAATTGAGAGACAGTCAAGAGTCAACCATATTGCTGTCGTAAATAAGGCAAAGTCCTGTGGATAGTCATCGAATCATGTTACATGAAAACACACCTCTCAATCCAACCAGTCCATGTTGACCATAATCCCAAACTAAACCAGTCCCACTTACCTGTGTTTGACCGTATCCCTCTAATGGATGGTCATGTTTGTTGTAAGGATGCCTAGAGGTGATCAGTTATTCATGTGGAGCAAGAGAATCACACATTGAGAAACCATTAAGAATGTTTAGTGGAATATGAAGGGAACCAGTTATGAGTAACAGCATAACCTAATGAGTAAGTGGTCTTGTGGCATGATGATTGCATCTGTACCTCAGGGCTAGCAGTCATCACTTGAAGTCTCATCCGAATATCAATAAAACATCTTTAAAGACACCTCCATAGACTTAACAATATAAGAATAACCAAGAATGACATAAATGGTTGACAAACTAATGAAAACAAAAAATGAGTAGCACTAATAACTTATGAAAATACTGTTGAAGAGCAAAAGCATTTAAGGTTTTGATTCAAAAACAAGAGAAAACATGGTAAAGGGTGGCTTGAGGAGCACAACATAGCTTGGGAAAGAAAAAATACCCATGATCAAAGGGGGTGTGTTTTAACTGTGAAAGAAAGCTATTATTGTGATGTAAGTAAGACTGGGACAAAAAGTGCAAAGCATGTGCTAAATCTAAAACACACTAAAGGTCAAAAACATAGATAAGCATAAGATTCATGGATATCCATTTAGAAAGACATGAAAATTAGGAACATGCAAACAGGGAGCAGGTGCAGGCTATTTGTCCCCTTGAGGCCGCTCTACCAATTATATAAGATAATGTTTTATCTCATTGAAGTCTCCAATATGCATTCCCACTGACCCTTGATAACTTTTCACCCTTGCTTAATAGAAATTCGTCTACATCTACTGTAAAAATATTCAAAGAACCTGTTTCCATCACCTTCTGTGGCAGAGAATTCCAAAAACTCTCAGCTGTCAGAGAGGAATTTTGCCTTATCTCTGTTTTGAATGAATAATCCCTGATTTTTAAGTAGTAATCCCTAGTTGTAGAATCATAAAATAACACAGCACGGAAACAGACCCTCCGGTCCAGTTCATTCTGACCATGTTTCCAAACTAAACTAGTCCCACTTGCCTGCACTTGGCCAATATTCCTCCAAACCTTACTTCTTCATCAAATTATCCAAATATATTTTAAGCATTCTAACTGCATCTGCATCCACTATATTCTCTGTTAGTTCATTCCAACATGAACCATTCTGTGGTATAAAAACTTGCCCCTCATGTTTTTTTTAATTTTTCTTCTCTTACCTTTAAAATATGCCCCATAGTTTTGAATTTGCCCATCCTAGAGAAAAGATCTTTGCTATTTACCTTTTCTCTGCCTCTCATGATTTTATAAATCTCAGTCAGGGTCACAAAATTCGGGCAAAGAGATGTCTAGTAAGTGGGAGGCTTGCAAAATTGAGTTAATGAGAGTTCGGGACTAGTATGTTTGTGTTGGAGAGAAAGGTAAGGCTGGTAGGAGTAGGCAACTCTGGATGACTAGAGTTATTGAGGCCATGGTCAAGAAAAAGGAGACATACGACATGTATCGGCAGCTGGGATCAAGTGAATACCTTGAGGAGTATAAAGGGGGCAAAGCACACTTAAGAAAAAAATCAGGAGGGCTAAAAGCAGACACAAGGGGGCTTTGGCAGATAAAGTAAAGGAGAATCCAAAGTGATGTACATGAAAGGCAAAAGAGTAACTAGGGAGAGAATAGTTAATATTTTTAAAGATCAACAAGCTCATCTATGTGTGCAAGAGATGGGTGAGATCCTAATGAATATTTCTCATCAGTATTTCTCATCGAGAAAGGCATGGTTGGATGGGAAGGAACTTGGGGAAATTAACAGTGATATCTTGAAGAGAATCCACATTACAGTACAGGTTCATAGTTCCTTGAAAGTGGAAATGCAGGTGGACAAGAAGGTATTTGGTATACTTGCCTTTATTGGTCAGTGCATTGAGTTAAGAGTTGGGAGGTCATTTTGCAGCAGTACAGAACATCGGTTAGAGCACTTTTGGAATATTGTGTTCAGTTCTGCTCTCCCTGCTTTAGGAAAGATGTTCTGAAACTTGAAAGTATTCATAAAATACTTACAAGAATTGTGCCAGGGTTGGAGAGTTTGAGATATATGGTGACACTGAATAAACTGGGGCTATTTTTCCTGGAGTGTGGGAAGCTGAAGTGTGACCTTATACAAGTTTATAAAATCATGAAAGGCATGGATAGGGTGAATAGTCAAGATCTTTTCCACAGGGTAGGGGAGACCAAACCTGGAGGGTGTACAGGTCGTTCTGCTATAATGCATGTTTCATTAACATGAATTCACTGTAACATGATTAATGAATTGGGGGACATTGTTTCTTAAGTGCAAACTTTTAAAATGTGTCATGGCTGCAGTGTAATTACATCACCAAAACCTTAAGCGCTCTTTCTAAAGCATGATTTTTCTTTAACATGGGGTTGCACAAGAACGCAACCATTGCATGACAGAAGAACTACCTGTAGGCTTAAGGTGAGAGGGGATAAACTTAAAAGGGACCTAGTGTGCAACTTTTTCGCACAGAAGGTGGTGCATGTATGGAATGAGTTGCCAGAGGAAGTGATGGAGGATGGTACAATTACAATATTTAAAAGGCATCTGGATAGATATATAAATAAAAAGGGTTTTGAGGGATATGGGCTGAATGCTAGTAAATGGAACTAGATTGATTTAGGATATCTGGTCAGCATGGACAAGCTGGGCCAAAGTGTCTATTTCCATGATGTCATCTCGATGAATCTAAAAGGTAGTTCTGGAAGTCTTAAAACACATTAAAGTAGATAAATCCCTGGGACCTAATGAAGAATATCCCAGGACTTTGTGAAAGGCAAGGGAGGAAATTGCAGTGCCCTCAGAGGAATATTTGTTTCATTGAAATCCACAGGATTGGAGGAGAGCTAATGTTATGCCATTATTTTAAAAAGGCTGCATGGAAATGCCTGGGAACTACAGAGTGATGAGCCTAATGTCTATGGTAAACGCATTGTGAGAGGGGATTCTGAGAGACGGAATCTACGGGTATTTGAAGTGACAAGGATTGACTTCATATAGTCATCATGGCTTTATGCATGGGAATTTGACTGAGTTTATTGAAGGGGTGACCAAGAAAGTAGATGAGGGCAGTGCAGTAGACATTGCCTACGAACTTTAGCAAGACCTTTGACAAGGTACCACATGCTAGGTTGCTGAATAAGGCTAAATCGCTTGGATTCAAGGAAGAGCCATCCAATGGGCAGAGATTTGGCTTGATGATAGAAGACAGAGGGTAAAGGGATGCTTTTCAAACTGGAAGCCTGTGACCAGCAGTGTGCCACAGGGATTGGTGCTGGGTTCACTGTCATTCCTCTTGAATATAAATGATTTGGATGAAAATTTAGGAGGTGTGGTTATTAAGTTTGCGGATGACACTAAGATTTGTGGTGCAGTGGACCATGAAGAAGGTTACATGTGAATGCAACAGGATCTTGATCGACTGGGTCAGTGGGCTGAGGAATGGCAGATGGAGTTTAATTTAGATAAGTGCAAAGTGTTACATTTTGGTGGGTTAAACCAGAGTAGGACTTAGTCAATAGCAGGACCTGGGGAGTATTATAGAACAAAAAGATCTTGCGGTACAGGTCCATAGTGACTCAAAAGTGGAGTCACAGGTAGACAGGATGGTGAAGAAGGTTTTTGGAATGCTTGCTTTCTTTGGTCAGAACATTGATTATAGGAGATGGAACATCATGTTGCAGCTGAACAAGATGTTGATGAGGCCACATTTTGAGTATCATGTGCGATTCTGGTCACTCTACCATAGAAAGAATATTATTCAACTAATTACAGTGCAGAAAAGATTAACTAGGATGCTGCATTGACTGGAAGCTTTGAGTTATAAGGAGAGGTTGAATAGGCATGTGCTTTTTTACCCTGTAAAAAGAGACTAAGGGGTGAATTTATAAAGGTCCATAACATGAGAGGCAGGTAAAGTGAATAGCCAACAGCTTTTCTCCATGGTAGAGGAGTCTATAACTTGAGAGCATTGGTTTTAAGTGAGAGAGAAGAAATACAAAAGGGTCCAGTGAAGAATCTTTCACACAGGGGATGTTGAATTTCTGGAATGGGCTCTCAGAAGTAGCAGTGGAAATGAGTATAATTTTGTCATTTAAGAAATGTTTAGAGAGGTGCATGGATGGGATAAATATGGGTGGACATGGACCAAACACAGATAAATGGAACTAGTCTAATTGTGAAAACTGGGCAGCATGGACAAGTTGGGCTGAAGGCCTGTTTCCATGCTGTAGACTCTATGAATTTATGACCCTTGAACGTCCTATGGTCCAGTGAAAAAGGTCCCCAGCCTTTCCAGTCTATTTTAATACCTTAAATCTTCCATTCCTTGCAACATCCTGGTACATGTTTTCTTAACCCTCTCCAGTTCAATAATATCTTTTCTGTAACAGGTGACCAGAACTGCCCACAGTACTTCAGAAGAGACCTCACCAACAACATGTACAACTTCAACAAGATATATAAACTCCTATATTCAAGAGTTCTGAGCAATAAAAGCAAGCATGCTAAATACCTTCTTAACCATCCTGTTTACCTGTGACACAAATTTCAAAGAATTATGTACCTGAATCCCGAGGTTCAACAACATTACCCAGGGCCCTACCTTTAATTGTACAAATCCTGTCCTTGTTTGTACTATCAAAATGCAATACATCACATTTATCCAAATTAAACTCCATCTGCCACTCTTCAGTCCATTGTGCCAATTGATCAAGATGTCTTTGTAATCTTAAATAACCTTTTCCACTGCTCATTATGCCACCAATTTTAGGTCATCTGGAAAGTTACTAACCATGCCTCCTTAATTTTTGTCAAAATAATTTATATAAATGACAAAAAAAAGTGGACCCAGTATCTGTAGAACACTTCTGGTCACAGGCCTGTAGTCGAAAAATAACCTTCCACCACCACCCTTTGTCTCTTACCATAAAGCCAATTTTGTATCTAATTTTTGTAGTTCTCGATTCTCCGATTCGAGGACACATCCTGTCCACATCTACTCTGTCAAGATGCATCTGGATCTCAAATGTTTGAATCAAGTCATGACTTTAAACCCCAGTGTATAGCCCTTCCTCAAAAAATAACCAACTCACTGCAAGTACTGGTCGAGCAAATCTTCACTTGCTAGCAATGAATTCAAATGCTGCCTTCCGAAAGGTTGACTTTTAGTAAACTGCTACAGTAAAACACTTTGCAGTAAGTGAAAACATTCTATTAGCTTTCGATATTACTTGTTGTACCAACCTATAAACCTTTTGTCATTCTTGCACAAGGACACTCAGATCCCTCTGTTTCTTCGAGCTCTGCATGCTCTCACCATTTAGCTTTTTTTTTGCTGCCAAAATTGTCAAATTCACATTTCCTACTTCAGGGATGTAATTCATATCCTTAGTGGTGAAGACTGATACAAAATACTTATTACATACATCAACCATTTCCTTATTTTCCATTATTAATTTTTCAGAATTACTTTGAATGGGATCGACACACATTTGGCCAACTCTCCTTATTTTAAACAATTATAGAAACTCTGACTATGTGTTTTTGTACTTCTGGCTAGTTTTCTTCCATGATCCTTTTTTTCCCTCCTTTTTTTTGATTTTTTGATATCCTGTCCAATTTTCTGATTCTAACATTTCTGGTTAACAGACAGTGGCCCGGCCTTTGGAATTTTTATTCTCTTGAATGCATCTGTACGGTGTCTTCTGAAATATTCCATTAAATATCTGCCCCTGATCTTCCATAACACAATTTTACACTTGTTTTTGGCCAGCATTGCTCTCATGCCCTTTTAGTTCCCAATATTTAAATTTAAGAATACTCTTGGAATTGCTCCTCTCTCCCTCAAACTAAATGCAAAATTCAGTCATGTTATGATCACTGCTACTTAAGGAAATAATCTCATGCCATTGACACAATGTCAGGTCTAGTCTTGTCTGCTCTCATGCTGACTACTGACATACTGTTCTATAACCTATCCCAAAACATTCTATGAACTCTTTACCCAAGCCACCATCTGATTTTTACAGACTATTTGTGGATTAATTCCCATTATTAGCTTGCCTTTCTGACCAGCTTCCATTATTTCTTCCTCTATGGTCAACCCTGCAATGTGGCTATTGATAGGGAGTCTGTAAACCTTCCCACAAGTGACTTTTTGATTTTAATATTTCTCATCTTGACCTAAATTATTATGACATCTTGGCTCCCCAAAATTAAGTAGCAGAAAGTAAGGATGGTAGATGCCAGAGATCAGAGTCGAGAGTGTGGCGCTGGAAAAGCACAGCAGGTCAAGCAGCATCTGAGGAGCAGGAGAATCGATGTTTCGGGCATAAGCCCTTCATCAGGAATTTATCAGCCCTTCCTGATGAAGGCTTATGCCCAAAATGTCAATTCTCCTGCTCCTCAGATGTTGCTTGACCTGCTATGCTTTTCCATCACCATAGTCTTGTCCCTTCTCTATTATGATTAAACCATTAACCAACAGAGCTCGGCCTCCAATTTTTCCTAGCCTTCTGATCTTCCTGAATGTCCTAAACCCTTCAAATCCAAATCCATGCCATTTTCTAGTGTTGACTCTGTGATGGTCATAATCTTTGAGGAGAAAGTGAGGTCTGCAGATGCTGGAGATCAGAGCTGAAAATGTGTTGCTGGAAAAGCGCAGCAGGTCAGGCAGCATCCAGGGAACAGTTCTAGTGTTGACTCTGTGATGGTCATAATTTATTATATTGATTCACACTCAGTGCATTTGGTTTGTTTCAAATGCAATAGGTTTTCAGGTACAGGGTTTTAGATTTTTTGTGTTTTTTTCAAATTCTCATCTTATCTGCAGGATTGCTGTTATGTATGTACTCTCCATCCTTCTTGTGAGTGCTAAGATCAGCATAGAGGTAATTGCATTGGACTAGAAACCCAGAGACTCAGGCTAATGTCTGAGGACACAACTTCAAATCTTTTAGGCAGTGTACTTGCTATCCTTACCTGGTCTGACTGACATATGACTCCAGGTCAAGAGCAATGTCATGGCTTCAAAAATGGCATGGAATCAATTCAAGGATAATCAATTAGTCATAGGCAACAGAAGCTGGCTTTCTCAGCACTGCCCATAACGGAAGAAAGAACAAAATAAAATATAATGGGTGGCATAGTGCTTAGTGGTTAGCATTGCTGCCTCACAGCGCCAAGGACCCAGGTTTGATTCTAGCCTCAGGAGACTGTCTGTGTGGATTTGCATGCTCCCCGCATGTCGGAAGGGGTTTCTACTGGCTGCTCCAGTTTCCTCTCTCAGTCCAGAGATGTCCAGGTTAGATAGAATGGCTGTGCTAAATTATTCTGTATTTCCAGGTATGTGCAGGCTAGGTGGATTAGCCATGCTAAGTGGGGATAGGTTGGGTTGCTCTTCTGTGGTTTGGTGCAGACTCATTCTGCCAAATCACCTCTTTTCACACATAAACGTTCAAAAGTCCAATTCACATTGCCAGTTGATTCAGAATTTCATCACAAACTTCAATTAACTGCAAATATCAGATAATTCCAAAATAGGAGGGTTAATTGAACTCAACAAGGCAACTAATTAAATACAAAATAATTTATGCAAAATATACACATGCAAAGAACACAGAAAATTAAATTAGTTACATAGACATGTAAAGCGCATACTGAAGTCCACTTCAGAAGTGCACTTACATTGCTATAGACGAAATTGAAAGGTATTTTAATAGACATGATCTTCAACTTGTTCAAGCATACAGTGCATCAGTCAATACATTAAATAGAATTCTGAATAAGGTAACTGAAACAGTAAACTCTAAACATGAGAGTAAGTTGTATTACACTGGAAAGGATTGTGTCCAGTTCTCGTCAGTAACAGGGACATAGTAAATCTGAAGGCAGTTCAAAGTAAGAGCCAGAAAACTGAATTAAAGCCACTAACCAATTTTTGAAGAAACCTTTTTAGTAGTGGATTATTTAACCGTGATAGGATGCTGTTAAGCGCAGGGAAAAGACAAAATGACCTTTAACTGAATTATAACAGTAGGACAAGGAACAAAAAGATTACAAGTGGCAAAAAACAAATTGAGGACTAATTTTAGAACATTACACACACAGTAAACAGATGAAATGTATTTCCAACTGGACAAATCAAACCCAGAATAACTTTTGAAAATCTATTTATCCATTCGACAATCGAACAGATTTATTCATCAAGATGAGCCTATGTATTCCACTTTTTTTTCATTCATGGGATGTGTTCCAGGACCAATCATCTCCAGCTGCTTCATCAATGACGTTCCCTCCCTTATCAGGTCAGAAGTGGAGATGTTGTTGATGCTTGCATCATGTTTGTCATCATTTGCAACTCCTTAAATGCTGAAGCAGTGCATTTCCAATGCAGGAGAAAGTGAGTACTGCAGATGTTGGAGATCGAAATTGAGGGTATGGTGCTAGAAAAGCACAACAGTTCAGGCAACATCTGAGGAACAGGAGAATTGACATTTCGGTCATAAACCCTTCATCAGGAATGAGTCTTATGGGCTGGGGGGGCTGAGACATAAATGGGAGGGGAGTGGGGTTGGGGGTAAGGTAGCTGAGAATGTGATAGGTAGATGAAGATGGGGGAGAAGGTGATAGTTTGGAGAGGAGGATGGAGTGAATAAATGGGAAAGGTAATGAACAGGTCAGGAGAGCAGTGCCGAGTTGGAGGCTTGGGACTGGGATAATGTGGGGGAGGGGAAATGAGGAAACTGGTGAAATCCACATTGATCTTGTGTGGTTGCAGGGTGCCAAGGTGGAATATGAGGTGTTCTTCGTCCAGTCATTGGGTGGTAATGGTTTGGCAATGGAGGAGGCCCAAGACCTACATGTCCTTGGCGGAGTGGGAGGGGGAGTTAAAGTGTTCAGCTACCGGGCAGTGGAGTTGGTTGGTGCAGGTGCCCCAGAGATGTTCTCTGAAGTGATCCGCAAGAAGGCGTCCTGTCTCCCTGATGTGGAGGAGACCACATCGGGTGCAACAGATACAGTAGATGACATTGATGGAGGTACAGGTATAGAAGGTGCAGGTCTGTTGGATGTGGAAGGATCCGTTGGGGCCTTGCACGGAGATGAAGGGGGGGTGTGGTTTGAGCGCAGGTTTTGCACTTTCTGCGGTGGCAGGGGAAGCTGCTGTCGTGGTGTGTTGGCTGGTGGGGGTTGTGGATCTGATGAGGGATGGGGAATGGTCTCTCTGATAGGGATGGAGAGGGAAATATATCTCTGGTGGTGGGGTCCATTTGTAGGTAGCAGAAATGACAGAGGATGATGTGATGTATCCGGAGGTTGGTGGGTGGAAATTGAGGAAGTGGAGGTGCGGGAAGTGGAGGAGATGCGCTGGAGAGGAAAATTGCGATCTTGGAAGAAGGAGGCCATCTATCAAAATGCAGTATGTTCTGAACAATATTTACGTTTAGTTTGAAAAGTCGCAAGTAACATTCAGGCCTCAAAAATGCAAGCAATGACTACCCCCAATACAGAGAGTCTCCTCATTGCTCTTTGATATTCAGCGGCATCACTGTCACTAAACATCCCACTATCAATATCCTGGTGGTTACCATTTACCAAAGACTGAACAGGACTTGCTAAATAAATGTAATGGCTACAAGAGCAGGTCAGAGTACTGTAGGAGTACTGTCTCCTATCTCCTGGCTCTGCAAAGCTTGTTCATCATTTACAAGTCAAAAATGTGAAGTGATACTCCCAATTTGCCTCGATGACTACTACTTCAACAATATTCAGGAAGCTTCACACCATCCAGGACAAAGCAATTTGCTTGACTGACATCACAGCCACAAATGCGCACGTCTTCCACCACCGACACTGAGTAGCAGCAACTCATAAGAGGCACAGCAAAAATTCACAAAGACTTTTTAAACAGGACCTCCCAAATCCAAACTCAGAGCCATTTCATCAAAATGACAAGGATAGCAGGTACATGGGAATATAACCACCTGCAAGACCCCCTCCAGGCTACTCATAATCTTGACTTTGAAATACATCACTATTCCTTCAATGTCACTGTACTAACTCAGTGTAGTGCACTAACTAACACTACAACTCAGTCCCTAATTGTACAGTGGGCATACCTTCATCAATTGGATTGCAACAAGGGCAATTTTGGATGGACAATAAATGTTGGCCTAACTAGGAATGCCCACATCCCACAAAAGAATACAATTTTTGGTAGAAATTACTTCATGCCATGCTCCCGTCTTCGCCCATAAGCCTGCACATTCTTAACTTCCAACCAACATTCATTCTCATGTGTTTTAAACAAACCTGCCTCCAACACCTCTGGGACAAAGCTTTGCAGGTCTTAACCACTGCCAACATGAAACAGTATTTCCTCAGAACTATCTTGTTTGTTTTACCAGTTACTTCATCATGACCTTGAAATCCCAATCCTTTTACAAAAGGAACAGTTTCTTTCTATCAGCTATCTTGATCTTAAATAATTTTGAATATCTCAACCAAATCTTCTCTCAACCTTCTTTTCTTGCAGGAAATTGTCCTAACATCTCCCATCGATCTTTATGACTCAAGTTCCTCATTCCTGGAATCATTCTTCTTATGATTGTTTTCTCTATTTCTCTAATGCTTTCACATCATTCCTCAAGTTCTGCCTTAAGAAAGAGTCATGCAGAAGCAGAATTCGTGTTCAAAATGAACTCCTTTCTGTTGTACTCATTGCCCTTTTTAATGAAGCCTAGGATACTATATGCTTGCTTAACTGTTCTCTCAACCTGTTCTGACATCTTCAATGAAATCTATATATATAATTTATATCCCTTTGTTGCAGCTCTTCTTTCTGTGATCTTTCTGTTTAATAGCAACATTTCTTCACAAACTTATCAAAATTCTTATGACATCGACACATACTGTCCCCTCACAGCCTACAATACTTCCAAATTTCATATCATTGCAAATTTTGAAATTGGACCTTGCATATCAAGATCTGGATAAATTATATTTATAAGGAACAACAAGAGGCCCAAAACTTACTCCTGTCAAACTACACTGCAAACCTTCCTTCTGCCTGAAAAATAATATTGAACATTGTACTGTATTCTGTCACTCAGCTGATTCTGTACATACATTGTTACTATCCCTTTTATTCCATGTGCTACAACTTAGCACCCTTTTGACAGCATTGCCCTCATTGCCCTTCAGCTACCTCATTGGTTTAATATTTCTTTCCATTGTTTCCATTCAATGGTTGCTTTAATTTATTCACCAACATGTTTCTATTTGACTTTTAATTTTGTCCTAAACTAGTTTTTCTAACATTTTCCCACCTGAGAAGTTCAACTAACTGCCAGAATTATTCAACGGTGTAAGTTTACAATTCTCCAGTCTTTTGGCTCTATCCCTGAGACTGAGAAAGAGTGACAGAGTATAGTTAATGTTGCCATAATTTCCATTTGGACTTCCTTCAGTATCATTGACTGCACCTGTTTCGGTTCTGATTCCTTATTCACTTCAGTTACAGATGCTTATCCAAAACTCCTAACTTATCAATTTTAAACAATGGTTGTATCTTGTGTGCCTTCTTGTTCACCATAATCTGGGTAACAACATATTCCTTTCCAAAGACAGATGAAAATAATTCATTTAACACCTCAGCTGTGGACTCTGCTTCTATGTTTATTTCCTGTTACTTGTTTCAAATTAGCTTCTGTCCTCCTCTTACCACCCTTTCATAATTTATAAACCGATAGAAGAATTTGGGATTTTCTTTTATGTCAGATGCCAGACCCATCACACAGAACCATAGGAATGATTCAGCACAGAAGGGGACGTTTGGCCCATCTTGTCCATGCTGACGCAAAAAAGACACCCAGATGCCCTTTCTTCCTGCACACAGCCCATTGCCCTGTAGCTTACAGCATTTCATCTGTAGACACAGGTACCTTTTAAAAGAGTTTCGTGTCTCTGCCTCCACCATGAACACAGGCAGCAGATTCCAGACATCCACCACCCTCTGCATAAAAAAGATTTTCCTCACATTCCCTCTAATCCTTCTGTCACTGACCTTGAATCTGACACCTGGTTTTTGAACTCTCTTATAAAAGAAATAGGTTCCTCTTATCTCAATCTCTACCCCTCGCAATTTTGTATACTTAAATCATGTCAACATTCTGTCTTCTCTGTTCCAAGGAAAACTACTCCCATCTCTTCAATCTCTCCTCATAGCTACAATTCTCCAGCATTGGCAACATTCCAGTAAATCTTCCCCCCACTCTTTCCATAGCAATTACATCTTTCCGGTAATGTGGTGACCATAACTGCACACACTACTCCAGTTGTGGCCTCACCAGTGTCTTATACAGTTTCAATGTTTTATCCCTACCTTTGTATTCAAAACTCTGCCATATGACCTCATTATAACATTACCTACAAATGCTGCTATCTTTAAGGTCCTGTGTGATTGCATGTCAAGATCTCACACTTTATCTATCCCACTCACTGCATTCCCACTTGTTGAATATTCCCTTTTATTATTTGATATTTCTAAATGCATTTCCTCACACTTTTCAAAATTGAACTCCATTTGCCCACTTCACCAATCCAGTTAAATCATTTTGGAGTTTTGAGTTATCCTCTGCACTATACACTACAAGGGCCAATTTTTCTCTTATCTGCAAATTTCCCAAATGTGGCATTCATGTTCAAGTCCAAATTGTTGATGTACAATACAAAAAGAAGAGTACCCAACACTGAGACTTGCGGAACACCCCTTGAAACAGCCTTCCATTCACAAGGGCGGCCGTCTAGCACTGCACTTTGTTTCTTGTTATGAAGTCAACTTTGCATCCAATTCAACATATAACTCTGTATCCTATGGTTTTAGTCTTTTTTGACCAGTCTGCCATTCTGAAATATTCCCTCTCTGCTTCTCACAACACTACGTAGGACAAACAGGAAGAAAGTTAGCCACCAGGATACATGGACACCAGCTAGCCACAAAAAGACACGACCCTCTCTCCCTCGTAGCCCTACACACGGATGATAAAAACCACCAATTCGACTAGGATAACACATCTATCCTGGGACAGGCTAAGTAAAGACATGCCAGAGAATTCCTAGAGGCCTGGCACTCCAACCACAACACCATAAACAAACACATAGATCTGGATACCATCTATCAACCCCTCAGAAAACGAACAGGAAATGACATCACCACAAACCCCAGGAACCCCATCCAGGACAAACATATAAATAAAAAAGCAGGAGACAACAGCTTCGCTTCACTTGGAGGTCGCCACTGATGATGTTACCGAGCCAGGTAATGAAACGTCTGGATATCAAACCTACAGCTCAGCGAGCAAACCTACACCCTAAACCTCAACCTGACCTACAAACCTTCACAAACCTTGCAAAAATACTCTTTCTTCTTTACCTTAATTTTGTTTCAAATTAGTGATGCCTAACTTTGTTTGCTCTACCTTTCCATTTTGAAGCAACATTGCTTGACTCTGCAAGAAAATATGTTTTCTTTGTCCGTAGCCCTCTGGCAAGATTCATTCATATATCATTCAAGTTGGCTTTCCCCTAGATTATTATTATACTGGATTGTGATTTGTCCAATTCCATAGTCAGCCCTAAACGTTATCCTAGTTTATACTCTACTCAATAAAAACTCCCATTATAATTACATTATAATGTTTACACCTCACTAAGTCCTTTCCTTATTTATTCCCTGATGTGTAGGTGTCATTGGATGTGGACAAAGTTAAAAATCACACTACACCAGGTTATTGTCCAACAATTCTACTTGGAAGTACAAGCTTTTGGAGCACTGCTCCTTTGTCAGGTAGGATCATATGACAAAGAATTTATGGAAAAAGATTACTGCTGACACATTGTCTACTTTTTGGACAATGTAGCTGCAAACATAAATCTGCAAATGCAAATTCACACCATAGACGTATATGTGTGTGAGAGTGTGTATGTGTGTGTGTGTATGAGAGAGGGTCTGCATGAATGTGATCGTGTGAAAAACTGTGTATGTGTGCTTGTGTCTGTGTGTATGTGTGTCTGTGTGTCTCTGTGTGTGTGTGTGGTGGGGTCAGGTATAGTGTGACATGAACCCAAGATCCCAGTTGAGGACATCCTCATGGGTACCAAACTTGGTTATCAGCCTCTTAATGGAATTGTATTATAGACCACCTAATAGTCCGAGCGAAATTGAGAAACAAACTTGTAAGGAGATCTCAGCTATCTGTAAGAATAATAGGGTGGTTATGGTAGGGGATTTTAACTTTCCAAACATAGACGAGGACTGCCATAGTTCAAAAGTTTAGATGGAGAGGAATTTGTTAAGTGTGTACAAGAAAATTTTCTGATTCAGTATGTGGATGTACCTACTAGAGAAGGTGCAACACTTGATCTACTCTTGGGAAATAAGGCAGGGCAGGTGACTGAGGTGTCAGTGGGGGAGCACTTTGGAACCAGTGACCATAATTCTATTAGATTTAAAACAGTGATTGAAAAGGATAGACCAGATCTAAAAGTTGAAGTTCTAAATTGGAAGAAGGCCAATCTTGACAAAATTAGGCAGGAGCTTTTGAAAGCTGATTGGGGGCAGGTAAAGGGATGGCTGGAAAATGGGAAGCCTTCAGAAATGAGATAACGAGAATCCAGAGAAAGTATATTCCTGTCAGGGTGAAAGGAAAGGCTGTAGATAGAGGCAATGCTGGATGATGAAAGAAATTGATGGTTTGGTTAAGAAAAAGAAAGAAGCATATTTAAGGTATAGATAGGGTAGATCGAGTGAATCCTGAGAGGAGTATAAAGGAAGTAGGACTATACTTAAGAGGGAAATCAGGAGGGCAAAAAGGGGATATGAGATAACTTTGGCAAACACAATTAAGGAGAATCCAAAGGGTGATTTAAAACAGTGATTGAAAAGGATAGACCAGATCTAAAAGTTGAAGTTCTAAATTGGAAGAAGGCCAATCTTGACAAAATTAGGCAGAAGCTTTTGAAAGCTGATTGGGGGCAGATGTTCGCAGGTAAAGGGACGGCTGGAAAATGGGAAGCCTTCAGAAATGAGATAACGAGAATCCAGAGAAAGTATATTCCTGTCAGGGTGAAAGGAAAGGCTGTAGATAGAGGCAATGCTGGATGATGAAAGAAATTGATGGTTTGGTTAAGAAAAAGAAAGAAGCATATTTAAGGTATAGATAGGGTAGATCGAGTGAATCCTGAGAGGAGTATAAAGGAAGTAGGACTATACTTAAGAGGGAAATCAGGAGGGCAAAAAGGGGATATGAGATAACTTTGGCAAACACAATTAAGGAGAATCCAAAGGGTTTTTACAAATACATTAAGGACAAAAGGGTAACTAGGGAGAGAATAGGGCCCCTCAAAGATCAGCAAGGCAGCCTTTGTGTGGAGCCGCAGAAAATGATAGAGATACTAAATGAGTATTTTGCATCAGTATTTACTGTGGAAAAGGATAAGGAAGATATAGGCTGTAGGGAAATAGATGGTGACATCTTGCAAAATGTCCAGATTACAGAGGAGGAAGTGCTGGATGTCTTGAAATGGGTAAAGGTGGATAAATCCCCAGGACCTGATCAGGTGTACCCGAGAACTCTGTGGGAAGCTGGAGAAGTGATTGCTGGGCCGCTTGCTGAGATATTTGTATCATTGATTGTCACAGGTGAGGTGCCAGAAGACTGGGGTTTGGCAAACATGGTGCCACTGTTTAAGAAGGGTGGTAAGGACAAGCCAGGGAACGATAGACCAGTCAGCCTGATGTCGGTGGTGGGCAAGTTGTTGGAGGGAATCCTGAGGGACAGGATATACATGTATTTGGAAAGGCAAGGACTGATTCGGGATAGTCAACATGGCTTTGTGCGTGGGAAATCTTGCCTCACAAACTTGATTAGTTTTTTGAAGAAGTAACAAAGAGGATTGATGAGGACAGAGCTGTAGACGTGATCAATATGGACTTCAGTAAGGCGTTCGACAAGGTTCCACATGGGAGACTGATTAGCAAGGTTAGATCACATGGAATACAGGGAGAACTAGCCATCTGGATACAGAACTGGCTCAAAGGTAGAAGACGGAGGGTTGTGGCGGAGGGTTGTTTTTCAGACTGGAAGCTTGTGAGCAGTGGAGTGCCACAAGGATTGGTGCTGGGTCCTCTACGTTTTGTCATTTACATAAATGATTTGGATGCGAGCATAAGAGGTACAGTTAGTAAGTTTGCAGATGACACCAAAATTGGAGGTGTGGTGAGCAGCGAAGAAGGTTACCTCAGATTACAATGAGATCTTGACCAGATGGGCCAATGGGCTGAGATGTGGCAGATGGAGTTTAATTCAGATAAATGCGA
>NC_057711.1:98485031-98488986 GCF_004010195.1 Chiloscyllium plagiosum | reverse complement strand
TGCAGCTGTACAGGACATTGGTTAGGCCACTGTTGGAATATTGCATGCAATTCTGATCTCCTTCCGATGGAAAAGATGTTGTGAAACTTGAAAGGGTTCAGAAAAGATTTACAAGGATGTTGCCAGGGCTGGAGGATTTGAGCTATGGGAAGAGGCTGAACAGGCTGGGGCTGTTTTCCCTGGAGCATCGGAGGCTGAGGGGTGACCTTATAGAAGTTTACAAAATTATGAGGGACATGGATAGGATAAATAGACAAAGTCTTTTCCCTGGGGTAGGGGAGTCCAGAGCTAGAGGGCATAGGTTTAGGGTGAGAGGGGAAAGTATAAAAGAGACCTAAAGGGTAACCTTTTCACAAAGAGGGTGATACATGTATGGAGTGAGCTGCCAGAGGAAGTGGTGGAGGCTGGTACAATTGCAACATTTAAAGAAATTTGGATGGGTATATGAATAGTAAGGGTTTGGAAGGATATGGCCGGGTGCTGGCAGGTGGGACTAGATTGGGTTGGGATATCTGTTTGGCATGGACAGGTTGGACCTCCGGGTCTGTTTCCATGCTGTACATCTCTATGACTCTATGACTCTGCTCGGCTACTCTGCGTTGTTGCTTATCCTGTGGTCAGCCTTGGAGGACGGTCACCTGAAGATCCGAGTCTGAATATCCCTGAGCAATGAACTGTTCTCTGACTGGGAGGGAACAACCTCATACACATACACACACTCTTACACACGATCACATTCGCGCATGTCCTCTCTCATAAACACGCTTTCTCAGACACACACCCACACTCACACGCATACTCCCTCAGGCAGATATACCATCACAATTGTGCATACATTCTATCAAGCACACACACACATTCTCACTCTGTCACACACACAAACGCAAACACACATATAAGTCTATGGGTTGAATTTGCATTTGCAGATTTATTCTATTTTGTTCAAAAAGCACACAGTCTGTAGGCAGTCAGTCCATTTTATAAATTTCTGCTTTGGAAATAGTAACAGTCTGACTCAAGGTTGGAATACAGGCAGACTGTAACTTCATACTTTTAATGCATCATCTGAGCTGAGATGTTACTTTTTTTTTATAAAACCTTAAGTTTTCTCAAGAACATGACTTGAAAGAATTTCTAGAATTGACATATTAATGAGTTTTAAACCTGCAACCAATTCTAAGTGATTAATTCTTAACAGCATTCTAGTTTTGTTCAATACGTTGCATCAGTTGGATGAGACTTTGATCTTTTACTTTAACTTCTGTGTCCTATAATCTTGCCCCACTAGCTACCTGACAAAGGAGCAGCGCTCTGAAAGCTTGCACTTCCAAATAAACCTGTTGGACTATAACCTGGTGTTATGTGATTTTTAACTTTATTTATTCTCCTACATCTTTCCCAATAGTTGGTGACCTACTGAATGCATCAAGCAATGTAACTGTGCCCTCTTTGTGCCAAACCTCTATTAGATTTTGTCCTTGACTGCTAAGGACAGTCTTTTTTGCCAGCCTTGCAATGCTCTCTTTAATTAATACCACCATTCCTCCTCTTTTGCCATGATGCCAGGTTCTCATCAGCTATCTGGTCAACGGCCGAGAAGAGCATTGCTGCCTTCAAAATATTTGCCCAGTTTGTTTCTTTTTAAAATATGCTCTCAAGTTAACCCCGACAACATACCCTAAAAGGCAATGATGTACAATTAACAGTGAAAGGGGCTCTTGTGATGCAATGATAATGTCCCAGCCTTTGAGCCAGAAGGCCTGAGTTCAAATTGTACCTACTCCAGAGGTGCATTATAACATGTCTGAACAGGTTAATTTGGAATTATCTGCAATTCACAGTAGGGAGGGAGTTGTGTATTAAATTGATATCTTTGTCTGGGTTGGTTTTCAGTTTGGAAGATGTTGCAACTGAGTACATTTCAAATTTATTCCAGCACACATGCTGTCAGCATCTGAAGATGAAGATGAGTTTCGTGGAATCAAGAGGTGAGTTACTTCCTACAGAACTCAAGCCATGGTATTTAAATAATTGGACCAGTTAAGTCACTGGAAAATGTTAACCCTCACAATGCTGTTTATGGGGGTATCTGTGATAGTTATGCAATTGAACAGAGGAGGTTGTTTGGTACAGATAATCATTGTCTGTCAATTGCGTAGTGTATTGTTTACTTGCTGCGTATCAGAGATTTTTTATACACATATTTTACTGCAGGTGGACATGGAATTGCAGAAGTCTCAATTTAATGCAGTAGTCAGCAAACAGCCCATGTCTGGCTTAGTGACAGAGGGAAGTTATGATGAAGCAGTTCCAACCTGAAAGAAATCCTTCAGTGTTGTTTTAACCAAGATGACCTTCAATAACCATAGCCATGTGCTGTTGTGCCAACGAGAGTAATTTCATTGATTCCCACTGACACCCATTTTGCTCGGGGTGCTCAATTCCCTACTCAGTCAAAAGCTACCATTGATGTTAAGGCAGGCACTTGAACATCCCCTCTTGAATTTTAGCTTTTTTCGTCATGTTGGTCTAAGATTGTAGAAGAGATCCATAGTTGAGTATTACCCAAACTGAATGTTGGTGAGCAATTTATTGCTCACTAAATGCCAGTGGATGACATCAAAAAAGATACCTTCCATAACTTTACTGCTGATTGAGATTAGGTTGTTGGGGCAATAATTGCAGAGGCAGAACTTGCCCTGTTTTCTGGACAGGATGTATTTTGCACCTTGCAATTATGTGCCAATATGATAGCTAACTGGAACAACTCAGCTTGGGGAGAATTATTCCTGAAGGACAAGTCTTCAGTATTATAGCCAGAACATTATCAAGGCTCAGAGCGTTTGAAGTATCCCGTGCATTCGACCATTTCTCAATATGCAACGGAATGTCTTGAATTGTTGAAATCTGTGATGCTGGGTACTTCAGAAGGAAGTTGAGTTGGATAATCTACTCAACATTTCTGAATGAAGATACCAGCATCTTCATCTGCATTTAACTGCATCTTTGACACAAATATACTTGCTCCTCCATTGTTGAGGATATTTATGAACATTGCTCAGGAGTCTCTTCAGCCAATAATTAATTGTCCATCACTTTTCACGAGCATCGTGGCAAGATTGTTTCAATCTCATGCA
This sequence comes from Chiloscyllium plagiosum, assembly GCF_004010195.1. Lineage (NCBI taxonomy): Eukaryota > Metazoa > Chordata > Chondrichthyes > Orectolobiformes > Hemiscylliidae > Chiloscyllium > Chiloscyllium plagiosum. Next base: position 98,485,849 of record NC_057711.1, on the reverse strand, counting down.
TTGGCTGTGGAATTATTTTGTTCCATCTGTTGCATCATGTTTCTGCTGTTTCATGTGAATGTAATCTTGTAACCTCGTCTCACCAGATTGGCACCTCATATTTAGTTATGTCTGATTCTGCTCATAGAAATATAAGAAACAGGAGCAGGATTAGGTCCTTCATCCCTTCAAGCTTGCTTTGGCATTCAATATGATTGTGGTTGATCAACCAACTCAGTACCTTGTTCCTGATTTCTCCCCGTATGTTTTAATACCCTTGGCACAAAGATCTCTGTCTAACTCCTTCTTGATATCATTCAATATTTTAGCTTCAATCACTTTCCATGGCAGAGAATTCCACAGGCTTAACACTCACTGGGAGAAGATGTTTTTCAGCATTTCTAATCCCAAATGGCTGTCTCTGCCTTCCCAACCAATGACTGCTGGTTCTGGACTTCCTAGACATTGGGAATATCCTGAATGTTCCCTAGTCCTGGTAGAATTTTATAGGTTTCTATGAAATCCCCTCTCATTCTTCTATCCTCCTGATCAATCCAGTTTCTCTTCATATGCCGGTCCTGGCATTCCAAGAATCAGTTTGATAAACCTCCTTTGCACAGACTCGAATAACATCTTTCTCAGATCAGGAGATCAAACTGCACACAATACTCCAGGTCTGATCTCAACAAGACTTTGTACAAGTGCTGAAAATGTGTTGCTGGAAAAGTGCAGCAAGTCAGGCAGCATCCAATGAACAGGAGAATCGATGTTTCGGGCATAAGCCCTTCTTCAGGAAAGCCTTCTTCTTCCAGCAACACATTCTCAGCTCTGATCTCCAG
>NC_057711.1:98322870-98484531 GCF_004010195.1 Chiloscyllium plagiosum | reverse complement strand
TTCAGGAAAGCCTTCTTCTTCCAGCAACACATTTTCAGCTCTGATCTCCAGCATCTGCAGTCCTCATTTTCTCCTCGAAGATTTGTACAAGTGTATCAAGACATCCCTGCTCCTGTACTTGAATCCTCCCACAATGAAGGCAAATGTATCATTTGCCTTCTTCACCACCTGTTGTACCTAAATGCTTATCTTCAGCAACTAGTATATTTGCACATCCGGGTCTTGTTTCATCTCCTCCTTTTCTATTTTATCACCATTCAAATTATAATGCCTTCCTGTTTTTTTTTCCTAGTGAAGTGGATAATCTCATATTTACCCATATTATAGTTCAGCTACCTGGCATCTTCATTCAGAAATGTTGAGTAGCTGACCTACTCGCTCAACTTGTCGAAATCGCATTATCAGCTTGTCATTTTCAGTCTTCGCTGAATTGCCAACTGACAGTAACAAAAGAGTGAAAGATAAGCCCATATCATGAGATTGAATAAAATGTATTGTTTTGGTCAACACATAGTATGGTAAAGATTCAGCAAAGATCTAGTACTTGCGCTGAACATCCAAGTAGCACGGCAGTAGTACCTCACACCACAACAGAGGATATCCTCAGTGTGCAGGTAGGACTTTTCCATAGGCACAGAGATGATTACCAAACCTGTATATCTGGACAAGTGCAAGGTCACACTGGTTTTTCCTCTTGTTGACTCTCTCATCACTTGCCCAGTCTAGTAGCTGTGTCCTTCAAGATTCAGTCAACTTGGCCAGTAGCGGTGTTGCCAAGTCAGACTTGCTGATGGACACTGACATTCCTCACCAATTGTACATTCTGTGTCCTTGTGCCAATCAATGCCCCTGGTGTTCAATATGGAGCAGTTGAGGAAGAATGGTAATTGGTAAACACCAAGTTCTTGTGTGTTTTATGTTATGATATATGCCATGCCATACTGTTGTCCTGCCATCTCTGTTGGGTCTGCCTTTTGAGTGCTATGATTCAGACAGAATGTCTGTTCGGTTGTTACTTATCTGATCAGGAGATTATCTCTTCAACTTTAACAATGCACCCAGATGTTCGTGAGGAGAATATTGCAAGGTTCACTGGGCAGGATGTATATTTGAACTTTCCAATTCATAGGTCAATGGAGATTAATCAGTGCACATTCATTTTAATTTGATTTTTTCAGACATTTATACAAATGTGTTTGCTAGGCCATTTTATATAACTGAGTGGCTTGCCAGACCATTTCAGAATACATTGAAGAATCAGACACATAGTTGTAACTATTGTGATTCTTATAGCTGGCCTAAAAAGGTATGTAGTGGGAAGTTATGGAGACCTACCAATGAAAAATTACTTCAAACAAACTGCCAGATAAAGGTAGAGATCTCTGAATATTAATGAGTCAACAAATTGTGTGCATTGTTTTAAGTGAGAGGACATAGGTTAAAGATGATAGGGGAAAAGAATTAAAAGGGACCTCAGGGACAACTTTTTCACGCAGAGGGTGGTGCCTGTTTGGAATGATTTGTCAGCGGAAGTGGTGGAGCCTGGTACAATCATAACATTTAAAAGGCACTTGGATGGGTTTATGAATAGGAAGGCTTTAAGGGGAATATGAGCCAAATTCTGGCAAATGGGACTTGATGTATTTAGAATATTTGGTTTGCATGGATGAGTTGGACTAAATGATCTGTTTCCATGCTGCATATCTCTATGACTCCATGACTCTAAAAAGATGACATCAGCTTCTGAAACAACAAATCTCAGACAAACCTCTGAAGGACCAGAATCAGCTTGAGGATCATGGAATCTGGCCTGAATTTACAAGATATGTCCTGGAATAATCTTAGAATCAGTGGACTAAATTGATCTCAAATTGTACAGAGAGTGCTGCATTGGTATCAGTCTGAAAATAATAGTGGGCTTCATTAGCAGATAGGTCTGGTTTATTTCAAAGCTATGATTGTTTGCAATTTTTGAGAAGCTTTGTAGCTCAGGTTGAGGTTCTGGATGTAAGTTTGCTCACTGAGCTGCTAGGTTTGTTTTCAGATGTTTTGTCATCATACTCGGTGACATAATCAGTGAGCCTCCATTAAAGCGCTGGTGCTCTGACTCACTTTCTATTTGTGTGTCTAGATCTGTTAAGGTGGGTGATATCATTTCCTGTTCTTTTTCTCAGAGGTTGGCAAATGGGGACCAAATCAATGTGTTTTTTGATGGGGTTCCAGTTTGAATGCCAGGCCTCTAGAAATTCCCGTGCATGTCTCTGTTTAGCCTGTCCTAGGATGAATGTGTTATCTCAGTTGAAGTGGTGTCCTCCTATGTCTGTTTGTAAGGACACTCGTGATAGTGGATCATGTCTTTTGATGGCTGGTTGGTGTTAATGTATCCTGGTAGCTAGTTTTCTGCCTGTCTGTCCAAGGTAGTGTTTGTTACAGTCCTTGCAGGATATTTTGTAAATGGCATTCATTTTGCTGGTTGTTGGTAAAGGGTTCTTTAGGTTCATCAGTAGCTGTTTCAGTGTGTTGGTAGGTTTGTGGGCTACCATGATGCCAAGAGGTCGGAGTAGTCTGGTATTCATCTCCGAGATGTCTTTGATGTATGGTAATGCGGCTAGGATTTCTGACTGTGTTGTGTCTACTTGTTTGGGTTTGGTGTTTAAGAATCAGTCGACTGTGTTTATCAGCTACCTGTTGTTCTTGAATACGCTGTATAAGTATTTCGTTTCTGACCCTCGTAGTTCCTGTGTACTGCAGTCTGTTATGGCCCATTTAATGAATGTCCTGATGCAGCTCCGTTTGTGGGTGTTGGGATGGTGGTGACAACAAACTAGCATTCAGATTGGAACTCCATCAATAAACACATCGATTTGGACCACATTTAGCAACCTCTGAGAAAAAGAATCAGAAATGATATCACCCACCTTAACACACCAAGACATATAAAGCAGAACAGAATACCAGCATTTCACCAGAGGCTCACTGATGGTGTTACCTAGCATGGTGATGAAACATCTGAAAATGAACCTTCCCGCTCAGTGAGCAAACTTACAACCAGATATGATTGGTATTTAGCAAAACGAGAGACTATCAATTCAACATAGCAGGCTTGTCACAGATTGAGGTACCAGCCTTGCTGGTACTACCATGTGGCACATTGACAGCAGTGTTCACATTCATGTAATAAGCAGAAACTGAAGCTGAAATCTGACAAATTACTGAAGAACTGTCTGAAAGAATCCCCTTATGCATGCAATAATGCAGTTTACATGAATAATTTATTGCACTTGACTGACTTAGTTGTGCCTCTGCAAAGGTATGGTTGGCAGTATTGCATTCTTGAAGCATGTTATCTATAAACAAGTGCACAGTCATAAAAGTATCGATGTCTATCATGAGCCTAGAGTTTCTAATGATATAATTGGGTCTGCTTCCGAGCAGCTCTAGCAAATCTCCCTGCCAGTATATTAGTCCCCTTCCAATTTATGTGCAATCCGTTCTTTTTGTACAGGTCACTTCTACCCCAAAAGAGCTTCCAATGATCCAAAAATATGAATCCTTCACCCATACACCAGCTCCTCAGCCATGCATTCATCTGCTTTGTCCTCCTATTTCTGCCCTCACTAGCTCGTATCATTGGAAGTAATCCAGATATTACTACCCTTGAAGACCTCCTTTTTAAATTTCTGCCTAACTTCTTGTAATCTCCCTTCAGAATCTCAACCTTTTCCCTTTCTATGTCACTGGTTCCAATGTGGACAATAACCTCTTTCTGGCCCCTCTCCCACTTGAGGACATTCTGCGCCCTCTCTGAGACATCCTTGATCCTGGCACCAGGGAAGCAATACACCATTCTGGCCAAAGAAACGTCTGTCTGTTCCTCGGACTAGAGACTCCCCTAACACAATTGATCTCTTGGAATCTGATGAACCCCTCATTGCATTCGAGCCAGTTTCAATACCATAAACGTAACTGTTCGTGCTATGTTCCCCTGTGAATAAATCATCCCCTACATTTTCCAAAACAGCATACTTATTTGAAGTGGGGATTGCCAAAGAAGACTCCTGCACTAGCTGCCGACTTCTCTTTCCTTTTCTGGAATTAACCCCCATCTATGTGATTGTATCTGCAACTTTTCCCCTTCCTATAACTGCCTTCCATCATATATTGTTACTGTTGCAAATTCCTCATTGCCTCTAACTGTCTCTCCAACTGATTCATTCACTCTGATAGGATTCGCAACCAACAGTATTTATTGCAGATATAATCCGCAGTAACCCTTAAACTCTCTTTAAACTCCCACATCTGACAAGAAGCACATATCACTCTACGAAAGGCCATTTTTGCTCCTACACCATCTACAGACCCAGAAAATAACACCATCTTATTCCTCCACAAAACTCTGCCCCAGGTTAAATTAATAGTTATGTCTTATATTTTACGTCTAATCAAGAGACATATCTAAAAAAACATATAATCAAGAAAGAACCTACAAACTTAAAACAATTCACTTCTCTGTTTCCGTGCTGTGAACTTCGCCCAAACAGTTCCTCCAAGATCAGTTGTGAATTTCACTGCTTCTTAATTTTCCCAGACACACTCCAATGTCCAGCGATACATGAATTCAAACAGCAAAGGCAGTATCTGTGCAGGTGCACTGTGGTGTCAGTTTCTTTCTTTCTCTCTCCTGCACTGACCTCACCATGTGCTTCCTTTGTCTGTTCTTCTCTCTTTAAAACTGCTGTTGTTTTGACTTTTTTTAAACAAAATATTTGTTGCAGTCAGTGTCTTAAAAGCTGTTGGCCACATAAGCAATATTTATACACTGTTACAGCTAGAATGGAAATGGAATATTTCATAACCTGAGCAACACAACAACGTGATGAACTTCCAATCTCACAGCTAAGTCATCACAGAACTATTGACTTCCACCTCTGTATCATTCTCCGAAGCCCACTTGCACATCAGTATATCTGCTACTGTAGTTCCCAACCATATTTTTGATCCCTCTCAACTTCACATTATAAATCGTGAAGATACCCATGAGAGAACCATCAACCAAAATAGCTGAATTTACTAATGAACCACCAAATTATAAATTACCAATACATTTCAAACTCTTGCAGCTTTTACTTTGATGCAAATCTAAATTAAGCATGAATTAACAGGCAGGTGATAACTTGCAGTAGGAAGCTAAAGAGTCGTCAGAACAAAGATGCATCTTATAACACAAGCACCTTTGTGACACATGTGACACATATGTTGTTACACATAATATGCTGTTCTTATTCATACAGGGTAGGTCAGCAGTCTCATGTAGCAACAGTTTTCAGCTCAATTGATGGGTATGATCATCATCATGATAATTCTTACAGTGCAGTTTTTTGAATTTCTTTCAACTGACAAATAAACATCCCAATTCACAATTTCTCTGCTTTTTAGTAACTCGGACCTGAACATGCTGTATTCCAGATTTCAAACCTTTTTAGCCAACTCACATGGTGCCTCCAAAAACTCCTATCACCTATTCTGGCAAGCAGATAAAAAAAACCTCTCCCTGTGAGTTATTTGTTATTTCTCCTTTCAAAAATTGTGTTCCTCTTTTCTTCCCCCTTCTATTTCTGTCGACTCGTTCTTTGCATCTATACTTGTTGACTTCACTTTTTAGCTCCTCTGTCTTTTCCCTTCTGTCCACCAGCCACTTTGTCTCTTTCTGAACTTTCTTTTTGTTGGTACAGTTTGCAGATCAAGGGCCACAAGGTCACATGGACCTGTATTTATTATTCCAACAATTATTAATAATTGTATTTTGCAATTGATATCCATTTCAAATAATCTTTAAAAAGTGACAAATTTTCATGGTTCCTGGGTCAAAGATTGTCTCACAAACCACAGACTATCATTGATCATGACCTGAAAATTTGAAATCACTCAAAACTTTATTGTTATTTGCACCAAGACCCACTCATGCATCACTTGTTATTTGGGCTATAACTGTTCTCTGCCAATGTATCTCATCTTTGTTCTCAACTAATTTCATCTCTCATCCATCCTTAAATCAAAACCTCCAGCTCTGCAACCTTCCAAGCTATCTGCCCTCCTTTAATTCTGAATTTTTGACCATTCCTGGTCTGTTTTGTCCCACCAATGGTGACCGTTGTAAAGCCATACATTAGGCATTATTCCCAATGTTCTCACTCTGCCTTCTACTGATTTCACGTTCAGGATGTGACTTAATATTCAGCCATTCCTTTGGTTGTCTTTCATAATGTAATTTATAGCTCAACAAATTGTGTTTGCCAACAGTCCTTTGAAAAGTAATTGGATAATTTATTTTATTAAATATACTCTTATAAATGCAAGTTGTGGTTATTATTTAAGCCTCACAAATGATTAGGAAGAAATGTCACTAAAGTAAAAAACCAAGTGATTGTATGCATTAGCAATTATGAGAAGAAGGAAAAAACACTGCAACATAGCCAAACCAGGTCATAGTGTATACATTCAACATTGATTGAGATGGAGAATGGATTTAAATGGACAGAGTAAAGGATAAATCAAATTCATAAGCGCTTGAGGACTAGCTAAGGAATATTACACACATTTTACCTCATTGCACATGAAAGATATGTCTTGTACCAGTCTCAAACTGAAGGAGAAAGCATTAATTAACACGTAGTAGATTTGTGGAATGAGGCCAAGGATTGCAGATATGCATCCAGCCAGACAGCTTCATAAAGAAAATCATGATACTAGATGATAAACGTAGTGTTCACAGAACTCAAATCTCAATTAATGCAGCACAAGCTTGAAAAATTTGGTTTAACTCCTGCAATACTGCAGCTGCAGCCACTCCTATCACTTTTGCATGATAGAAACACATTTACAATGGTATATGCAGTCTGATTCTGCATTCACTCACCCACCAGGATGCCAAGTGAGGAAATTAGTATCTACCCAGGATAGATGTGCAGGTGCTCTGTGTTCTCCCACAGTCTAAGGCACAAGGTCAAAACTGGACCTTCTTTGTGTCTCACTTGTTGACTACATAGCTGTGTTACTCACGCTCCACGTAGCTTCAGTTCACGGTGGAGAAAAAGGCAATATCACAGCATCATTTGGGACTATTATCATCCTTAAACTGGAAGAAGAAAAGCCATGATTTTGTAATAATACTCAAATTCAAGGATTGTAAGGGTCAAGGAGTTTGGAGAGATTATTTAGTAAATCACACCCTTCATTTTGGTCATTTCACTTGAGAAATTCTGAGTAGATGCCATTGATCCAGGCAAACTTTGGTGACTTGGTATTTGTCAGTGTGATGTCTTATGTAGTCCACTGAGAACTGTAGCATGAAGAGTGACTTTTTCACAACAAAAGCTTAAGCTGTCTTCTCAGTTTGTTTTTATTTTAAATTATGTAGAAAAACAGTTTAGCAAAGCCTTTACTCTAAGAATAGCTAGTAAGCATGGGCTGAGGAATGGTGAATTCAAATCACATGAAACTGGAACCTGAGTCTGCAGAATTCAAGAGAAGTTCTCTTCTAACGTCACCTATTTACAATTAGATTTAAAAAAAAGGGCTGTCTATGCTCACTGATGTGAATATGGACTACCTTTGATCAACAAACCAGACCTGGTCATGCTACAAGCTTTGGCTACTTTGAAGGCCAACCTTGGGAGCCTCACATTAGGGATGGGGGCAGAAGCACGGTAGTGCAAACCTGGAGAACTGGGGAGGTTTGTTCGAGGATTTCCTGCTTGGTATTCAGAAATCCAAATTTTTACTATTTTCTTGCAGTCCCACTAATCTGACTTTGTCTAGAGAATAAATGCTGCTGTAGCGGGGTTGGAGTGATATTACACTTTGAAGTGACATTCAAAACCAATATAACACTGGCAATGCTCAGTAAGGTGTCTGGCACAGGGATCATTCTGCAACAAGTATGTCAGACTAAACTGCACAGTAACAGTTCATGGATTGTAATGACTGCATTAAATTACATGTCGAAAAACAATGAGCACATGACCAAATTTATATGTGATGTGAACACATCAAACAGGTTGCAAACCTCAACAAAACTAAAAAAAAAGTTAATTTCTTCAAAATTAGGAATTAAATAATCAAAGATCAAATTTAAAGTAAAAAGCATCAGCATGAGAATAAAACAGATCTATGATAGAATTCATGTCAGAAATTGTGCCGCATGGAAAATAGCTGTCATTACAAACAACAGACTGTATGCTTCAAACTAGGCATGGGAGTTTAAATCTGACATCAGCTTACTAACAGCTTTCTACAAAATGGAGCACATTTACAATGTAGACCCGGGAGGCTTGAAAAAATAAGTTGTGAAGGCCAAAACACCCAAGGAAGTTTCCTAAAGGGAATGGAAGTGAACGGTAGTCTTCCAGAGGTTTGATTAGATTAGATCAGATTCCCTACAGTGTGGAAACAAGTCCGTCAGCCCAACAAGTCCACACTGACCCTCCGAAGAGTGACCCACCTATACTCATTCCCCATATTTACCCCTGACTAACGCACCTAACACTATGGGCGATTTAGCATGGCCAATTCACCTGACCTGTCTAAAAACCACTCCATTCACTAACCATTGGAATATTAGGTGAGAGGGAGTCACATCCATATCTGTAGGTGATGCAGAAATTGCAAGGCTGGTGAATAATTGCAATGATCAAAGGTTGCTTTAATAAGAAAAATGACAGGGGATGGAATGGGAAATTGAAGTTATAATAAATCATTTGCAAATGCTTCAGGATTTGAGACTTCGGGTTCAGGTTCATTAGAAGCAGCACTTCAAGTAAATAAAGCCATAAAAAACTAATAGGATAACAGATTTTACATATGATACAAAAGTTGTGATGTAATGCTAAATCAATATAAAGCTGTGTTCAGGACACAGTCGGAGCATGCAATCGACTACATGCTATAAAGAGGGATAGGGATTATAAATTTGTCCATGTGCTCACATTTTCTTGCGGATGTAATTTGATATAGTAATTACAAAAAGAAGTTATGGTGCAAATTCACAGGACTCCTGCTATTCTGAAGAAATTCAGGTATGAACAGAAATTTGAAAAATTCACAATGTCTTTTTGGCAGAGAAACAAAGGATTACAGGATGATTTGATATAATTGGCAGAAATGAAGTCGAGAGTGTACAAACTGAGACTCATTTTTCTTTTCCTTGCACACTAGGCACAAAGTCGATTCCACCTGTACAATGATGCTGGCTAGACAGTAATTGGGCTTCATTTAGTTGGACGATGCAGGCTGTCAGCATGAGCTGTGCTGCTAATTGTCAACCACCCATTTGGAAGACTGGACAGCCTCGTAGGGAAGAGACTACATCAGCCTGAAGGCACAAATTAAAGTGAAGGGTTTAAAAATGTAAAGGTGAGGATAAAGGAAACAGACAGTAGCAGATTGAAATGGCAGGGACATTGAAAGAATACACCAAGGGGTGTCGTATTAAATGTAAAGAAGTCCTTAAGTATTAAAACTCCCAAAGGTAATGACGTGATACCTATTCCTTGACTTTACATTCAGCTTTTGAAAATTACAGCCTATAGATTTTTTGAGTAACTAGCACTGCAAACAGCCATTGTTTGTGGACAGATTGAGGAAACTGCAGTTGCAACATTAATTAACAGAAAAATGGTGTTTGAATCCCAACATCCTTCATTAATTTGACATCCATTTCAGCAGACACAAGCATTAAGTCAGGAATCTTATTTTGTGACCAAATTTTTGATTAAAAAAATTCAATGCTTGTGAGATTTAAAGAATCAACTCCAATTCTTGAGTTGTCAGGAGATCTACAACAAAAGAAAAGGTTATATGTAATAGATATGGGATAGGGAGTAGGATAAACTCTTCCTTGGGAGTTGAGAAATTGGGAAATGTAGAACATTTGCAGTGTGGATAGAAGCCTTTCAGCCAATTGAGTCTGGACCGATCCTTCAAACAATGAATATGCCTGTAACCCTGCATTTAGCATGGTTAATTCACCTATAATACACATCCGTGGATGCTATGGGGTAATTTGACAGGGCTATTCCACTCAACTTGCACATTTTTGGACTGTGAAAGGAAACTGGAGGACCCAGCAGAAACATGAATAATGTGCAAACTCCACACAGACAGTTAACCAAGCCTGGAAGTGAACTCAGGTGCGATAAGGTAGCAGTGCTCACCATTATGCCACTGAGCCAGTTACTGTCGTTCCAAAGTTCATAAATAAAACAATTGACATGGGAGTATTTAACACCAAACTTAGCATTTGAATGTATGGGAGTTTAGTGATATGGGTACAGGGAACAATGAGCAATTGGGAACACAGCTGGTGTGGAGGATAAATAATAGTTGGACACAATTACTTGTTGCTGTGCTGGACTTTCTTTGCCAATCTGAATAAACTTTATTTACTCTAAGGTAAACATTATGTCTTAACATAACTCCAACTACAAAATCTGTCACTTCAAATTCTGGAAAAGTCCAGTCATTTCTTGCGTTCTGAAGAAGTGTCACATTGGACTCTATAAGTCAAGTGTTTCTCTCACCACATATGCACACTGGACCTGATGGGTTTCTCCAGAATTTTGTTTTTATTATATTCACGTCTTGATCTTTGAATGCACTGGCAGCTAGACATGATCTCGCTAACGAATGTTATGGCATTTGATAACTATCTAAAAGTGTGAAGAATATGCTGACTAACAGACATAGGTGAGGAGGGCCATTTGGTGTACATTAGTTCATGCATATAAAAAGATGCTGAAGTTCCTCATTACAGCATCTAAAGGTTCTTAAATTATTCTGGAAGTTATGCTCTCAATATTCTATGCACAACTCTATTTTATATATTGATGACACTAAACAATCACCATCAAGTTGGAACTTGTAATATCTTGTTCTACTATTTGAATTAAATGTGAAGCCATATTCCAGAGTTTTTCAAACAGCTCTTTTCAAGAAAAGATCCAAGGGACTTCATTTATTCAGACATCGAAACTTTGGGCTAAAATAAATCAAAGAACTGTGGGTGCTGTAAAGCTGAAACAAAGACAAAATTGCTGGAGAAATGCAGCAGGATGAACAAAATATGTGGACAGAAAACAGAGTTAACATTTTGAGTCCAGTGACTCTGTTCTAAAGATGATGACTTTCTGAGTTTCTCCAGCAATTTTGTATCAAAATTTCAAGATCAGCTTGGAGCTTTGCATTTCCTTCACTGCTTCAATATCTATTTTGGATCTTGAAAAGCAGAACTGGATACTGACTGAAATATCATAGCCTTACCTATTCTGTTGGTGAGGTGGTTTCATGTTGTATTGGTGCTTTATGTTGTTGCACTAGATGAATTGGACGTGGTGAGCACTGAGTGCAATGCTTGTGATGTCTCCTGCAAATCCATTCTTAGATTTTTTATTCATAAGTAAGTGATTCACAACTTTTTCCTTTCTAACTCCAGGTCAGTACTTTCGTCAATATTAAATGTCAGAACCATTAACAAGTTCAAGTTAAATCCATATTTCTTATTTTTGAATTGCCTTCTGATTCCCTTGTTGCTTGACATCTGGTTATTTCAGCAACTCACAGAGTTTCCTGCATCAAAGTCATTGATGTAGTGTTTCATTTTCTTCCTTGGTCAGTTTCTTATCAATATCCATATTGCTGTTCCACCACTTTGAACTCTGCAAATAAACTTTGCAAAATATTTCTGAAAGTTGAATGACAATACAAAATTAGGCCCAAAAAAAGCCATAGGCGATATTCCTTTCACAAAGTCATCAAGGACAGTGGTCAGACAGAATCTTTGCCATTTCACAGGAAATGTGCTGTTTACCATGTTATCCATTCTCAAGTTTAATTCCTGATGGCCAATTCAATTATGTATGGAATTGTAGATTTATGGGGTGCCAGTTGTCAATAATTAGGCTGCCCATATTTTTGGACATGGGTAGCACACTAATGAATTCCAAATTAACATTTCCCCTCAGTCTCGTCTCTTTCTTGCCTAATGATTGATGCTTTACACATCTCATTTAGCTTTTCTCAGCACTCAGTTTTAACTACCATCTTTCCTTTGGGATTTATTTGTTTTGGTCTGGTAGCCTGTTTAGAACTCACATCCTATTTATATTGAAAACATTAACTTGCTGAGGTACTCTCCGCTTGGGGTGAAATTATTACACACCTTCCCTTGCGAGTACTTGCAGGCAATAATTATTAATAACTTTAATTATCTTGTGCTCACTATATGTTTCTGACCTCATGTGACAGGTGGCTGTTGTTAAATATAAGAATTTTTTTTAATACACTTATTGTGTTTTCTCTCTTTCCCGTTTTCTTGTTACATCATGTTTTGATATGTTCCTACCCTCCTTTATATGCACTTCCTTTCTTTCCACGGGGTTTATTACACTTTTGATTGATTTGAGATGCTGCTGCAAACAGCAAGGAGTGATCGAAAATAATTTCTCCCTTTTCCCACCTCTCAACTGACTGCAACAAGTTGCATTTACAAGATGGAGTGTTTTAAACCTCTGGGTTTCCTGACTTGAAAGAACAGAGAAGTGACAGATGTGTCAAAAACAAAGAACTTTGGAAGTTGGGATTCTGAAACAAAATTAGAGATTGCTGAGAAAACTCAACAGGTCTGGTAGCATTTGTGAAGAAAAAGCAGAGTTAATATTTCAGGTCCAGTGCTCAAGAATGGTCGCTGGACTTCAAACATTAACTCTGCTTTCTCTCCACATATACTGCCAGGCCTGCTGAGTTTTCCCAGCAATTTCTGTTTAGGTTTTTTTAAATTGTTAAATTTAAAAACAAGATTTATTGTTTACAACAAACAGGCCTGCTAAAACACATACAAAAGAATAGATTATTTCTGAAAAGGTAGCTCACACTTCGATTATTAAAAGGGTAAGCAAAAAATGAAGTCATTTAGTTAAATAATCCACAAAATGGTTGTTGAAACAATGTTGGCTTGAAGGATTCGCTTTTAATGAAGCGAAGACAAAACAAGTTTGGAAGTTTGTTTTCTATCTGTCCAAATTGTGATTCAGCCCCTTTGTGACGGTTATATTGCAGGTAAAATTCCTGCAATGAAATAACATCTCCCAATGAATTATATTCTCCTTACATTAGAGAGTAGCTTGGTGAATTCTAGGGTAGGGGCAGAGAAGAAATCATCACCAACGCCATTATCTTACTTGGTTGAAGATCCTTGTTCCTCAAATTGGAGAGCTATTCATACCCTGCTGGCCAGAAGTATCATTCAGGCTCTATGAAGGAAGACAGCAATATATTCTGGCCCCTCCACCCTATCTCCAAACCAACATTTACCACCTCCTTAACTTACACCCATTACAATGGAGTCTCCCTCCTTCCCTTTTTTACCCTCCATACCCGTTGAAGATTTCATCTACAGTCTCATAGAAACATTGAAAAAGGAGGCGGCCATTCAGTCCTTCTAACCTTCTCTGCTACTCAATACGATGAGGTTGATCATTTAACTTATTACTTTGTTCCCTCAAACTCCAAGAACTATATTTAACTTCTTCTTGAATACATCCAATGTTTTGGCCTCAACTTCTTTCCATAGCAGAGAATTCCAAAAGATCACCACTCTCTATGTGAAGAAATTTCTCTTCATTCAGTTCTAAATGGCCTACCCAATATCATTAGGTAAAAACCAGGACTGCAGATGCTGGAAACCAGATTCTAGATTAGAGTGGTGCTGGAAAAGCACAGCAGTTCAGGCAGTATCCGAGGAGCAGGAAAATCGACATTTCGGGCAAAAGCCCTTCATCAGGAATAGAATAATCTATTCTTGATGAAGGGCTTTTGCCCGAATCGTTGATTATCCTGCTCCTCGAATGCTGCCTGAACTGCTGTGCTTTTCCAGCACCACTCTAATCTAGTACCCAATGTCATTATAATGTGACCCCTAGTTCTGGACTCCCCAGTCATCAAAACATTGTTCCTGCATTTGCAATCCAATCTTTTTTCATATCTCAGTCCTACTATCACAGGAAATCAGTTCTGGGAAAACTTTGATATGTTTCTTCCATAGCCAGAAAACTCTGCCTCAGATAAGGAGATCAAAATTGCACACATTACTCCAGATATGATTTCACCAAGGCCCTGCATACTTGCAACAAAACCTCCCAGCTCCTATACTCAAGTCTTTTCACTATGAAGGTCATCATACCATTTGTTTTCTTCACCACCAGCTGCATACATCAATTCAATTCAATTCACACAGGCTAAGGCAGCAAATGCAGTACATGATTGCTACACGCCTCTAACATGTAGCCTGAATTTACAAGATATGCACTGCTCACTTGGAAGGTGAGAACTTGATTCCAGTGAGTTGGCTTTTAAATGAGTTACATGCAAATATTTGCAAAAGAGTTTCCAATGCTTGCTGTTACACAGCTTGAACCAACTTTAAAGTTCCAAGATCTGAAATGCAAACTTTCATCCTGCTCTCAGGAAGCTGCCTTTTAACCCCCATCTTCCCATGTTGCTTACCATTTCCAGGTGTAGTCCATAGAGTTGTTTGCTTAACAATTCATTACACAATGAATAATGTTTGCTAACTCATTGACAGTCCTGATCAGCCTTTGCAATGCCAAGACCCTTGGCGGTTATTGCCATTGTACTGTTAAAAGACAATTAATCAGCAACTGGGAAGGGCATTTTATATCTTTAGCACTTTCCCAGAGATATTAGATTAGATTAGATTCCCTACAGAATGGAAACAGCCACTTTGGTCCAACAAGTCCACCCCAACCCTCCGAAGAGTAATCCACCCAGACCCATTCCCCTACATTTACCCTGACCAATGCACCTAACACCGTGGGCAATTTAGCATGGCCAATTCACCTAACCTGCACATCTTTGGATTGTGGGAGGAAAAAGACCACTGGAGTAAATCCACAAAGACACAGGGAGAATGTGCGAGTCCACACAGACAGTCGCTCAAAGTAGGAATCGAACCCAGGTCCCTGTGAGGCAGCAGTGCTAGTCACTGTACCACCCCATATTCCACAACATTTGACCCTGCACAGAAAACACAAAAGATTACCTGACTCTTCTGTAGTCAATTTCATGAAGATGCAATTATCCATTTTATTCAGTTATTTAAGAAATAAAACACCATTGAATGTCTATCTTTCTAATGATTTGCTGTGCAAATACCACATACGCGTCAATATACAAGAAAATGGAATGTATGGCTAATGTCAGATATCAAACTTCTTCTGAAGGAAATGCCAATCACATCTGAGATAAAAGCTCACTGAAAGAGATACTTATTGGAATTAAGGAGGTTAAAAGAACTAAGCTGCTGGGTCAGCAGGATAGTGATGGCATTGAAATCCAACAACAAATGAAAAACCAAAATATGTGCAAACAATTTACTCCACCTGGCACTTCATGTTTGCAAGAAATCCATAAAATCATTATTCAATGTTAATCTGAGGGAAAACATTCTCAGAATTTGAGGTACTGAAATCTTTGATGCACTTATTGAAAATCCTGATCACCATACATTTGGATCAAGATGTTATGCAACTTCAAAAGTTCCACTGGCAGATGTGTGAAAATCCGAAAGCTTTTTGGACTCACTCCAACTCCAAAATCCTCAGCAAAATCTCAAGGATGCAAAATGAGAATAAAGGAGTGGAAATTAATGTTACCTATTGTGAGACAATTATAGATGAAGGCAGAGAGGCAGATGGACTTTAGCAATGCTTTTGACAAGGTAAATTGATCAGTAAGGTTAGATCACATGGGATTCAGGGAGAGCTAGCAAATTGGATACAAAATTATCTTGATGGTAAAATAAAGAGGGTGTTGGTAGAGGGTTGTTGTTCAGACTGGAGGTCTCTGACCAGCAGTGTGCCACAAGGATCGTTACTGGGCCCAATGTTGTTCATTATTTATATATAGGATTTGGATGAGAATATAGGAGGAATAGTTACTAAGTTTGTGGATGACACCAAAATTCATACAGTGGATAGTGAAGGTCATCTAAGAGTACAACAGCATTTTGATCAACTCAGCCAGTGGGCCAAGGAATGACAGATGGAGTTTAATTCAGATAAATAGGGAAGTTGCATTGTGACAAGACAAACCAGGGCAGGACTTCCACAGTTAATGGTAGAGCCTTCCTGAATTTTGTTTGAACAGAGACATCTAGGGGTGCTGATACATAATTCTTTGAAAGTGGCATCACAGGTGGACAGGGAGGTGAAGGTAAAGGTCTAGCTTGCTTACCTTCATCTATCAGAGCATTGACTGAAGGAGTTGGGATGTCATGTTGTAGCTGCACAAGACATTGCTAAAGTCCACATTTGAAGTACTGCACACAATTTGCATTACTTTGCTTTAGGAAGGATGTTACTAAACTGAAAAGTGTGCAAAAAAGATTTACAAGGATGTCACAGAGATTGGAAGGTTTGAGATATGAGGAGTGGCTGGATAGCTGGGACTTTTTTCCTGCACCACAAAAGGTTAGGAGATTAACTTAGAGATTTATAAAATCATGAGGGGCATTGATAAGGTGAATAGCCAAAGTTTTTCTTCCCAGGGTGGTGGAGTCCAAAACTAGAGGGCATATGTTTAAGGTAAGAGGGAAAAGATTTAAAAGGGAAATGAGGGGCAACCTTTTCACACAGAGGGTGGTTCATAAATGGAACAAGCTGCCAGAGGAAATGGTAGATGCAGATATAATTAAACATTTAAAAGACTTTTGGACAGGTACTTGGATAAGGAAGGTTCTTAGAGGGATAAGGGCAAGTAAAACAAGTCCATGAAACCTGGTTGGCACGAACAAGTTGGGCTGAAGGGCCTGATTCCATGTTGTATAAGTCTACTTGCACCAGATAAATGTCAGGCAATGTCTGTCTCAATAAGAGACAATCTGATTATTGCCCTTGAAATGTAATGACAGTACCATCACTGATTCCCCACTATCAACATCCTGGTATTATCATACAACTCCCCAAAGCCTGGCATAAGTCAGGAGTGTGATGGAATACTCCCCATTTGCTGTATGAGTGCAGCTCCAACAACACTGAAGAAGCTTGACATCATCCAGGAGAAAGCAACCTGCTTGATTGGCACAATATTCACTTGCTTCATCACTGACACTCGGTAGCATTCGTGTTTACAATCTGTAAAATGCACTGCAGAAATTCACCAAAGATCCTTAGAAAGCACTTTCAAAACCCACAACTACTGCCATCTGGAAGGAAATTGCCAACAGATACATGGGAATGTCATCATATTCAAGTCTGCCCACCTCCCCCAAACTGTTCATCATCCTGACTTGGAAAAATATTGCCATTCCTTTAATGTTGCTGTGTTAAAATTGTAGAACTCCTTTTCATTGTGGGTTCACCTACAACACAAGGACTCCAGTCATTTAAGGCAGCAGCTCACCACCACATTTTCAAGGGCAATTAGGAATAAGCAATTAATGCTAGCCCAGCTTGCAAAACCAACATTCCATGAGTAAATGCAAAAAAAAGTCTTGCTTTGGTCTACTACATCAGCTCATAATAAGAATGCCATAGTCAACAAAGATGAGTCAAGGAAGCATAGCATATTCTTGGCAGGATGTTGCACTAATCATGGATTCAGCTTTAAATCATCACAAATTTGCTTGCATTCAAGAGGTTAGTGTGATAGCATATTTCATGTAACAATATGATACTTATGCTCTGTCTGAAATTGCTCCATTTAGAGTAATGAGTTCCAGTGGTGAGCATCAAATTTTCTGCAGCTTGCAAAACCTATGTGAGCAAACTCATCAGGGTAGAATTATATACTGACGATGGACTTCATGCACTCCAACATAAGTGCCAGGGGTACGCTAACTCACGAGCTGTCACTCTTACCTCACCTTTGGAATTCAGCTCTTTGAATCAAGACTATAATAAGGTAATAAGCTGAGTGGTACTGGCAGAACCACAAACTGGGCATTACTAAGCAGGTTATTGCTGAGCAGATGCTGCTTGATTACATTTTTTATTACACCTTCCATCACTGATGATCAAGAGTAGACTGATGAGGTGGTAACTAGCTTGTTTGGATTTATCCAGGTTTTTTGTGTGCAGGGCAAACCTGGGCAATTTTCCACATTGTCAACTAGTTGCCAGAGTTGTAAATGTAAAGGAGCAGGTTAGCTAGGGGATTGGTAAATTCTGGAGCACAAGTTTTCAGTACTGTATCCAGAATGTTGACAGGGGACAAACCCTTTGTCTATTGAGAAACTGAGAAATTTGTGGAGGTAAACCTAAAGGGAGGCACCTTTGATTGGCACTTGGGACATCATAAGAGGAATTACCCCGCCTCCAACATCATGTAACCAGCAGGCCAGAGGTTTAAACTTACCAGGATGCATTCTGAGATTCATCCTTTCCTGCCAACCATTAACTCAGAGCAGCTGTGGGTGAGGCTATTACTTGGACAGTGAGAGGACTACACACCTCATGCCTTGCCTACAACCCTCTCCCCCAACTACTCTCAGTGGGTGTGGGCAGATCGTTGATGGAAAGATGTCCCAATTTGCAGTCTCAAACACTTTTTATTTTCCCACTCAAAAGGTGGCCCATGAAAATTCAGACATACTTTGAGCATCAAGTAGTCATATAGAAGTTCAAATTGAACACATTGATAAAGAGAGCAAATTGTTAGGACATGTACCATGAATAAGTCTGCATACATAATGGTATTGTTTGCACATTAGTTAATGGGTTATAGATCCAAACTGTGACCCATTTCAGTTGAATTCTTAAATGACATTGATTGAGCAAGATTCATTGCATCTCCAATACATAAAAAGTAAATAGAAATATTCCCTGACAGAAGATCTTATCTTTTAAAACCATTACTAGATGATACAATGGGGCTACAGGGTGCCAGCTGTTCTGAGCAGAGTTATGAGCCAAAACTGGATGTAATGAGATGAGACAATTAACAGTTCAGAAGTAGAAGGCATGTCTGAAAATAATTAGAGCCTGATTTGTCCCAGAAGTGTATGTACCGTGTACTTCAGGTGTAGTGCATCTAGTTACTAAGTGATAATCTTATTTACTGATCTTCAGCCGAAGACTGTGTGTGGGCATCCTTCCTCACGTGATATGAGAAGCTGTGACCGATACCAGCAAGAATGGTTGAGGGTAGTGGATCCAAGGTATTCCAGAATGGTCCAGCAAAAAGTAACATACGTAGGATGTTGAAGGATGCTTCTAATTAAACTAATTAAAGACACAATGATTTCACCTAAATAGAGTATTTGATTCTCCATGTTAATACCAGCTGCTCAAAAGTGTGATCCAATTTGCCCTGTTGTCTTATTCTTTACCTTAGTGAGCATGTTTTTTTCTCATTTCATATTAAATTGATTTTCTTTTGGAAGTTGTTATTGACTGTGCTTCTACTCAATTTTTTGGCAAAGAAAGCGAAATGATCAATCAATGCATAAAAACATTCTTCTGTATGGTTCCTCTGGTCATTTGACAAGTGCATTCAATCTGAGTCCTTTGTCTCTAGAAACAATTTCTCACAACTTGTTATATCTAAACCTTTCCAGATCTTGAACACCTCCATTAAATCTCCCCACATCCAACCTGCTTTGGTTTGTCATCAATAAATCTCTCTTTTACAAATTCATGCTTCATTTCCTTCATTGGGTGGCACGGTGGCAAAGTGGTTAGATTTGTTAGCTAATAATGCCAAAGACTGAGGTTCAATTTATACCAGTTTGACTATCTGTGTGGAGTTTGTATATTCTTCCTGTGTCTGCAAGGGTTTTTACTGGGTGCTCCAGTTTCATTCCACAGTCCAAAGATGTATAGGTTAGGTGGATTGGTAATGGATGGGATGCTCTTTGGAGCAGGGCTGAATGGCCTCTTTCTACACATTAGGGCTTTTATGATTAATTCAAAACTCTCCAAGTGCCTGACAACTATTTCCCTGATTGGCAGTTAAAGACTAGAAACAGTGTACTGAGGGATGTTTGGCAAATCTTCCCACAATGATCATTGCCATGAGCAACATGGAGTGCAAGCCAGCTAATCTATGTGACATATCCACCTTCTGGCTTGCTTCTCCAGTTCAACCTTCCCTTGACCACTATCTTAACCACATCCACTTCTGCTGACATGTGTCAGTTTTTATTTAATAAAGATTGATTAAAAAAACACTTGTCAAGTATTCCAGCCTTGTCTTGGGCCTTTCAGCATATAATCACATTCTCCATCATTAATAGGTCACACTGCGTCTTTCACAGTCTGCTTAAATTGAACTGTTCGGAAAAAGATTTTTGGATTTACTTTACATTTACTTTCATTCCACTTAAATTTTCTCTCTTTGCAAGGCTTATGCTCCTCTTCATTTTCTACATTTGTCCAAGTTCACACTTGAAAAATTCATTTGACATGCAACATCTTTTGATTCTCCATATTTCTCTTCAAACACAAAGCCCAAGATTGGGATCCTTTACCTTTCCATCATGTATGAATATACCTAATCTGTACCGTGAAGATCACTCTTTGTTCCTTTCCAGTTTTATTTTCTCAGTTCCTATTTTATCCCTGCTAGATCCCTTGCATCCCAAGGAAGGAAGCCTTCTTCCAATTTAGAGCTTTTATTTTAGACTGTCTGTTGCTCCACTTCATTATTGATTTGTATCTTATGAATGATTGTGACTAGAACCTCTGGAATGTCAGCATGAGTCTATCTGCTCTTATCTGGATAAGATCACCTTTCTACATATAGCATTGCCAACCTTTTCAAATGCACATTTTTATATTTACCCAACACAATGTCTCTCCTGCTTTTTCCATTACTGAGAGTATATTTTTCAACTACTTAATTTGGAGAAGGTGTTTCTAAGGAAGATTACAGGTCTGCTCTCTTTATCGCAGTTACACTTGTTTAAGTAATACATCCACAGATACAGTTAAATCACTCTAAAGAAAAACAACAATTACAAACAGATCTTGCAGCATACTTTGAACTGTACAGGATGCCGAACATGATGGGTTATTTGCATAATTCTTCTTGCTGAAATGTTTATGTAGCCAGTGGAGTTAAAATAGTCACTGATTAAAAGATAAATATATACTAAAATGCTGTTTAAAATGAGAAATATATTCAACATTGCTTCAGTATTGGCTTGAAAGCTGCCAAAACATACCTTCAAGGCGATGGGGT
The DNA here is from genome assembly GCF_004010195.1 of Chiloscyllium plagiosum. Taxonomy (NCBI): domain Eukaryota; kingdom Metazoa; phylum Chordata; class Chondrichthyes; order Orectolobiformes; family Hemiscylliidae; genus Chiloscyllium; species Chiloscyllium plagiosum. Next base: position 98,463,279 of record NC_057711.1, on the reverse strand, counting down.
AATGGATGTTCACACAGCAATTATTCCACCACTGTGTAATATATTGCTTTACATTAGGTTTAGTAAAATCTCACATGGTTGCCTGTATTTCCATTAGTTCTTTTGGAATAGCTTTCCACTTAGAGTTATAGTACTGCAACATAGTACATATTGTACTTCATTTGTATTAGTGCTGGGAATACTCAACAGGTTTGGCAACAGCAATGATTAGGGAAACAAAGTTAGCATTTTAAGTTTTGGGTCCATCAGAGTATGTTGAAAGTTGTTTCAGGTTGCCGCTGATATAAATTTGGTGTGATTTAACCACATTCCCTGGATGCTGCCTGACCTGCTGTGCTGTTCCAGCAATAAAGTTTCAACTCTCTCTCATATCAGCAACCTGTGTTCAAAATAATGAATGGCCTGAAATGTTGGCTTGAAATTCTGCAAAGGCAGGTTGACTCAGGAGTCCCCTCAGAAAAAAAATGGCAGGTCAGACACAATCAAAGGATTGCAAACCACATTCTTCTTTTGGACACTTTTTGCCAGGACAAGATAAGGATTCATGTAGTCAATGCACACATAGCATTTAACAGTATTATATTTGACTATACCCCACTCCAACCAAACCTATTCATTATAATTATAATGGACTAAGATTCCTTCTCCAGATAAATGTGATTACCAGACTCTCAGATGCATAAACCATAGATCATAGAGTTCATGCACAGCTTGACTTAATCTTTGTCTTAAATATGCTTAGTGACTGAGCTTACACAGTTCTCTGGAGTGTGGAATTCCAAGGATTCATTACTTTGTTGAAATTCCACCTCAGCTCAGGCTTAAGTAACTTGCCCCTTATCCTGAGATTAGGTTTGCTGGCTTTGTGTTCACTAGCCAGAGAAACATTTCTATTCACTCTGTTATGCCTTGTAAGAGCTTTATAGTTTCAATCAGGTTACTATCCATTCTAAAATGCAACAGAAACCATTTTTCTTCCAGTTTCATTAGAGTAGATTCCCTACATTTTGGAAACAGGCCCTTTGGCCCAACAAGTCCACACCAACCCTCTGAACACCAACCCACCCAGACCCATTCCTTTACTCTATATTTACCACTGACTAATGCATTTAACAGTATGGGCAATTTAGCATGGCCAATTCACCTAAGCAGCACACCTTTGGACTGTGGAAGGAAACCGGAACACCCGGAGACTTCACCTGATGAAGGAACAATGCTCCAAAAGCTTGTGATTTCAAACAAACCTGTTGGACAATAACCTGGTGTTATGCGACTTCTGACTTTGTCCAAACCCAGTTCAACACCGGCCCCTCCATATCATAATTTTGCCAAATAGAGCAAGGCAAACACAGCTACAAGAAAGGAAAACTAAAATGAGAGAACAGGTATATGCAGATTATTAAATCATTTTCTTACATTACAGCCGTAATGGTGTCATGAGGTTTAGTTTTAAAGCCATCATTCACCTATCCAGTAATTAATTCTAACCCCTTTTTAATGTTCTCCCTTTTGTTTCTTTTAAAATGATGTTATGCCACGTAGAAACTGATCAGCAGAGTCAGCATTGCGATCCATTCATCTACCTCTCTCTGCCTATGGGAACATAATAACATTTCTGTGTTCCTCTTGATAATGTCATAATGTTTTTGATATTTTGTATATTTGTATTAAAAATTCTACTCACCAAATTATTTTCATCGAACAGCCCTTGATTTTTTTCAGAGAGTGAATGCTTGCATTTGTATACTTTGTGAGTTAAAGCTGCATTGTGACCCAGGTAAAGAGTAAAGATGCCATACTTACTTACATCTGAAAGCTGATGTACAAGCTGAGATGCCAGTGAAAATCCAAATGCACCAAGTTCATGAGAATTTCACAAGAATCTTGAACTTCAGAGTAGCAATTCCTTGATCCTTGGGACCCTCTGAGAAAATCTCCAACATCTGAGATAATGTTGGAGACTTTGAACTGTCTTAACATAATTGTTTGATCAATTATCCAGAAAACATTCATGAGAAAAATCCAAATTTAACTCCTGGAGAGCCATATAACTGAGTAACCTCTCAACACCACTCCTAACAATCCTGACCTTTACTTCCCCCCAAGCTGGCCAGATCTGACAAGACATTTTCACCACCTTATTACCCCTCTTCTACCACTCAGCCCTGACCTTACCTCTTCCCAACCTGACCTAAACATTCACCACTGCCTGCCTGACCCCTAATCCTCCTGTCAACCTAACCACCTCACTCACCTGACAGCCCCTGTTACACTGTCTAATGATTAATTCACCACAATTCACACTGGAGGTTTCAAACATAACTGCTTTAAAATGGAATGGAAAATCCAAACCGTTTCAATGTGGGTGGTTTTCTGTCATTGGATTAGTATTGGAGACAGGTCTGCTTGGAAGATTTGGGACAATGAAATAAGTACTCGATCCATCATGATAGAAGATGGCAATAATAAATTTTTGAGGCATCAAGTTGTATGTGGGAAAGCAGGAATATGGCATTAAGATAATAGGTCTGTATAGAGGCTCTCACAACTTTCCTTTTAATTGGTTATTTTTGGTTTGGAACTGTGAATTGAGTTTAAGAGTTGAACTTAGTTTCCTTCTCCTTCAAAGCAGCTACTATTCAAAGATGGGTACTTGCATTTGGAAACATGTCTTGAAGATACCAAAACTTAATTGCTGCTCTAAGATCACTGTAGATATTTCAACAGCAAGCTGCTGCTATGCTCAGGACTGGTAGGTGGTTGGACATTGAATTGGTCAACCATAGTAGGACTGGTTCTAACTAGCAAAACAAAGAGAATGTTGCATAGAACATAAAACACAGAAACAGGCCCTTCAGCCCACCATGTCTGTGCCAAACATGATGCCACTCTAAACTAATTCCATCTCTCGGTTCAAGGCCCATATCCCTCTATTCCCTGCCTTTTCATGTGTCTGTCTGAATGTCTCTTAAACATTGCTGTAGTATCTGCTTGACCACCTCCCCTGGCAGTGCATTCCATGCACCTATCCGCTTCACTGTAAAAAAAACTTGCCTAGCATACCTCCTTTTAGCGTTACCACTTGTATGTTGATTAGAAAGATGTTTTTTTTTTAAGAAGTGATAACTAGCTTTTGTTAGTAGAGTGACTTGTGGAAAGTCTGGACACTGTTGTGTTTTGCCAACTCTAGTTTTTGACCAAATTGTTGAATGTTCTGAGAAAAGAATCCTAGCCTGTAAGAAATAAGTGAATATTTCTCCAAGTCTGCTAAAGCTGTTCACATTAACTGGTGACATGGGAATTCAACAAGATGCCCAATTTTAATTGCATGAAAGCCTGATATCCATCTTTGGAAGTAGGTTGTTTGACTGTCAAATTACAATTCTCTTATTTGCTGTTCCACTTATCCCATAACAACGTCTGCCTTTGTGTGATTATAATGTTGTGATCAAAAACATTGGGCCTTAGGGCAAAGATATTAATTAGGCTACGTTGCTGCTTATCTGAGTCCTGCTGAAGTTAGATTATTGTTCATACATTGTTAATTTTTGTTTAAGTTATAAACTTGGTGCCCAAGCTCTGGTATTCTTGAAGTCTGGTTTGTAACAATTTTGAAGGTTATTGAATGTTCTAATTTCCCTCTATTATGAATCCAGTGATAGTGAGGCTGCTTTAGCTTAGCTTGCTATCTTTGTAATTTCAACTGTTAAGATAATGAATGGCAGAGCAGGTTTAAAGGGATGAACAGCCTATTCCTGATCCTAGTTTCTCTGTCTGTGTCTTTCTAGGTTACATTGCAAATGAAGGAATCAGGCAATTAGCCTTACAAACTAGAATACCTCCATTACAACCAGTAGGTCCACTGATGTCAACAATACTGCTTATCTTGTCTTAAAATCCATTGGCAATGTTTCCATGTTTGTGTAAATGCATGATGAAGACTAAGAAAACATTTCAATTGGTTTTACTTAAAGCTAAATCAAGTGCAGATAAAGGATATACCCAGGACATAAAAACTATTAATGCAGCAGGAGATATGCTGTAAATATGAAATGCTGTTTCTGACATTGCACCTTTCAATTTTAATGTGCTCTTTGATTCTGCCCTTCCTGCTGCTGTTTCTTAGTTTACTCTCCTGTTTTGTCTTGAATATACATTTTACAGTTTCATGCTCCCTAGATATGCATGGAATGTGCCTTGGTGTGCAGCCTGAATGATGAATGTGGCTTCTGGAATTCTTAAACTAAGCTTCTATTTTGAGAGTGACAAAGAAGAAAGAACTAATATCAGCATCACAAGATGGAGGTGATTTAATTTCCTTTCAATTCCTGATCTTGTGGAATTGGAATGTGTTATGACTAAAACAGGTGCGTACCCAAGGAAGGGCAAAGTCATGAGAGTGGTCACCAGCTCAAAGGTCATATGTAGGTTTAAAAGACTGACCATTAACTCAAGTTTGTGCCACTTGGGGACCACAAAAATGAAAGAACATGAAACAACAAATGCTATGTTAAAATATCATAAACTATAAGAAAAAGCTAGTACAAAGATTCTTTGAATGGCAATGTTACCCACTCTGCAAAATGAAGAATTAGTGACAAATACATCACTTAGGCTAATCCAAAAAGCAGCAATGCTCTGGAGTGAGACTGCTGCTCCTCACCCAGGAAGAAACCTCACTTCAGCGAATCGATTAGCTGGCAACTCCCCATTCCAGTAACTGAAAGTAGATAGGACTGTTTTCCGAGAATCTACATTTCGAGGGGACTGGGACCAGCTAAATGTGGGGTTCTCAGGGGTGAGGTGTGAGCCAGGGAGAATGGTAGATTTGAGCGAGAGTCGAAAGTCAAGGCATTGGTGAAAATATTGGGGAACACCTGTAAGGCCTCAAGGATGGGTCAGCTGTAGCAATTGAGGTCCACTCCTCCTCACACACCCAATGCCTGAGCAGCATCACTTTCCAGACAGAAAAAGTGGTAAAGAAAGTTGTCAATGGCAAGTATTGATTAAACCAGCCTTGCAAACTAGAAAATTTCGATTCCAACCAGTAGAATCATTTTCAACTGGTCCTGTATTTGTTTTAAACTAGATGTCCCTCTCTGCTTTTGGGGTGACTGAACTTCTGATACCCGACACTGAGTAGGAAACTCTCTCAAGTGATCATTATTAGTTATTTAAGAGTATCAACTGGGGCAAATGGAGGCCTGCTGACCTGGGCCTCAGCTAACCCACTATTGAATTGCAGAGATGTCAGGATTGGCAGGAGGCCAGTCAGAAGGGTCTCCTACTTACTTAATGATTCTCTCCCTCTTATCTGTAAACCTCCCATCATCTGGTGTCAATGTACATCCTGAATATTTGGACAAATTGTCGAAATTCCACTGGGAATCTTGTGGTGCATTGGTAGCATTTCTGCCTCTAAGCCAGAGACCTAAACTGATGTCCCACCCGCCTCAGAAATGTGTCATAACATCTCTGGACAGGTTGATTAGAAAATATCTCGGTCCTACATTGAGGAACAAAGTCAACGGATGTACTGTGACATCAGAAAGTTCTGTTTAACTTTTTTTTAGAAATGGATAAAGTTTAACTTTTGGGTTGATTAAGTAGTCAAAACTACATGTTTAGTTGAAGCTGCAAAGAAAATAACCCCTCACTCCCTTTTTTTCTGCTGACACAAGACTGTACAGTCTGAATCTTCTGAGAACAGTAAGCTATCTTAAATTCAGTTGAACATCAGTAACATTGCATGATTGGGCAAAACCAAACCATTATCTCTTCCATTTTCAATAAGTAAATGCCTTTAAAGGTCCAAACACTCATTGAAAAGCAATAGAGATAAATAAATTATTAAGCTAAGAGCTTGGTGAGGACGTATGATGGCAGGTACAGAATAGAATTGTAGGCAAGGTGGTGACATGCTCAAGTGAGAGTTAGGTGAGGTGCATAGATTGGCAGGTAACTGACTGAGGGCTAGGGTTGCAGCTAAGTGGATGCCATGGTAGGATGCAAGGTAGTTGAGGTGATGGAGCAGGCAAGGGAATCTGGTAGCAATCAGTGGTTACAAAGTCAGGCAGCAACTAAGTAGGTGGATCGTAAAGGTGTGAATGGATGGGAGTGGGGGTGAAGAGGTGGTGCGGAAGAAGGAAGAGGAAAATAGTCAAGAGGTTACTGGTGTGTCAGGGCATCAGTTTATCCATTACTGAGGAGTTAGGGTAGGTCTGAATCCCTCTAACCTTTCCTTGGTAACTCCCCAGATACATGAGTCAGAACACTCTGATGTCTCTCAATTCCAACGCCAAACTGAAGACTTTGGAGATTTGAGCATTTGGCCATTGGAAGTTTGAACCCACTCAGCAGTTCCTGGGGAGTTAATCTGTTGGGACCTCCAATGGATGCTGTGCACATTTTTCAGTGTATGTTGCTTCAACAACCATCCACCAGTTAGAAGATGGAGGATGATATCCTCAAAAGTTTTTGGATTGTGAAAACCCTGTTCATTGTGACACATCCTGGCATTAAATGATCAGGAATTCACTGATTTATCAACTAATAGCATAAGCTTCATGAAATCTATTTCATACTCGCCATGTTTACAGTAAACAGCAGTTAAAATCTGAAGAGAAATGTTTTACACTTAATGTACAATCAACTCCGTATCTCAGTGAGCAATGAAAATAGACAATCAACAGTCGACGCCAATTTGAACAATTTTTTTGGTCTTCAATTCCTATGCTATCATGTGTGATTAAAGGAATGCTTAATGTTTCACCATGGGATGTCAATTTATTCACTTATGACTTAGTCTTTCCAGTATTAAAAGACTTCACAGGAAGGATACACACTATGTGCCACACTCCTCCAATTAGCACTGGCTAATTTCTTATGCAACAAGCACGTAATTTAATTCTGTTAAAGAGTAAGGTGTTGTTTCAAAATTAAAGTCTGTGGGAAACAATTGCAAATCTCACACTGTGAAGAAAGAGAGAGAAAAAAAACTGCAAGTGAAATGTGAACAACAAAAGCCTGAATCTACCTGGGAATTTTCTTCCAACTTTGGTGGAAGAGGCACAGTAAATTATTTTTCTTTTGATCCATTGGTCTGCAATAGTTCTGCCAAAAATCACAGAAGAACCGTTGTGGAATTTAATCTTTTAATGATCTTAACTGGGTGGCCTGTGGGATGTTGTCAATACTTGGAAGTGTAAGGCCTGGAACTTAGGAGTGGAGTCAAGGCTGGGTGAATGCAGACTATGTTTTAAATAGCACATGATGGGACACTTAAGTACATTATTTACACAAAACTAATTAAATGTGAATTAATTTAAACAAACTGTGAAAATTCACAGCTGACCTTGGGGGAAAAACCAATTTTATGCAGCTCACAGCAGGGGACACTTAATTGTCCAGTTTTAAAATGTAACTTGTATTTGTAAATCTACAACAGTAAGTAGAGTGGTTCTTCTTAGATTATATATTTTTATTGAGAGCTGCCCCTTAACTAAAGTTTAAGAATATAAGAACATAGGTACTGACTGACCTGGAGCAGTGTTTTTTAGAGCAGTAAGACTGCTGTTTTCTAGGTCTATAGATTGTTAAGGTGCAAAGTTGGCCTTTAGTAGAATAATATGGAAGATTAAGAAGAGTTTCCAGGTTACTGATGAGTATGTCTGCAGAAAGTATGTTTGACTGCAAATCCTATCATATCGCATGGGTCGGTTGGAGGCAATGAGGAATAACAGGAGCAGGAGGGTGTGATGGATGGTAGTTGCAGGGAGGGAAATAAACCAAAGATGCAGTCAGACCTCCAGAAAAGATAGGGGAGTGAGGCACGTAGTGCCGGAGTCTCCTGTGGCTACCCCCATCTTAAACAAGTATGTTATTTTAGAAAATATAGGGGGTGATGGACTGTCAAGGGAATGTCGCACCAACAATCAGGTTTCTGGTACCAAGACTAGCTCTAATGTAATGAGGGATACATCAGGTTCCAAGTGGTCAATTGTGTTAGGGGACTCTCTCGTCAGAGGCACAGACAGATGTTTCTCTGACCAACTGTGAATCATCAGAATGGTGTGGTGCATCCCTGGAGCCAGGATCAAGGATATCCCAGAGAGGATGCAGAATATTTTCAAAGGTGAGAGGGAACAGCAGGAGGTCATTGTACACATTGGAACTAATGACATAGGAAGGAAAAAGGTTAAGATTCTGATGGGAGAATATAGGAAGCTAGGCAGGAATTTAAAAAGGAGGTCCTTGAGGGTAGTAATATCTGGATTACTCCCGCTGCTACAAGCTAGTGAGGGTAGGAACAAGAGAATATAGCAGATGAATGTGTAGCTGAGGAGCTGGTGCAGGGGAGAATGATTCACATTTTTGGATCATTGGAATCTCCACTGGGATAGATGTGACTTGTACAAGAAGAATGGATTACACCTGAATTGGAAGGGGACCAATATACTGGTGGGGAAATTTTCTACAGCTACTTGGGCGGATTTAAACTAGTTAGTGGGGTGTGTGGGGGTGAACAAGAGAGATTGTGATGAATGAGATCAGTCTGAGACTGGTACAGTTGGGAAAAGGACCAAGTCAAATACTTAGAGCAGGCAAGAACAAAGCAGAGTACAAGGTAGGACTGATTAATTAAACTGCTTATATTTAAATGCAAAAGGCAGACAAACTCATGGCATGGTTGGGAACATGGGACTAGGATATCATAGCAATTACAGAAACATGGCTCAGAGATGGGCAGGACTGGCAGCTTAATATTTTAGGGCATAGAAGCTATAGGAAGGATAGAAAAGAAGACAAGAGAGGAGTGCGAGTGTCTGTTTTGATGAGGGATAGCATTACTGCTGTACTTAGGGCGGATGTTCCTGGGAATATGTCCAGGGAAGTTATTTGGTGGAACTGGGAAATAACAAAGGGGGTGATTACCTTATTGGAATTGTCAGCAGGAGATTGAGAAACAAATTTTTCAGGAGATTTCAGTTATCTGTAAGATTAATAGGGTGGTAAAGTAGGAGATTTTAACTTTCCAAGCAGACTGGGACTGCCATAGTGTTAAGGCTTTGGATGGAGAGGAATTTGTTAAACCTATACAAGAAAGTTTTCTGATTCGGTATGTAGATATACCTACGAGAGAAAGTGCAAAACTTGACCTACTCTTGGGAAATAAAGTGGGGCAAGTGACTGAGGTGTCAGTGAGAGAGCACTTTGGGGCAACTGATCATAATTCTATTAGATTTAAAATAGGAACAGGATAGACAGGATCTAAAAGTTAGGAGACAGTGAGGACTGCAGATGCTCAAGATTCAGAGTTGAAAAGCGTGGTGCTGGAAAAAGCATAGCAGGTCAGGCAGCATCCAAGGAGCAGGAGAGTAAATGTTTGCGCATAACCTTGAATCAGGAATATAGAGGGGGAAGGGGACTGACAGATGAATAGCGGGGTAAGGGTGGGGCTGGGGGAAAGATAGGTGGGATGGCAATAGGTGAATGCAGATGGGAGGTGAAAAGTGATAGGTCGGTGGGGAGGGTAGAGCGGATAAGTGGACAGGAAGATAGACAGGTAAGTCAGTTCAAGCGGGCAGGAAACTGGTGAAGTCAATGTTGATGCTGTGCAGCTTTAGGGTTCTGAGGTGGAAGATAAGGTGTTCTTCCTCTAGCTGGTGGGTGGCTTTGATTTGGTAGTGGAGAAGGCCCAGGATTTGCATGTCCCTAGGGAGTGAGAGGGAAATTTGAAATGGTTGGCCACACGGTGGTGGTGTTGTTTGATGTGTGTGGACCAGAGAAGTTCCCTGAACCACTTTGCAACTTGGCACTCGGTCTCCCTGATGTAGAGGCGACCACATCGAAAGCAACAGATGCAGTAAAAGAGGTGGGAGGATGTGCAGGAAAATCTCTGCTGGATTTGAAATGATCCTTTAGAGCCTTGGACAGAGGTGAGGGGAGAGGTGTGGGCACAGGTTTTGCACCTCATGCAGCGGCAGGGGAAGGTGCCAGGTTTGGAGGGTGGGTTAGTGGGGAGCATGGACTTAATGAGGACGACACAGATAAAATGATCCTTGCAGAATGCAGATGGGGTGGGGAGGGAAATATATCTCTGGGGTCTGATTGTAGGTGGTGAAAATGACGGAAGATATTGCGCTGTATCCGGAGATTTGTGGGGTACAATGTAAGAACTGGGGAGTGTTCTATCATTGTTGCGGTTGAGGGGGTGGGGTTCAAGGGCAGAGGTGCAGGAAGACGAGGAGATATAATAGAGGGCATTGTTGACCATGTGGATGTGTGGAAATTTCAGTTCTTGAAATAAGAGGGAATTGCTCTCCCTGGGAGCAGATAGAGGAGAGGTGAAGAAATTGGGAGTAAGGGATTGCATTTTGATAGGAGGAGGAGTGTGAGGAGGTATAGTCAGGGTAGCTGTGGGAATCGGTGGGTTTGAAATAGATGCCTGTGTTGAGTTGGTCATCGGAGACAGAGACTGAGAGGTTGAGAAAGGAGTAGGAGGTGTCAGAGATGGCCCATTTGAACTTGAGGTTAAGATGGAAAGTATTGGAGAAGTTGATGAATTGTTCAACCTCCTCGTGGGAGCACAAGTTGGCGCTGATACAGTCATCGATCTAACGGAGGAAAAGGTGGGCAATGGTGTCGGTATAGCTACGGAAGAGGGACTGTTCTGTGTATCCTATGAAAATCCAGGCAAAGCCAGGGCCCATGCGGGTGCTCAGGGCTATCCCGCTTGTCAGTCGGAAGTGAGATGATTTGAAGGAGAAGTTGTTGAGGAGAAGTTGAAGTTCTACATTGGAGGAAGGCAAGAACTTTCAAAAAATTGATTGGGGGTGGTTGCTCACCGGTAAATGGATTGCTGGAAAATGGGAAACTTTCAAAAATGAGAAAACAAGAGTCCAGAGACAGTATGTTCCTGTTAGGATGAAAGGCAAGGCTGGTAGGTGAAGGGAATGCTGGATGACAGGAGTTTTTGAGGTTTTGGTCAAGGAAAGGAAGGAAGCACATGTCAGGTATAGACAGCAGAGATTGAGTGACTCTAGAAGAGTATAAAGGCAAGAGGAATATATTTAAGAGGGAAATCAGTAGGGCAAAAAGGAGACATGAAATAGCTTTGGCAAATAAGGTTATGGTGAATCCAAAGGGATTTTATAAATGCATTAAGGTCAAAAGGGTAACTCGGGAGAGAATAGGGCTGCTTAAAGAACAACAAAGCTGCCGTTATGTGGAAACAAAGGAGATGGGGAGATACTAAACATGTGTTTTGCATCAGTGTTTACTGTGGAGAAGGATATGGATGATAAAAGATGTGTGAAATTAAATAGTGACAGTTTGAAAAATGTCCATATTACAAAGGAAGTGGTGTTGGATATCTTAAAATGCATAAAGGTGGATAAATCCCTGGGACCTGATTAGGTTTCCCTGAGAACTCTGTGGGACAATAGGGAAGTGATTACTGGGCCCCTTGCTGAGATATTTCTATCATTGATAGCCACAGGTGAGGTGCCGGAAGATTAGAGGTTTGCTAACGTGGTGCCACTATTTAAGGAAGGTGGTAAAGTAAATCCAGGGAACTATAGACTGGTGAGCTTGACATCGGTAGTGGGTATGTTGTTGGAGGGGATCCTGAGGGACAGGATTTACACGCACTTGGAAAGGCAAGCACTGATTAGGGAGAGTCCACATAGTTTTTTGCATGGGAAATCATGTCTCACTAATTTGATTGAGATTTCTGAAGAAGTAACAAAGACGGTTGATGAGGGCAGAGTGGTGGATGTGATTTATATGAACTTCCGTAAGGCATTCGACAAATTTCCTCATGGTAGACTGGATAGCAAGATTTGATCACACAGAATAGAGGGAGAACGAACTATTTGGATACAGAACTGGCTCAAAGTTGGAAGACATGGGGTAGTGGAGGATTGTTTTTCAGACTGGAGGCCTGTGACCAGTGGTGTGTGCCACAAGGATCAGTGCTGAGTCCACTGCTTTTCATCATTTACATAGATTTGGATATGAACATTAGAGTTATGTTCAGTAAGTTTGCAGATGATACCAAAATTGGAGGTGTAGTAAACAGCAAAGAAGGTACAATGGGATTTTGATCAGATGGGCCAATGGACCGAGGAGTGGTAGTTGGAGTTTAATTTAGATAAATGTGAGGTACTGCATTTTGGAAAAGCAAATCAGGGCAGGACTTATACACTTCATGACGAGATCCTGGGGATCATACCTGAACAAAGAAACCTTGGAGTGCAACTTTATATATCCTTGAAAGTGGAGTCACAGGTAGATGGGACAGTGAAGAAGACATTTGGTAATGCTCACCTTGATTGGTCAGAGCATCGAGTATAGGAGTTAGGAGGTCATATTGCAGCTGTACAAGACCTTGGTTAGGCTACTGTTGGAATACTATATGCACTTCTGGTCTCTCTGCTTTCGTAAGGATGTGGCAAAACTTGAAAGGGTTCAGAAAAGATTTACAAGAATGTTTCCAGATTTGGAGGGTTTGAGCTACATGGAGAGGCTGAATAGGCTAGGGATTTTTTCTGTGGAGCATCAGAGGCTGAGGGTTGACGTTGTCGAGGTGCATTGAATCATGAGGGGCATGGATAGTGTAAATAGACACAGTCTGTCCTCAGGGGTGGGTGAGTCCAAAACTAGAGTGCAGAGGTTTAAGGTGAGAGGGGAAACATTTCAAAGGGATCTAAGGGACAACCTTTTTATGTCAATGGCGGTACGTGAATGGAATAAGCTACCTGAGGAAGTGGTCAAGGCTGGTACAATTACAACATTTAAAAGTCTTCTGGATGGATATGTGAATAGGAAGGGTTTTGAGGGACGTGGGCCAAATGCTGGCAAATGGAATAGATTAGGTTAGGATATCTGGTCGGCATGGATGAATCAGACCGAAGCATGTATTTCCATGCTGAATGTTTCTATGACTCTATGACTTAATGATCCAATGAAATTATATTTCAATGCTTTTCTGTTTGTTGTGTGTCAACATAATTCAGTAAAATTTGCTCCATAACTTGGTCAATGAGAATTGATGAAAACAATTAGTAAACCTGTCTATAATGACCAGCAAACAAATGTCTTAGTATATCAAACAGATTACTGTATCACAAACAAGTTCTGATACGGCTAGCTTTCCAGCCATAACGTTACTTTACTACACAGATAATAAATAATTAGTAAGGCTCTTGAAATGCTTTTCAGCAGCTTCCCAAAAAAGCAATACCATAGAAAAAGAGAGAGGAATCATTGCAAATGCAGCAACTATCAAAATCCCTTTGCAAACACCTTACACAATGTGTCCTAGTCTAATTATGATTCTGACGAACGACAGCAAGAAAATCCTCGACCGTAACCAGATTTGAATCATCTCAGTTGGACTGACCTCAAAAAAACACAAGAAACCAGTATACTATTTTCAATAAGTCTCCAGCCCACCATCTAGGCCTGCAGATCCAGAAACATTCATAATAAGCTTGCAGAAGGACAATTAAACATCATCATGTTTGACAGTGATAATTAATGACTGCCTTCATAAAAAAAAACTAGTCCCATAGTACACACATCAGTGGCCCGTAATGCAACTCAGTCTAGACGAGATTAGATTACCAAGAGTATGGGAACAGGCCCTTCGGCCAACAGGTCCACACCGACCCCCCCAAAAAATAACCCACCCAGACCCCTACTCTATATTTATCCTTGACCTATGCACCTAACACTATGGGCAATTTAGCATGGCCAATCAGCTGACTTATACATCTTTGGATTGTGGGAGAAAACCAGAGCACACCCACACAGACAGTCACCTGAGGAGGGATTTGAACCTGGGTCCCCAGTGCTGTGAGGCTGCAGTGCTAACCAATGAGCCACCATACCACCCCTGTTTTAGCTTTTGTTTTTAACATTCACTGACTTTCTATTTTCACGCATTGCTGAAAACATTTTGGTGCCAATCTTTTATGTTCCTTCAAAGTTAGAAACTGCAATCTGTTCAGGGCATACTTTCACAAATCCATTTCATAAATTAATTCAAATTGATGAGATAGAAGATACGTTAAGTAGAAATATGACTGTGGTGCAACTTTGGATTAAAAGTCAGTTGTCAATAATTTACAGCTTCAATGATAAGAAATAAAAAGCTGAGGACACTGAAGGTGAAAAGTGTATATCACATTTGAGATCCCACAACTGCTCAATGCTAAACTCGAACTGTTTTGAATGAATTCAATCAGTTTTCAGCACAGTTAGATCATATCCTATGCAGATGCTAGGATGAGAAGATATGATGAGAGAGTGGAGACTGTCAGGAGGATGAGTGAACTAACCATGGTACAGAAATCTATTCAAATGGAGGAAGGAAATCAGAATGTGTTAGTGATCAGGGACAGTATAATGAAGAGGATATTACTGTTCCCTACAGTCGTGAGCTGTAGCAAAAGCTGTGTTGCCTGCCTGGTTCCAGATTAAGGATAGCTCTTTAGGGCTGGAGAGAAACTTGAGGCAGAAGGGGAGGGATCAAGTTGCCGGCGTCGATATTGTATTAGATAACGCTTCTGCTGCAAGACTTTGAACAGTTAGGAGCTGAATTAGAAAGCAGAACCTTCAAGGTAATAATATTTTGATTATTACCTGAGCCGCTGGTGAACTGGAATACCGCAAATAAAGTCACAGAGTTAAATGCTCAAAGATTGGTGTGTATGGAATGGGTTTCATTTCATGAGGTACTAGCGCAGTACTAGGGTAGATGGAAACCTTTCAACAAAATGCTCTTTAAAGATTGTTCAAGAGAGGACAATGGAAAGATTCTACCACAAGAGGATGTGGCAGCTCTGCAGGGCAGCTATTTAAATAATGATACCCAGAGTGGGACAGGAAGGACAGAATCAAGATTAGAGTAGTACTGGAAAAGCACAGCAGGTCAGGCCGCATCCGAGGAACAGGAAAATTGATGTATCGGGCAAAAGCCCTTCATAAGCATCGACTTTCCTGCTCCTCAGATGCTGCCTGATGTGCTGTGTTTTTCCAGCACTACTCTAATTTTGATTCTAATCTCCAGCATCTGCAGTACCCACTTTTGCCAGGACGGATAGAACCTACAAACAGATAAATAGCAGTTTAAGAGGTCAAAGGGAAAAATGGTTGAAAGATGCTAAATTAATTACTCTTTATTTAAATACTTACAGTATTTGGAACAAAATAGATAAATTAACAACATAAATAGGAAAGTATGGATACAATTTTACACTGTTACATAATCACAAGGAAATCAAGCTGGGAGATAAATATTCAGGGTACTGCCAGTGCTGGTGTAACAACATAGTTCCAGTCTCGTGCAAACATGCATTGTAAGAAAATCGCGCAACAGCCATGCCATTTAAACTAATGGGGCCAGAAACATGCTGTAGTTAATACAGGTAGGGAAAGTTCGCGTCCTACAAATAATGGTCTGAATTCTTCAATCGTGTTAAAGCCAATTTAAGGAACACATGTTACAGCAGAACTGACTATAAGAGACTTCTCCAAAGGACTAGCTTAAATGGTGATGGACTGGCTTTTTTTCTAATAGATAATATGCGTACAATAGCCATAAGTGATCTTGTTGAAAATTTTGATGGAGTAAAGAAAAATGTGGAGGAAGACACTGATAGGAGGAGTCTGTCAACCCCCTTACAGTGGTTGTCATTTAGTACAGAGAATAAGTTAGGATCTGGTCAGACCTCGTAAAAAAAAGGCAATAAGTTAATCATGGATGGCCTTAATCTTCACGTAGGTTACAAGAATTCATTGTGCATATTCAGGAACACAAAAAAAAGCATTCATATTCCATAGATAATAAGAGAGATAAATGATAACTGCTGTTTATTTCAAAACGCAGTGCAGCGTTAAAAATAGGGATGTTTTGCTAAAATGAAACAAGGTACTCATTAGACCACACTTAGAAAACTGTGAACAATTTTAGTTGCTTATCTTAGTAAGTAAATATTGGCATTGGAGGCAGTAGAGAGAAGATTACTTGGATGTTCCTAGGTAAGGAAGGATCTCTTATGACAAAAAGCTGAGTAGTTTTTGTCTGCAATCATTGGTTTTCGAAGAATCAGAGGTAATCTTATTGAAAGACATAATAATTTTAGTGAACTTGACAGGGTAGAAAACATTTTGCTTTCCCATGTGACAAAGTATAGTCATGTCAGGCCAAAATATAGTTCAGAGTGATCCACACCAGCAACATACAATTCGAAATGAAACAAAGCTCAGCACAGCATACTGGAAATCTGCAAAAAAAAATGTTCTAATCTCTCAGCAAATCTGGCAACATCTCTGGGGAGAGAATCAGAACGAATAACATTTAGAGTAACAAACTTTATTTTTCAGGTCAATAATCTCAGAGTAAGTGGTGCACATTTACATCAAAGCTGAGGGTTTTCTCTGATATCAGAGGATAATGAACTTGAATAATTCTTTAATGTAGAGGGCTGTTGAAGCTGGGTCATTAAGTATATTCAAGACTGAAATAGAAAGTTTTAATCAGTAGGGGAATGCAGGGTATGGGAAAAGGCAGGAAAGTGGATTGAGGATTATCAGATCAGCCATAATCTCAGGGGAAAGTGGAGCAGATTCAATGGACTGAATGGACCTTAAAGCAGTGGGAATAAGAATTACCTGTTTGGCATCAGTGGCTGATTTTTTAAAAAGAAAGTGCATCTGATTTTAAGGTTTAGAGTCAGACATGCAATTGTATCTCATATGAATGATATTTCCAGAAAGTTGGATTTAACAAAGCTGGTACTTTGACAGCAAAGTGTTGCTACTATAGGCTGATTTTTTTCTGATAACGTAATGGGAGGATCGGAAACAGTGCGGTTGTTTGGGGGCAGGGGGAAGAAGGGGAGTGATGGTGGTCTGGGATAAAAGGGGAAGAGTAGCCACATTGGAACTACTCTATAATGAAGTTTTGTTGCCAGAGAAATTTTGCATGCGTTGGCAGAAGTATGGGTGAGCAGCCAACATCAATATCACCATTTGGGGGTGGCACAGTCTCCCTACAGTAGACTAGACAGATGGCAGTTGCTTCAAGGTCCAAACAAGATGTACCAGCAGCAAAGACCTCATACTGACTGCCAAGTAATCTACACTGAAATGTTCTCCCTCCACTTTCAAAGGCCAAATGTCTTTACATTTACTAATGTTAGCATTTAACTCAGATCCATGTGGAGACACCTTTGCAGTCACCAACATACCTCAGCTGAATCAAAAAGCAAGAGAGATTCACCAAAGCTCCAGTTTAACTGGACTGTCACTTTCTCCAATTGATGCTGCTGGTCACTGCCAAGCTAGCCATATAGGAGCCCAAATAATTTGCTCGGACCCAAATCTGACCAGATCTGTGTTATAATATGTCTAGGTATCAGTAACTTGCAGTGCTTCAGTAGATAAATTGGTAAATACAGTTGAGATGGATCCCAGGGATTTCTTATTTTCAACAAATCCCTCCACAGGTTCACAACACAATTAGTCATCACAACTCAAGAAATCTAGGGATCATAACTATTCAGCATAATAAAACAAAGAACTGCAGATGCTGGAGATCTGAAACAAAACAGTAATTGCTAGAAAAACTCAACAGATCCAGGGAGAAAACAGAGTTAATGTTTTGAGTCTGGTGAGTCTTCATCAGTTCTGCGCAGAATGCTAGGAGTCAAAAGTAGCATTTTGAAATAGAGTGCTCCTTGAAGTTTAACTTTTCACAATTCATCACAGATAATTGTCACTACATCTGTTGATCCTCCAGTAACTGCAAGTTTGGGACCGTGTCACCATTGTTTCACCCTTCCACCACACCTAAATCCCACACTTTGTTCAGAGGTCAGGATACTCAGATCAACGGAAAATTTAGCTTTATTTGCACATCCATCAATTTGATCTTTTTTTCCTGGTTGGCAATGTTGCATGTCATGTCAGGCCAAAATATAGTTCAGAATTATCCACACTGAAACAAAGCTCAGCATAGCATACTGGAAATCTGCAAAAAATATGTTCAAATCTCTCAGCAGGTCTGGCAACATCTCTGGGGAAAGACTCAGAGCGAATAACCTTTAGAGCAACAAACTTGGTATTTCGGGTCAATAACCTTTTATCACCTTAAAAGCTAGTTAACTTCAAACATTAACTCTGAATCTCTCTCTCTCTCTCTCCAGAGATGCTGTATGACCTGCTGAACATTTCTTGCATCTATTTAATAATTCTGACAATTTAATAACGTAAAACCAATGTGCACTGGAATAAATAAGAAAATAGTCTATTTGTACCACATTTTACTTACAAAATAGAGTATGAGAAAACCCTATCACTACTGCTTTGAAAAAAAACAATAGTTGCAAATGACTCAAAATTTCAACAACTCAACATGGCAAATTATAATTTAAGGAAGTGCTTTTCTGCTGTGACCTCATTTTGATGCTTGAAAACTATCTCAACCCCTTTTGAGAGGTGGGAGAAGATAAGACCTATTAGGATAGAGGTCAGGTGTTGCAAATTTGCAGTTCTCAAACTCCAAATTTCAGCTCATGCTCTCACTTAGGATCACTACCACTACTTTGGGAAGACCAAACTGATGGACTTCAATACAAACGTAATTATTTCTGTACCAAAAAGTTCAGAATCATTTTGCAATGCTTTGCTTTTATTTTAATAATTGTCCACAGCTATGAATTATGATTACCTGTTTTTATTTTATTGCCGTTACAATTCCACACGTTAATCATTTGATGAAGCTGCAATGTATCTAATTACTTCTGTTAAGAAAGTCAGAATTACAGCTGAGGTATTTTATCAAAAATGTTATCCTTGTGTTTGTAAGATGATTTGCTTTATTGCCTTAAATTACTTCAGTTAGACAATTAACTTCAAGGGCAAATTACTCTCCACTGTTCCCAAAGTGCTCTCCAACAGCGATCAAAAAGAATTCCTGCCAGAATGCAGGATACCCCCTAGGCAACATTCCATATGGAAATACAAATCTGGTGAGTTGAACATTTTTAATAACTTAGCCTTTGCTGCCTACCCTCAGAGAAACTTGAAACTCAGCTGCAATGACAGAAGCTCTACTGCAACTGAGAAATCACCACAGGGCTTATTCAGGAAAATATCCATTTCTTAGACAGTCCTATGGCGACAGAGATGCTTTAAAAATTTCCGTAAATGTGTAAGTTTTCATTTGTCATTAACTAAGCTCAGCATTGAGAATTTGCAATGAAAAATTAACTGTATATATAAAAATATTGAGTGCCACCTTAAGATTATTTTTAGGTATTGAAATATTCTATGAATTATTTATATTTAATGAAATATGGTAGCTATGATAGTAAGAATTAAGTTTGGTATTGTTTGGTTTCAGAATGGCTAAAACAACCACTTGTTCAAAAAGCGTATGCAATAGGCTCTAATTTCTTTCTCAGATGTTTGACATAATCACACTTGAAGCTGATGAAGTCAGAGTATTTATGTCTAATTCATATAGGTCTTTTTGTTTCACAGTGGTAGTGTCCCTGTCACTGCACCAGGAAGCCCAGGTTCAAGTCTTATATAACAACAGCTCTGAACAGGTTGATTAGAAAAATAGGTTAAATTTTTTAAAAAGTCTAATTCTTACCAAATTCCTGCCATATATGACTAGATTCTCTAGTACAATAATAAGTGGGCACTTGGAGCATGTAGACAAAGTATTGTTTTGTGCTTATTTTGGTTCTTTGTAGATAATACACAACACAACAGTGTACGCCTGTGAAGATGCTCCTTTGCATCTCCGTCTTATCATCAACAGTTTAGTATAAAAGGAACAATAAGAATGCCATTCTAGCTCAAAATTCATACTTCAATGGATAACATGCAAAAAATATGTGAGAATTATGTTATTAGATGAAAAGGGTGTTGTGGTTCTGTTCGCCGAAATGGAAGTTTTTGTTGCAAACGTTTCGTCCCCTGGCTAGGCGACATCATCAGTGCTTGGGAGCCTCCTGCGAAGCGCTTCTTTGATGTTTCCTCCGGTGTTTATAGTGGTCTGTCCCTGCCGCTTAACGGCACACAAACCAACAGCCACGCTCAGACAACAACTCACCAGAACGAAGGAACCGATACCCAACATGAGCAAGACGAATGTAGTGTACAAAATACCATACAAGGACTGCACAAAACACTATATAGGACAAACAGGAAGACAGCTAACAATCCGCATACAAGGTATTCGCCAAAAACGGCGACCAGCTATCCTTGGTAGCCACATACGCAGACAACAAGCAACATGAATTCGACTGGGACAACACCACTATCATAGGGCAAGCCACCAACCACTACAGCGGACAGCTGAAACTGACAACCGGAAGCGGCAGGGACAGACCACTATAAACACCGGAGGAAACATCAAAGAAGCGCTTCGCAGGAGGCTCTCAAGCACTGATGATGTCGCCTAGCCAGGGGACGAAACATTTGCAACAAAAACTTCCAGCTCGGCGAACAGAACCACAACAACGAGCACCCAAGCTACAAATCTTCGCACAAACTTTGTTGAAAAGGGTGTAAAATAATGTTTGCTAAATATGGTCAGCACAATATTGGAAGGGCCACACCTTTTATAGTATTAAAATACTCCAAGCTTTGGATTTGTTAAAAGAATGTCATGCCTTCTGAATCAAGAAAAAACTGAGGATGAAGTTTGCAAATGAAGAAATTGTCATTGACTTTGTGTTTATGAATGTTGGAAAGGTGTGCGATAAAGTTTCATATGGTAGCTGTGCTAAAATGTTGAGACAAATTACACTAAAAGAATGGGCACGGTGAATAGGAGAACAGGAAAAAAAGACAAGATGGAATGAGAGTTGGGAACAATACTGATTTAAAAAAAGAGTCCCAACATTAACGCATTACATGGCCATCAACTTTGTAAGCTGAATTGGGTATTCACTTTGGATATCAGAGAGAACAATGATAACATGTGCATGTCAACAAAAGTACTGTAAAAAGGATGAGGGATTGCAACAGTTCATAGATTGGCCAGATTAAATTTATAATAGGAAATGTGACATGTGACATTTGTGGAGCAAGATGAACATTTATATTAAGAATTGTTACTTAGCCTTTGGCAGCGACAACCTCTTGTTACAAAGTTGTGTAGAGTATTCATGAATTTAGAATTTGTTTGTAAAAAAAAGGTGGGAGGAAAGAGTGTGCAGTTCCTTTAAGAGAGAAAGTGCTTTTCAAAGCATGGAGATTTAAAAAAAAGATGTCTGTAAGCAGCTGTAGATGCATAGACAGTTCTAAAATTGAAACATAGGTATCAATTGCCTCATGGTCAGCAACCTAGAATTGTTTTGGTGTTAAGGCAACCAGCTTGAACATTAGCCAATTAATTTAAATCAGGCCCAAAACTCAATTAAATTTAAATCTGATGGTTTTGACTGCCTTGAACGAATCCAATAGTAAAGAAATTAATGTGTCATCATGGGTATAAAGAAGGGGGCAATTCGACAGATGGGGAGAGCCAACTGCCATCTGATGAATAAACATCTCGCTCTCTTAGAAATCTCCATGTTTTCTGAAAGAACTCCATCTATTCATAAAGGTACATGGCACTCTTATATAACATTCCTGACACCAGAATTTGATGAAGAGAGCATTCAGAAGAGAAGAACTCTCAGAGCATGCATTCCTGAAAGGAGGATCAGAGGAAGAAAGACGCTTATGACTGGAGAGACAGCAGAACATTCCAGAAGAAACATTCTGTGTGAACTTTGAGAGATTAAGTTTTAATTTATTGTTTTCTTTTACTTGGATTTATAGAAGTGGGACTTGTGATTAATGAAACAGCATACCAGTAAAATTCAGTTCCGTTAGGGAATAGTTAGTAGTTAGAGGAGAATTGTTCGGTTTGTGAGTAATTCTGTTAATTTGTTCACTGTTAGGGTTAAATAAATAAATTGGTACTTGTCACTTATAAAGTGAGTATCAGGGATTCCTTTCATTTAACCACATGTTTAACAGATTACGAGGGACAAGGTAAGCTTGTCTGGGTGTTGCAGGTTTAATTATGAGAAGGGAATCTCTACTCCCACCTTAACAGATTGGGACTTGGGTTTTGGTTTAATTATCAGAGGGGCTCAATCTTTTCCCCTTCATAACATTCTGATGACACATGATTCAGCTAAGTGCTTCACATTTAGTGCATGGTCAAGGACAGTAGGGCATGACTGCAAAAGACGCAGGTATGCAGATCCACAACAAAGTGGTGGAGGAGCCTTGCCCTTGGAATTGCCTGACAGATAGGACATTCCACCAGCTTGTATGGACGCAAGCAGGCACTGCAGGAAATCTGTGCAAAATGGTCCCAACATCCTGGTAAAGAAAGGCATTCAAATGTGCAGAGTAAGAAGCCATATTGTTATTGTTGGAGATGCTATAGTTTGGGGTAGGATAGTGTTCTCTGCAATCAAGAGAGAACTCCAAAAGTTATGTTGTGTGTTCAGTGTCAGAACTAAGGACATCTCCTTGTGGCTGAATATGGACAATCTGATGGTCATGGTCCATGTTAGGCAGTAACAACATAGATAGGACACAGACTGAGATTCTGCTGAAGGAATGCGAACAGCTGGGGTTAAAGTAAAAAACACAATCACAAAAGTTAATCAGTTCTGAAATGCTATTGAAGCCATAAGCAAAATGGCACAATGCAAATTAAATGTATATATGCCTCAAGGATTGGTCTAGAAGCAATGTGTTTCAATTTGTTCAGCATGAACACCAGGGTTGGCACAAGGCAGAACTTCAGGAAAATAACATATTTCATATATGAATGGCATAGTGGCTCAGTGATTAGCACTGCTGCCTCACATCAGCAGGGACCCAGGTTTGATTCTACCCTTGGGTGACTGTCTGTGTGAAGTGTGATTTGGAGTTGTGTTATTTTTAACTGCGTGAAGTGTGCACATTTTCCCTGTGTGTCCATGTTGGTTTCCTCCCACAGTCCAAACATATAAATGTGAGGCGCTGCATTTTGCAAAGGCAAATCAAGACAGGACTCATACACTTAATGGTAAAGTCCTGGGGAAGGTGGCTAAACAAAGAGACCTTGGAGTGTAGGTACATAGATCCTTGAAAGTAGCAGTTGTGGGTAGATAGGATAGTGAAGACGACGTTTGGCATGCTTGCCTTTATTGGTCAGTGCACTGAGTATCAGAGTTGGGAGGTCACATTGCAGCTGTACAGGATATTAGTAAGGCCACTTTTGAAGTACTGCAGACAATTGTGATTTCCCTGCAAGAGGAAGAATGTTGTGAAACTTTAAAGGGATCAGAAAAGATTTACAAGCATGTTGCCAGAATTGGAGGGTCTGAGCTATAGGGAGAGGCCAAACAGGCTGGGGCTATTTTCCCTGGAACATCAGAGGCTAAAAAGTGACGGATGTTGAGGTTTATAAAATCATAAGGGGAATGCATAGGGTAAATAGACAAGGTTGTTTTTTCCCTGGGGTGGGTGAGTCCAAAGCTAGAGGCCATAGGTTTAAGGTGAGAGGGGAAAGATATAAAAGGCACCTATGGGGCAACAGTTTCATGCAGAGGGTAGTGCCTGTATGGAATGAGCTGCCAGAGGAAGTGGTGGACACTGGTAAGATTACAGCATTTAAAAGGTATCTAGATAGGTATACAAATTGGAAGGGTTTAGAAGGATGTGGGCCAAATGCTGGCAAATGGGACTTGACCATTTAGGATATTTGGTTGACCTGGATGAGTTGGACTGAAGGGTCTGTTTCTATGCTGTACATGTCTATGGCTCTATGTGCAGGTTAAGTGGATTGACCACGCTAAATTGCCCATAGTGTCCAAGGATGTACAGGCTAGGTGGATTAACCATGGTAAATGCAGTGCTACAGGTATAGATTATGGGGATAAGTCTGGATAGAATGTTGTTCAGAGGGTTGATGTGGACCAAGAACACAGAACATCGAACGTTACAGCGCAATACAGGCCCTAAGCCCTTGATGTTGCACCAACCTGTGAAATTAATCTGATGCCCATCTAACCTACGCTGTTCCATTATTATCCATATGTATGTCCAATGCCCATTTATATGCCCTTAATGTCGGCGAGTGTACTACTGTTGCAGGCAAGATGTTCCATGCCCCTACTATTTTCTGAGTAAAGAAACTCGCCCTGATATATGTTTGAAATCTATTACCCCTCAATTTAAAGCTATATCCTCTCATGTTAGCCTTCACTATCAAAGGAAAAAGACTCTCACTGTCCACTCTATCTAACCCTCTGATTATCTTAAACGTCTCGATTAAGTCACTTCTCAACCTTTCTCTCTTCACCGAAAACAGCCTCAGTGTTTCCTAATAAGACCTTCCTTCCATAACAGGCAACATCCTAATAAATCTCCTCTGAACCTTTTCCAGAGCTTCACATCCTTCCTATAATGTGGTGACCAGAACTGTACACAATACTCCATTTGCAGCCTTACCAGTGTCTTGTACTGCTGAAGCATGAGCTTGTGGCTCTGAAACTCCTCCTACCAATAAATGCCAACACACCGTATGCTTCTTAACAACCTTATCAACCTGGATGGCAATCTTCAGGGATTTATGCACCTGGCCACACTGCCAAGAATTTTACCATGAGCCCAGTACTCTGCATTCCTGCTACCTCTTCCAAAGTGAATTATTTCACGCTTTTCTGCATTAAGCTCCATTTGCCATTTCTCAGCCCAGCTCTGCATCTTATCTATGTCCCTCTGTAACCTACAAAATCCATCGGCACTATCCACAACTCTGTCTACCTTAATGTCATCTGCAAATTTACTAATGCATCCTTCTACGCCCACCTCCAGATCATGTATAAAACTGACAAACAGCAGTGGCTCCAAAACAGATCCTTGTGGCGCACCACTGGTAACTGAGCTCCAGGATGAACATTTTCCATCAACCACCATCCTCTGTCTTCTTTCAGCTAGCCAATTTCTGATCCAAACTGTTAAATTACCTTCAATCCCAAAACTCCTTATTTTATGCAATAGTCTACCATGTGGAACCTTGTCAAACACCTTACTGAAGTCCATATACACCACATCAATCCACCTGTTTTGTCACCTTTTCAAAGAACTCAGTAAGGTTAGTGAGGCACGACTTACCCTTCACAAAACTGTATTGACTATCCTTAACCAAATCATTCCTTTCCAGATAATTATATATCTTATCTCTTATAACTTTTTCCAACATCTTACCCACAACCAAGTAAGGCTCACTGGCCTATAACTACCAGAGTTGTCCTGACTTCCCTTCTTAAACAAAGGAACAACATTTGCTATCCTCCACTCTCTGGTACTACTCCTGTTGATAACGATGACAAAAAGATTGAAGCCAAAGGCTCTGCAATCTTCTTCCTGGCTTTCCAGAAAATCCAAGGAGAAATCCCACCTGGCCCAGGGACCTTATCTATTTTCAGATCTTCCAAGTTTGCTAAAACCTCCTCTTTGTCAACCTCAGTTCCATCTAATCTTGTAGCCTGTATCTCCGTATTCTCACGAACATTGCCCTGTTCCAATGTGAACACTGATGAAAAGTATACATTAAGTGCTGCGCCTAGGTCCTCAGATTCCACCACTGTCTTTAATTGGCCCTAATCTTATTCTAGCTGAAAATGTGTTGCTGGAAAAGCGCAGCAGGTCAGGCAGCATCCAAGGAGCAGGAGAAGGGCTCATGCCCGAAACGTCGATTCTCCTGCTCCTTGGATGCTGCCTGACCTGCTGCACTTTTCCAGCAACACATTTTCAGCTCTGATCTCCAGCATCTGCAGTCCTCACTTTCTCCTAATCTTATTCTTGTCATTCTTTTATTCCTGATATGTCTATAGAAGACCTTAGGGTTTTCCTTGATCATATCCACCAACAACTTCTTATGTCCCCTCTTGGCTCTTCTTAGCCTTCTCTTTAGATTCTTTCTGGCTAACTTATAACTCTCAAGCCCCCTAACTGAGCTTTCACACCTCATCCTCACATAAGCCTTCCTCTTCCTCATGACAAGAGCTTCAATTTCTTTAGTAACTCATGGCTCCCTCTCTTGACAACTTATATATTTTTCAAGGACCCACAGTAGCTGTTCCTTGAATAAACTCCATATTTCAAGTGTGTCTATCCCTTGCAGTTTTCTTCCCATCCTAAATATCCTAAATCTTGCCTAATCACATCATAATTGCCTACCCCCAGTTCTATCTCTTTCCCTGCAGTACATGCCTATCTCTGCTCAATGCTATTGTAAATGTAACTGAATTGTGATCACTATTGCCAAAGTGCTTACCTATCTTTGAACCTAACACCTGGCCGGGTTCATTCCCGAGTACCAAATCCAATATGGCAATGCCCCTTGTTGGCCTGTCTACATATTGTGTCAGAAAACCCTCCTGCACACATTGAACAAAAACTGACCCATCGAAACGACTTGAACTACAATATTCCCAGTCAATATTGGGGAAGTTAAAGTCTCCCGTAACAACCATCTGTTACTCACGCTCCTATCGAGAATCATCTTTGCTGTCCTTTCCTCTACATCTCTGGAACAATTTGGAGGCCTATAGAAAACTCCCAAAAGGGTGATCTCTCCTTTCCTGTTTCTAACCTCAGCCCAAACAACCTCAGTGGATGAGTCCTCAAACATTATCTCAGCTGCTGTAATACTACCCTTGATTAACATTGCCACACCCCTTCCTCTTTTAACATCTTCTCTGTTCTTGCTGAAACATCTAAATCCCAGAATCTGCACAACCATTCCTGTCCCTCCTCTAGCCATGTCTCTGAAATGGCCACAACATTGAAATCCCAGGTACCAACCAATGCTGCAAGTTCACCCACCTTATTCATGATATTCCTGGCATTGAAGTATACACATTTCAAACCAACATCCTGATTGCCAGTGCCCTCTTGCGAACTTGTAAACCTATCCCTGATCTCACTACCCTCAACCTCCACAATTCAGGTTTTCCATCCCCTCTGCTGCATTAGTTTACTTGATGGGCTGAATGGCCTGCTTTCACACTGTAGGGGTTCCGTGACTCTAATTCAGAAAAAGGAATCTGTAACTTTAGATGGCCTCTGTTTGAATTGTGTTGGGAACAATGTCCTGCTGAATTGTTGAACGACAGTTGTAGAGAGGGCTTTGGACTAATGTTGGGCAAATGGGATACACGTGAGGTTAAATTTGGAAATTAAAGAACAAATACATGGCAGCCATAGGATAGCAGTAGGGGCAATGGTAAGTAGCATGGATGGAAGGGACAAAGCATACAAACATAAATACACCAACCAGATTGGAGGTGAATGGTCTAAGAAAGAATGAAAGGATTTTCATCTGAAAGCACACAACACTTTGAATAAATGGTTGAATTGATAGCGCACATTGAAATAACTGAGTATGATATGATATCCATTGCAGAGACATGAAAATGATCCCACAAGGACCTGAATATCCATACATATTGATATTTTGAAGGACTCTCCTTCAGATCTGGTTATGATGTCATCAGTAAGCTATCTCATTCCAGTCAACTTCTCTCTTTATTCCCTCAAATCCAAGGGCATTTGAAGAGCATTTCCAACACACCAAAATCAGATTATGCAGGGTGATACTTCAGTGTAAGGTATTTTGTACCAGAAGGATTAAGTAACACCCTAAAATAAGTTCTGACTATCAGGGTATAAAGGACTGCCCTGGGAAAAGCTAACCACTTCTTCAAAGGTCTGTAGTGCTGCTGGTATTCACAGATTGTTTGTCGCAGCTAAAACATTTACATATGGAACTTCTATGTCAACTTACTCTTAAGTGGGTCTAGTTGTCTAAAACTGTCGCATGTGCCTCAGATATAATGCAACAGTCAAGTAATATCTACTAAACATGTTACATTCATCAACATTAAGCCTATCTTAGACTCAAAATGTCACATGGACATCTGTCGAAGTGGCATCAGTGGCCTAAACTGATACTATTAAGGAGGATTGGGACAGTGCATCTACCCGAGACAATTCAGATGGTTCCGGTAGAAAGCAATGCATGTGAAGACAGAGTCAACATATATGAAATAAGAAAAGCAACTTATATTTACATAGCAGTGTTATAATAGTTGGTCCCAATTGCATCAGAGACATCGTAACATTAGATACATAAAGTGATATTAGGGCAGATAATCAAAACATTTGTTCAAAGAGATTGAAATTGTGAGTTCAAAAAGGAGAAAATAAAGGTGAAGATGTCAAATAGGTTACAAGTAAATTCCAGACTTTTGTGTCTTGAAAGCCAAAAGCATGGTCAACAATAGTGTAACTATTGACATTGAAAATGCTTAGGAGGACAGGCTTAGAGGCGCAAACATACCTTGGACATTTGTATTGCCAGAAATTGCAGAGATAGGGAAGAACACGGTCACAAAAAAGGATTTGAAAACAAAGATCAGACTTTGAAGCCTTTGTTTAATTGTGAACCAGTGGAGCTCAGCAAACACAGGGATGATACCTGTATAATCAATGAGTCAAGAGGACCGACAACTGTACTTTGGATGGCTTCAAGTTTTGCAAAGGCTAGAATGTGGGAGGCTCTAATTCGATAAGAAGAAATTTTTCATCATTGAGGATGGAAGCCAGCTAATTCAAAGATAGCAGAGGTGTTAAAAGAGGTGGCAGTGAGGTAGAGCTGGCATCAGTGAACAAGTTGAAACTGAATTATACCTCAGCTAGTGTAACCAAGAGGCACAATGTAAATTAATTGCAAACCCAGTTCATCCAGAATCACAGTCAGTTTTAATTTACAGATGTACATAAATAATTATCTTTCAGGTTTTTTTTACCCTGGCAGTTGCATATTCAATCCAAATGTCTCATAAAGACCAGAATAATATTGAGGCAGCAGTTCATTTCATCTGAAATGCCTCATACATAATAAATTCCTTTGTGGTGAAATGACAAATAAAATAAAAATATTTGCAGACTGCAAAATCCTGTTAGAGAAAGAAAAGCTAATGATCAGTTAATCTGTTTTTGCTGGTGTTGATTGAGGGAAGATTGCTGACCAGTCATTGAAAATCTCCTGCTGCTGTTTTAATAATCTAATGGGAACTTTAATGTCATCCTGGGCAGGCAAAACAGCCAGACACAACTTCCGGTTTGATGTCTCTTTTTCACAAATTGACACATCAAATAACTCTTCACCACTAGATTGAAGTGTCCAATTTAATTTTATGCCTAATTCTGAATTGACATGTGAACACAATATTCTTAATCAGAGAGAACAAACATAACATCTGAAATGAACTGACAGGCTTTGCTGGAGCAAGGGAAAATGTTATAATTCTGAAGACACATATTAACCATATTACATTTTATAACATGAAAAAAAACATGTGTTCATAACTACTATTACAAAAAATTCTAACTGCCACTCACTATAAAGATATAAGCTACGTAAGCTACTTAAAAGCAAGTATCAATATTAAAACCGAAAAAAACTCATGTGGAAAAACAATTCGTGCACATTTCACTGAAAACTCAGAGATAAAAGAGTGAGCTCAGCAGTGACTTTGTCCTGTCAAGTGAATTGTTGATTTTGTTTGATCAACATCTTTAAATGGGCATAAAGTGGTATAAAGAATTGTTATTTTCATTTTTTGTACTAGTGCTTCAATATTCATTTGGACAAGCTTAAGATGTGTGAATTTATTTGAAGCCTGTGTTGACATTTTAACAGCCTCTGCAAATGACACATTTCTATGGCTGTATGAAGAGTAGTTTATTGTTGAAGAACATGTCGGAATGACTATTTTGTTTTCAGCAGTCCAATTTTGCTATTATAGTTATATGGGCCAGTTGTTACTTAAATAGCATGTACTGGATGAATCTGGTGGGGATGTTATATGTTTGGAATGGAGGATATGACAGGCCACTGGGTAGATGGAAGGTATTGTGCAGAAATGGAGAGTATGGGAGGGCCATGGGTGTGCTCTCTTGAACTAACTTTTCAAACAGTTCCAAAATTCAAACTATGGTACATAACTCATCAAAAGGTCCATAAATCATGGAATGATAGCCCAAAATGGCTAAAACTGCACAGAATAGAGTGTAGGCTGTAGACTCACAGTTCACATCCTTACTCTTGTAGGTATTAGGTCCTATCTACTATTTTAAAAATGGCTCTGGAGTCATCCTGACTCCGCAAAAATCTGGACCTTGCATTCTAAACTCCAGACATGATTCCCAATTTAACATTTAAAATAATGAAAACTCACCTTTCAATGGTAATACTCAACTCTATCCTATAAGTGGACATTTCATTTTCCAAAATGAAAGGTATGGCACTTAATAGAACATAGAACATTACAACGCAGTAGAGGTCCTTCAGCCCTTGATTTGCACCGCCTGTGAAACAAATCTGAAGCCCACCTAACCTACACTATTCCATTCCCGTCCATATGCCTATCTAATGACCATTTAAATGCCCATAAAGTTGGTGAATCTACAAATGTTGCAGTACATTCCACGCCCCTATATTCTGAATAAAGAAATAACCTCTGAAATCTGTCCTGTATCTATCATCCGTCAATTTAAAGCTATGTCCGCTCATTCTATCCATCACCATCCGAGGAAAAAGGCTCTCACTGTCCACCTGATCTAACCTTCTGATTATATGTCTCAATTAAGTCACCTCTCAACCTTTTTCTCTCGAATGAAAACAGCCTCAAGTCCCCCAACCTTTCCTCATAAGACCTTCCCTCCATACCAGGCAACATCCTAGCATATCTCTTCTGAACCCTTTCCAAAGCTTCCACATCCGATCTATAAAGTAGTGATCAGAACTTCACTCAATACTCCAAGTATGGCTGCACCAGAGTTTTGTACAGCTGCAGCATGACCTCGTGGTTCCGAAACTCGATCTGTCTACGAATAAAAGGTGACACACTGCATGCTTTCTTAACCGCCTTATCAACCTGGGTCACAACTTTCAGGGATCTGTACATGGACACAGAGACCCCTCTGCTCATCTAGACTACCAAGAATCTTACCATTCACCCAGTAATCTGCATTCCTGTTACTTCTTCCAAAATGAATCACCTCACACTTTTCCGCATTAAACTCCAATTGCCACCTCTCAGCCTAGCTCTGCAGCTTATCTATGTCCATCTGCAACCTACAACATCCTTTGTCACTATCCACAACTGTACTGACCTTAGTGTCATCTGCAAATTTCCTAACCCACCCTTTTATGCCCTCATCCAGGTCATTTATAAAAATGACAAACAGCAATGGCCCCAAAACAGATCATTGTGGTATACCACTAGTAACTGAACTCCAGGATGAACATTTCCCGTCAACCACCACACTCCATCTTCTTTCAGCTAGCTAATTTCTGATCCAAACTGCTAAATCAATCTCGATCCCATGCCTCTGTATTTTGTGCAACAGCCTACCATGGGAAACCTTATCCAACCCTTGCTGTAATCCATATACATCACATCAACTGCTTTACCTTCAACCATCTGTTTGGTCACCATCACTAAGAATTCAATAAGGTTTGTGAGGCATGACCCACCCTTCACAAAACCATGTTAACTATCTCTGATCAACTTATTCCTCTCTAGATGATAATAAATCCTATCTCTTTTAACCTTTTCCAACACTTTATCCTCAACCAAAGTAAGACTCATTGTGAGTCAACTGCTAAATACTGCAGATGCTGGTAATCTGTAATAAAAAAAATTGCAGGGCTGCCCTCTTATGATGCAGTGGCAGTGTCCTTGCCCTTGGGCTGAGACACCCAGCTTTAAGCCCCACCTGTTTCAGAGGAATGTAATAACATCTTTGAATAGTTTGATCAGAAAGAAAGGTCAATGTTTTTAAAATGTTGTTGGAAAACACGTCAAGCTTGAAAAAGAGTTAATTTGGACTGGAGAATTTCATTCTTTCTTTCTCCAAGATGTAACCAAATCTACAAAATGTTTCTTATATTGTTTGTTCACATTTGTTGGCCCCTTTTCCATTTTTCTACTTCCCTAACTGGTTTCCATGGTAAAGGACAAACTAGCAATGAAACTGTCCAGTGAAAACTGGATGAATCTTTGCATTTTGTTTAAATCTTCACAGACTTGCTCTCCTTAAGTGCAAGCATGAACTCCCACTTGCATTCTACATAGCAAACACTGCAAACATCCTCTGTTCTCTCTCTGCCCCTTACATTATACTGGATTCTCGAGACCGTAAGGCTCGATGAGATTATTGAAAACACCTGCTATCCAGCACAACACCACTTTCCAATTCTTCCCCTTTGAAAATCTATCCCCATGGTGAAATCAGTCACACGTCCCTATTATCTACCTCCAACTTCATTCTGCCTTGGAATTGAACTGGTAGTTTGAAGTACTGTTTACAACATAACATTCATAACAACTGCATGGAACTTGGAGAGTAAAACCTTTTTCATTGTCAGCCCAATTGCCCAGATCATAACTTAAAGGTTTGAATACTGGGTACCTCTTTAACAACCAAGTCATTCAGGCTTGTCAGGCAGAATTCAAAAGAAGTTAAGTGACTCCATTATTCCTCCAGAGACATTAAATGGAATAGTCTCACAACACAACAATTTTATCAACCTCATAGTTATAACAAAGTTATATCCAAACCGAATT
The DNA here is from genome assembly GCF_004010195.1 of Chiloscyllium plagiosum. Taxonomy (NCBI): domain Eukaryota; kingdom Metazoa; phylum Chordata; class Chondrichthyes; order Orectolobiformes; family Hemiscylliidae; genus Chiloscyllium; species Chiloscyllium plagiosum. The sequence goes on along the minus strand of NC_057711.1, from coordinate 98,430,556 downwards.
ACCATTTTGGATTGACTAATATATATAACTGCAGATATTTGATGAAGGATTTGCTTCAAATCTAACTTTAGCTTTTTTTCTGAATAAAACTCTAATTTTAAAGCATCACACGGACTGCAATGGCTTTTACAGGTATTACCTAAGAAAATAAATCGGCAAGTTATCTGTGATATTAACTCTTGAATGTTGAATTAGTTTTGATGAAATTCCTCTCTATTACAGTATTGGAGTTATTAACCTTGAGCAGGTTTATGACTCCATAGGCATAGTTGATAGTGCAATGTCAAAGACATGTTAAGTGTCTCCATCCTACTTTTTGAAACTGCATTTTGGCCAGGTCACATCGCTTGTCAAATAAACTAAATGCTTATGAGATTACAGCCTGTTATTGATACCTGAGAGTTAGCACTGGAGGTCCAGCGTCACAAATGCTATTTTACAGCCAATTCAATCCAAGAATATCAAGAAACAACTGAAGACACCGAATACTGCAATGGTGAAGTGAGATTGACTGCCCTTGACATCATGGCAGCATTTGATTGAGGCATCAAGGAGCCTGAGCAAAAATGCAGCCCATGGTAATCAGGGGAAAACTCTCCACAGGTTGGAATCATAACTGGCGCAGAGGAAATTGGTTGCAGTTACTTGAGGTAAGTCATTTCAGTTCCAGGGGAAGCCTCAGGATGGTGTCCAGGCTCAACCCATCTTCATCTGCTTAATCAGCTGACCTTCCCCAAAACATAAGGTCAGAAGTGGGAATGGTGACGGATGATTTCACAATGATCAGCACCATTTGTAACTCCTTAGATACTAAAACAGTTTGTGTCCAAATGCAGCAAGATCTGGACAACCTGATTAAAGGCATAAATGAGTAGAGAGAGAAAGTGTGAATATAGCATTATGATAGAGGATCAGCCACGATCATATGGAATGGCTGACGAGACTCAAAAGGCTGAATGGTCTACCCCTCCCATTCAGAGTTTCTAACCCAATTTAGGCTTACAAGTAGCAAGATAGAATCATACCTCACAACCCAGAGGGATACGCCATTAATTTAAAAATCAGTTATGCTTGGACATAAATGTACGCAAGTTCCATTGTGAAGTCGACAAGATATGGTGAAGTCGACCGGTACGCCCCATTTGCCAGCTTTACTCATTTCTCCCCTTCTTAAGTGCCAGAAATGACTATTTACAACACGGTTGAATTTAACTATTGTCACTTGATATTCAGTCGCATCACTGTTACTTAATTTCTCCACAATCAACATTCACAGGATCACTGTTGATCACAGAATAAACCAGACCAGCTGTGTAAAACCTTGATGCAGGGAAAGTGGAAGAGCAAGAGCTCAGAATCGCTGTGCAGTACTGGATTCACTGTCAGGAATGATGAGTCAGAGTTAAAATTCCTCTTCATCGTGCTTTGTCATGTTAATCTTTAAAGAGCAAACTCCTACTAATCCTGATCACTTGACATCTAACCCAAGAAATTATTAACATGCCAAATTTATTGCTAACTGTTGATAGAGTATTCCATTGCAAGAGGAAAGAATCATTACGTCTAATCTGACATACAAAGAGAAAGGCAGATGCACAGAACCCCTAACCACTCAATGGAACAAAACAGCAGTTTTTCTAACCCTAAGACACCCCTAAGTGCAGCAAGTACAATGTCCTATTTTTGAAAGTAATTATGTTGACAAAACCTGCTGCTAATTTGCACACAGCAAGGCACCATGAACAGCAATGAGATAAACAAAGCAAATAATCAGTTCATGGTTTAGCAATAAATGTTGCTCAGAACACTAGGCGAATGTGTGTTTTTTAAACACTTTCAGTGGCAGCTATTAGATGTACATCAAGGGACTGAATGGGTCTCCATTGAATACTTCATGAAAAAGGCATCAGGTCTGACAATTAACCAACCATGTCAGCGCAGACAAAGTGCTTAAGGCTCTAAAATGGAGTGTGAACTCATTCAGGAGAATACTTCCACTGAGCTTCACTTTCATTTTACTGTCCATATGGAAATTTCCATTAGGACAAGCATTTTGGTTATATTACTCATTCATTAAAAAAATCTCTGATTATATAGAGAAATAAGTTTCTACCATAAATATATGACCTTAATTACAATAAATTTGAAGTACTCCAGTTTATTGAGAGTAACAAATTGATAAGTCCATCCTGAGAACATATTCCTATCTATACACCAGTTCTTCAAAGTTCTTATGGAGGGGGTACAAATCATTTCAGAAGCTAATTCATCCTGTCTGAGGGATTGCTGCCTTACCCCAAGAACTGATGTTAGGCTAATCAGATTGCAGTTCCCTGTTATCTCCATCCCCTCTTTCTGAAAGAAATGTGATGTGACATTCACTAATTTCTAATCTGATGGAATGGCCCGTGAATCGTTGGCATTTTGGAAAATCAGAGCAAGCACATCCAGTACTGCTATTTCCCTTAAGCTTCTCCAATTATTTAATTCCTTTAATATCTGCACTCCTTTCAGCCCTGAGACTACTTTCTACTGCTTTTTAAAAAAACTTGCATTTTCTCCTGTAAAGACAAACAAAACTTTAGTTCAATTTCCTTGACATTTCATAATTTCCCATGTTTTATTTGCTGCTAAGGGACCAATCATGTACCTTAGCTACTGACTTCTGTTTAAGATAGCTATAAAAACTAGTTTACTCTCATATTCTATATCCTTCTCTCACCCTCTTTGGTGGCCTTTTGTCAACAGTATAACAACATTAAGAAGTCTATACCCACACCAATGGAAGTTTTCAGGCTCATGATATTCCTCACTTTGATCCATAATGATTCTACTTCACCATATCTGAGGCCAGATCTTCTTGATGTCCTTGTATAATTCTTTCCTGTCAAAGGCTACCCGTCTTCCTTTGCCACTCTGCTCATCTGTCTTAAATTATGTGTAACCTGGATATTTAACTCCTTGCTTTGTGTTATGGACCAGACCAAATCCGCTCAAAATGCATTAAGAAGTAGCCTAAGTTTTTCTTATTTCAAAAGATATTGCCAGGCATTACATTCCAGATACAATTCGATTGGTCAGACTATCAGATTTGAAGCAAAACCTATGTTATTCATACAATATAGTTAAACTACAATTAAAAAAAATGAAGAAATTGGAACAACTTAATTCTTCTGGAAAACTTCAACAGCTGCTACTGAAAAAAAATTAAAAATCTTGGTTTGTGGAAGCTTGCTCACACTCATTCAGGCTGCATTTGCTATTCCAACTTAAACAAAATAAAAATCAAGGCCTCACAAGCTATTTATTTTATTGAATTCAAATGGACAGTTTGTCACCTCTGTCTTGAAACCTTTCTTTAAAAAAAATATACCCATTAAATCCATTGTATCGTTGCAGTTCGATCATCTTGTACCCACATCTCTGTAATGACAGATTTAAATCATTTACTTTCTTTTGAGCCACTAGTTCATCTGTAATTGCAGAAGCTTTGTTCTTTTAGAGAAAGATCCTCAGATTTCATTGTACTTTCTGCATTTATTCCCTGCAATGACCTACATTGCTGCTTTATTATTTCTGTTCACCTCTCTGCCTTTCTGACCTAATTTGCTTATCTCTACCACATCACTGCTCTATTCCACTGCTTCAATCTTACTCTTGAGATTTCTAAACCTTCCCCCCATCTCTGTTTGCTTGAAGAGCTGTCCAAGATCCTCGTAAAGTGAGAACATTGGTGCCAGACTGATTTAAGTGGAGCTCATCTCAACAGAATAGTTGTCTTCCGATTGTACTGGTATCTGTGTCCCAGCAATAAAAACTCAATTTTTCCCATATTATTGTTTGAATCAGATTCAGAACCTACAATACAGGAAGGGGCCCTTTTGAACATTACATCCACAGTGGTCAAAAAACTTAACTATTCTTATCCCATTTCCCAGCACTTGGCCCATAGGCTTGGTATGCCTTGGCTTCACAAGTGCATAGCTAAATACTTCTTAATATTACAAAGGTTTCAGCCTCTACCATATTACGGCAGTGAACTCCAGATTCCCATTACCTTCTGGGAGAAAAAGGATTTCTTCATATCTTCTGTTAACCTCTGCCCCTCACCTTAAATTTATGCCCTAATCATTGAACCCTCCATCAAGCAGAAAAGTTTCTTTCTATCTACCCTATCTAGGCTGGTCAATTATATGCACCTCAAACATATTGTCTCTCAATTTCCTTTGCTCTAAGGAAAACAACTTGACTCTGCCTCATGTCTCTTCATAACTGAACTCTCCAGGCTGGCAACATCCTGGTAAATCTCCTTTGTACCCTCTCCAGTGCTATCACGTCCTTTTATAAATTGTTGTGCATTCAAGTCTATAACCTGTGTGACCCAATTCCAACAAACCAAAGGTAGCAATCCAGAGCGAATTACCTTTGATAGTCTGCATCATGATTTACATATTAACTTCTTACATTTTCAGAACAGAAAACCTGTTCTACTCATGTTGTTTGTTCCTTTGCAGGCCACACAATTATTGTCAGAATTCTTCCATTGCAGGCATGAGCACCTGTAGCCTCATTATTAATTTGTTGGAAATGTTTGCCCATTCAAGTTTACAATTTTCCCAGATCTAAAATCAATCTTAAGCCACAACAAAAGAATTAATTGCATTGTCTCTTCTATATTCTTAATATATTCAAAACTTTATTATTCATTTTATGTCAGGATAAAATTCAAGTATTCAAACAATATCATGAAAATATTGACTTATTGAAAACAAAATAGCTTTTTGATGTGTCCATTAAATACATGTTATTGTATTAGCTAGTTTACAAATTCTAAGGCAAACAAGGAATACTAATGTATTCTGCTGATACTTGATAACTGTGGGAATTTGAGATCACTTCTTAGTGTGTATCAGGGTATGCAATAGTAGCCCATTTTTTTCCATTATCACTATTCATGCTCAATTTCTAAACAAACCTCATTGACAAAGGAAGATTGAAAAATTTCACACCCTGACCATTTTTTTAAAAATTACTGAGTTTCCGAAAAGTCTCATTTTAGATTAACATGTTATAAGGTAAAAATAATTCATAATGGAATACCAAATTTATAAGTTAGTTTGATGACAGTACCAGGAATAAATGCACATAAAATCTCAGGTCACCTTCACTTAATATATTGGAATTATATTATTTACCTTGTCTCGAGAATTTTGATGCACCAACTAGGAATATTACTGGGCACACGGACCATACAGTATATGTAGAATATATGGCAGACAAGCAACAAATTCATAAATGAGCACCAAGTATTAAGACATTTGTTGATGTTAAGGGGAGCAAGAATACAATTTCTGACAGAGATACCATGACGACCTTTTGGTCAGTAGCTAACTGATAACTACAGATGCTGATTGCTGTACTTGTATTTCACATTAACCAAAATTAAGATCAATCCATTTGAAACTACCTTGCCTGTGAGCTTTCAAAATCATCAGTTCTTCAATAGCTCCACATAGATGTTAATCATTTGCAGACTTCCTCTGTAAGAGTCTGGCTTGCTCCATACAAACACAGGATACAAGAAATGTAGCAGACTACTTGTCCATTAAGGAACTGTTGTTATGGGTATGAAAGACCACAAATGAAACAACATGAGTTTTCCATTAAAGCTGCCTTGTAAAAAAAAATGGGAAAATCAATAATACCACTTGTATGAATGTGAAATCAGCTCTTATTTTTACCCTTTCAAGAATGACTAACTTGTAAGAAACACAAATGGAACCACTATAGCAACAAAATAAGATACAATCAGGACAGCACTGGCAAAAATGTGGACAGCATCAAATTACAAAACTTACACTTTTAACATTTTCAATATCTTCTTTACTAGCACTTTGCACTTGTTTGTTTAATTCTTAATTTTTTGGATACTCAACTTTATAATGTGGTTTTCAGGAATAGGTTGGATTATTCAGAGGAAAAAATCTTATGCTTTTCATAAAATAATTAGTACTTCTGAAAAGGTAAGAAATCAGCTTTCAAAGCATCATAACTTTTCATGAAATCAGCTATCATATTTGCTATATGAACATAACTAGTCTTAAGAGCAGTAGCATTTGTTTAGACGTTCTGCTGTCAGACGACATACGCTAAATATTAATCATTCACATAGTTCATCCATTGTGGTACCTGATACTTACTTCTCCTTCTTCATGTTTGGCTGTAATTTGCTGTAGCAAGATACTGAATGAGGTCTGTTGAAATATTTCCATTTTTGCATGCATTTCTGATAGCACACAGAAATACAGACATTGGGAGTTGAGTGAATAGAACAAGAAAATGGAGTATTCATTTAACCAATAAGATCGAAGAATTGTGAAATTAACAGATCAATAAAAAGAATAATGTGAGAACCAGAATGAGTGAGCTACAATTTTGATAAAGGAAAAGAAATGGAAAGGAAAATAAAGTTTAGATTTTGAGATAAAGAGAAAGAAAGAAAATAACTCAAATGATAAATTACTTTTCAAAAAAACACTTAAACCAACTTATTTGGACATGCTATGAACGTTTCTGGGAAAACTAAGGCTTGACACTGGATCTTCTGACCTAAAGTTATAGATAATACCACTGCACTAAACACCCTGTATTGCATCCTTGTAACATAAAATTTTCAGAGGCAGAGAAGTAGTTTAGTTGCAATCAACAAATCACGTTATGAATATTGTTTCGACTTGAAAAAACAAGACTTACTCTGTAACTTCAGCAGCTTTATACCATTTAATGCATGTCAATGAGTTAATCGTGTTGTGAATAAATTGAAAGTTGCTGTCTCTCTTAAAAATAATGTCGAGCATTAACTTCATCAATGTTTTGAATTAACCTATTCTGGAACTATGGCTAATGGGACACTAAGATTGTTGGTATTTTATTGATGAATTGGGACATAAACATCTCTCACACAGAAGTACTTTTTTTAAAAGAACAGATACTCAATTAGCACCTTAAATGTTTATCCCTCATTGCCATATCTATCCCAGTGACAGTAAAGGTGATTATAACTATCAACTTTTATGTCAAAGACAACTTTTCATCACAGAAGTGATATTTATCAGTTACCTCTTGCACTGAATTGCATTGAAATGGGAAAGAGGGATATGTATCTATCTCTCAAAATTCCAAAACATTACACAGTAAGACTGGATTTATTTTTCTCCTTGTAGTCACGGATTGTTCAGGCAACAGAATCTCAAGGCACAATTCAGTACTCACGAATAATCATATGAATCTGTTTTCCCCAAACACATACCTTGTCTTAAACAAGAGAGGAATGATTTGCTGCAAATCACTGACAGTTTTCCTAAGTTAATTTACAATTCCTTTTATATCAAATCTGCTTACTATTTCCAGGTTATTCAAAATAGAGAATGGGGGTTGCTCATGAGCCCCTCTGGGGCCCTGTTTATGATTTGAAGATGTGACTGTTGAACTCACCAGAGAAGCACCAGCATGAAGAAATAGAGTTCAGACTTGTGAAAAAATATATTTTATTTTCTTAACAGTTCCAGAGGAACCTCCCAAAAGATTTTCACAAAATACTTATTGCATGGTTTTGTACTCCATTGCCTGGCTGCACAGATACATACAAACATCAACCTGAATTTCTGGAAAAGCCTGAACAGTTCCAGTAGAAAATTTAGAACTGTGCCCAGCTGAAAACCACGTGGAGCTTATCCCCCTAAACAGGAGAAACCACCATCTTATTAATGAGGGAAGGATCAAAAGAAACACATTGTGTATACAACAGACTGAAGACATTGCCAAATTCTGTTAAAGTTAAAGGTGGAATATTAATCTCATTACATGGGCAGGAGATTAAATGACCAGTTAAATTGAACTTCCACCCACCTCTTGTATAAACCAAGCAGGGTTTGGGTGTGGGGCTGGGGAGTTAAAGCAAGGCAATACAAGGATGTGAGTCTGTCACTAAATAAAAGGTGAATCAGCCTGACTCAGATATGATCTCAATTTTAAATTTGATAATACATGTCAACTCTATCTAGACCTCGAACAATCCATGGCAGTCAGTCTGGTTCAGGCCAACATTACAAGATCCAATAGCTGAGTCACTCTTCAGCAATACTTGTGGAACAGAAATAGCAGGAGTGAAAATCCCCAGGCCATCCTGCAAAATATTGTAACAAATCCATTGATCCACACTCTGCAATCTCCCAGCGATCTGCATTTACTGATGTCTCTGACCTTCGGCATAATCCCTCTGATCTCCACTGTCTGTCTTTCCCTGGTATTTCCATCTCCTCACTCTCATTGAATCCCTACCAGGCAGAAAGAGGACATTTGGCCCATTAAGTCTGCACCAACCCTCCAAAGGGTTATGTAAAGTTGTAATAACAGGACAATTAAAGTCGGATTCTTCCAAAATTTCCAAGGTCACAATTTTTATTTCATAATGGATCTCCTGGATTTCAGTTATTTTTATCTATATTTTTTAATATAGTTTGCTTCAGAACACAAGTCACCAAAAACAGATATAATGATTAAATTATACACTTTGAATATTACATAATTTATTTAGGACACTGTTCTAATTTTCATTCCAATAACATTTTGGGCTCCCTCAGTGCTCACTGAACAAGCAGCTGAGCCAATCAGACCACATTTAATCACAAGTTGGATCCTTAGGCGTTGCTCAGCTATTTGAGCTCAAGTGAGTTAGTAGCAAGTTTTGACCTGACTAAAGAGCTCATCATTTTTTAATCACGTCAATAATTTGTACTTATAAACCAAGTTTAACAGAATAAACTTTCCCTAATTTGTCAGAGCTTTCTAAAATAAATTTCAGCACCAAACCACTTAACGAAATACAAAGGCGGATGGACAGAGGTTGCTTTTAAGGAGGGTGACATAGAAGGAAAAATACATAGAGTTAGCAGAAAGGTTTAGGGAGTTCCAGAGCTTGGAGCAGAAGAAACAGCATAGAGTAATCAAATGTGGGAATGCTCACAAAACCAGAGTCAGAAGATAGTAGGTATCTCATAAGGTTGTGGAACAAGTGTGGACTTCAGAAGTAGAAACAGGAATGGGCAAGGAGGAATCTGAAAACAAGAATGAGGATTTTTTTTTTAAAATGAAGCATTATTTAAATAGTAACCAGTGTAAGTAAATGAGTTCAGGGCTGGTGGATACTTGTTTGGATACAGGCAGTGGAGCTTTGGATAATCACAGGCAGAAAATGAGAGGCTGCACAGATCGTGTTAGAATTGTCAAATTTTAAGATAAAAATATGGATGAAGGTTTCACTAACAGAAAGTTTCTGGGGTGTGTTATTCACTTGTCTGCCATAGCACTGTAGAAAAAAGCTCCACATAGAGGAAAGAATATGCAATTTCCAAGACTTAACATTACACCAATGGTTCTTCGCTGGCATTTCCAAACTGGAGGCAGAAGTAAGAGTTACTATTAAATGGGCTGTGAGATGTATCTGCAACTATGAGAAAAACACAATTTAGGTTGCTCAAAAAGTAATAGGATCATCTCAGATGAAAATTGAGTAATCACATTCATATGTTCTGGAAAATGAAAATTAGCAGTTTTGATTAGTATATGACTCTTCAGTTGCATTACATTTCCAATCTTAGCTTTTTAAAGTTGCTTGATACACAGGAACATAGTTCTTTTTTAGGTTCCAATTCCATAACAGAAACAGGAGTGAAGAATGTGACACAATTTAATTGTGTTAAAGGGCAGTCCAGAGGGGCAGAAGCTATACAGATAGATAATAGAGCAAAATGATTTGTTTTGGGTTAAGAATTCTTTGGATCCAAGATTAGAAAATGTTCCACAGTAGTAAGCTGTGAACTGGATGGTAGCTCTCTTCAATTGACAGAGGAATAGCCCAATGCCTCAGCTTTTTAATGAGATTAGGCCTCAAATAAAACATACACAAGTTCATACATAAAAGACATGAATCAACTTACCTGGAAATAATTAACATTTTTGGTTTTATATTAAATACAATTTGAAGCATTCAATGTATCATTCCTTCAGGAAACAAAGATGATAATCAAAATTGAAGTTTAAAATTTCCCAGGTCTCATTAGAAGTCCATGCAATTCTCATTTCTTCAACGGTCCTCTCCTCCCTCCTAAATATTTACTTTCTTCCTTCTGAAGAAATTCCCTCTGTCAGCAAACTGGGACTTGGTTTTGTTTCTTTCCTAGACCTTTTGAAGAGCTGAGTCTGCTTTTCTTCAGACTATAATGCAAATACAAATATTCAGCTCCCCTGACATACCTGACCAAAATTCTCAGAGATGCTAATTTTTGTCCTTTCAGTAGGTACTTCCAAATTCATGTCTGTTAGATTGATTCTTGAATCCCTGCACCCCTCCTCGCACCACCTCCACCAATTCAATTGCACACAAAGACTGGATCAGAATTAAAGCACCAAGCTCAAGAAAAAGCAGTTAAGTTCAGCCAAGAAAAACATGTAGAATGAATTTCCTAGTCTAAAGTAAACAAAATATTATGTTTGAAATAATACATGAACATAGAATTTTGAAATGGTTCAAAATAATTCTCCATTGACAAATTGGTGCTGGATTTCCTTATTTAGACCATACTTGAAGTGACTATGTGTGGTTCTGTTCGCCGAGCTGGGAATTTGTGTTGCAGACGTTTCATCCCCTGTCTAGGTGACAACCTCAGTGCTTGGGAGCCTCCTGTGAAGCGCTTCTGTGTTGTTTCCTCCCGCATTTATAATGGTTTGTCTCTGCCGCTTCCGGTTGTCAGTTCCAGCTGTCCACTGCAGTGGCCGGTATATTGGATCCAGGTCAATGTGTTTGTTGATAGAATCTGTGGATGAGGGTCATGCCTCTGGGAAATCCCTGGCTGTTCTGTTTCGCTTGTCCTATAATAGTGTTGTCCCAGTCGAACTCATGTTGCCTGTCATCTGCGTGTGTGGCTACTAAGGATAGCTGGTCGTGTCGTTTCGTGGCTAGTTGGTGTTCATGGATATAGATCATTAGCTGTCTCCCTGTTTGTCCTATGTAGTGTTTTGTGCAGTCCTTGCATGGGAGTTTGTACACTACGTTGGTTTTGCTCATGCTGGGTATCGGATCCTTTGTCCTGGTGAGTTGTTGTCTGAGAGTGGCTGTTGGTTTGTATGCTGTTATGAGTCCTAGTGGTTGTAGTAGTCTGGCTGTCAGTTCAGAAATGTTCTTGATATATGGTAACGTGGCTAGTCCTTTGGGTTGTGGCATGTCCTCATTCCGTTGTCTTTCCCTTAGGCATCTGTTGATGAAATTGCGGTGATATCCGTTTTTGGCGAATACATTGTAGAGGTGTTCTTCTTCCTCTTTTTGCAGTTCTGGTGTACTGTAGTGTGTTGTGGCCTTTTTGAACAGTGTCTTGATGCAACTTCTTTTGTGTGTGTTGGGGTGGTTGCTTTTGTAGTTCAGGACTTGGCTTTCCTGTATACAACGAGCACGCGAGCTACAAATCTTCTCACAAATTTTGAAGTGACTATAAATTTTGTACTAGGCTGTGGTTTCAGTAGCTTTCCCCCAGCACAACTGATTTGGAGACTGCAATGCTAATAGCACTGAGTCAGTTTGACTGACCTACACATTTCCCAGTTTTCTGGATAATTCTTGTGATTCTGGATCCTTGTCCCTAAGTAACAACAGCAATTTTATTTTGTTAAATCCATGTTTCTAATATATTGAACTCTTCATCTTGAGCTCTGCTTCAAGACTGCAAATCCTCATTATACATGTACATATCAACAAAAATCCCAATAACTTTGCGTTGAACAGAACTCAAATGCAACCAAACCACATCCTTCACTTATTCGTCATGGAGTCATAAAAATGTACATGACAGAAACAGATCCTTCGGTCCAACCCATCCAGGCTGACCAAATATCCTAACCTAATCTAGTCCCACTTGCCAGTACCTGGCCCATATCCCTCCAAACCCTTCCTATTCATATACCCATCCAGATGCCTTTTAAATGTTGCAATTGTACTGGCCTCCACCACTTCCTCTGGCAGCTCATTCTATGCACGTACCACCCTCTGTGTGAAAAAGTTGCCCCTTAGATCTCTTTTATATCTTTCCCCTCTCAGGCTAAACCTACGCCTTCTAGTTCTCCCTTCCCCAGGGAAGAGACTTTGTCTATTTATCACATCCATGCCCCTCATGATTTTATAAACCTCTATAAGGTCACCCTTCAGCCTCAGCATTCTTTTAACACAGAACATAGAAACACAAATCAAATGCAAGAGTATATATTGTTTCTCCAGTTTAGATCTGAAGTTTATCCAAAGTCCCCACTTTATTTCTTATTCACTTTATACTATTCATATTGCTAAATATTATTTGGATTCGCCTTTCATCAACAGTCTCTTCTCATACAGGGTCCCTTCATTGTCTTCCATTTCACTTTCAGTGCTCCTCTGAATTTATTATGCTCAGTTTGGTTCTCACTTGCATTATCAAATAACTAGCTGACTCCTTCATCATACAGAGTGCTCTGGCTTGGTCTCTCCTATCTTTATCCCTCTTGAAATGCAGTACAACGCTCAGTTCTGATTACCACTTTACCGCAATTTACCTATGCTCGGTCTGTTTAACTAATTTAATCTGACACTGTGTCAATTATGTATTCTTACTCCATATTGTTAATTCTTTTCCATAGCTAATCTTATCTTTATTATACTATGATCATGAGTACCTACATATTTCCCTTACTGGTATCTAATCTAACTAACCTGATTCATTCTCTGGAACCAACAACACTTCTTTTATTTCACTGGGTCAGATTATTCTTTCTACAAAAGCTATACTGAAGACAGTTTGGAAACTCTACTCATTACACTATCCCAATATATTTTAGGATAATTGTAGTCCTCCATGCTCACTGCACTATAAGTCTGGCCCCTCATGAATTTCCCTGAATAGTTGTTCCTTTATAACTTTTCAATTAGGTGTTGGCCTCTAGAAAAGATCCTTATTACTTCTGAAACCAAACTAAATCGATTCCATGCATGATGCTCTGGGACATATTTATTAAGGATATACTGGAGAAAAAGTATTTCCATCCCCTCTCTTTTTTTCTCTTCCCTAGCTTTCCTCAACACCTCGTATTCATAGACATTTAGTACTTACTGACACAAAGTAACAGCAATGCAAACCATCTGCAAGATGGACTGCAGTGGTACATTAAGGCTCATTGACAGCACCTTCTAAACACATAATCACTACCATCGAGAAGGACTGGGACAACAGATATATGGGAATACCACCATCTGCAAGCTCCACATGTAGCATCACCATTCTGGCTTGCAACTATGATGACTATTCTTTCATTGTTGCTGTGTCAAAGTCTGCAACAATCTGAAGATATCATGGATGTTCTGATTCCCGTGCCTCCCCCCCACGGACTGCAGTGGTTCAAGAAAGTAGTTCAATCTCATTTTCTCAATTGTATTTAGTGATGGGCATTACATGGTGTTCCAGCCAGTGATACCCACATCCGAGGAAGTAATTGAAAATAAGTTGCTAATTACTTCTTACTCCTTTTTAATAACATACTGATTCTTGTACGACGGTACCAGGATCCTTCTTATGGACACATCTCATCTCTCACTATTTGAAAAATATTCTGCCATTTTATTTTATACTGAATTAAGTAAAAACATCATATTTCATGTAAAATTTCAGCTCCGACTTACAGTATTATCCTTATTAAATGCACCTCCAACTTTGATTCATCCTCTAACCTGGATTTAAACAACTTTTAAAAGTCGATCAATAATTCCACACAATGTTTTCCATATCTTGCAGTTACTTAGCTCCACCTGAATGGTTACTCCTTAATTTTCTGAGTTGAAATCCTTTCTCTTTCTGATCTTACTGCCATCATTCAATCACAGACAATGGGCAAAACTAATGTCATTTACAAAATACCATGCAAGGACTGTAACAAACACTACATTGGACAAACAGGCAGAAAACTAGCCACCAGGATACATGAACACCAACTAGCCACAAAAAGACATGACCCTCTCTCATTAGTATCCTCACATACAGATGAGGAAGGACAACACTTCGACTGGGACAACACATCCATCCTAGGAAGAGCCAAACAAAGACACGCATGAGAATTCCTAGAAGCATGGTATTCCAACCAGAACTCTATCAACAAACACATCGAGTTAGACCCCATCTACCACCCCCTGATAAAAGGAATAGGAAGTGACTTCACCACAGGAAATAACATCACCACAGGAAATGATATCACCAACCCAAAGAAACCTAAACATATAAATAGAAAGCAGGAATTTTCAGCATTGCTTTGCATGAGGCCCACTGAAGATGTTACCTAGTAAGGTAACATCTGGAAATGAACCTTTCAGCTCAGTGAGCAAACCTCCATCCAAAATCTCTTGGATTCATGACTTTGACAAAAAGCCCTTTCATGACAAGAAAAGGAACCTGATTTGAGATGAAACATAAGCTCAGATTTCAGAGATTACAAAGGTTTCAAGATTACTGCTGAGGGAAGGTTGAAGATGTTTGGTGGTTTGCAAGGAAGTCAGGGTTTACGTTTTTTCAACAGTGTATTTTTAACCATTCTATGCACAAGCTGCATAACCTTCATATATATTCAACAGGTTTCTCGAGTACTTTATTTTTATTCCACCTGCAGTTTTTCATAGAATCTCTACCTTGTGGAAACAGGCTGTTCAGCCCAACTATTCCACTATGATCCTCCGGACCTATCCCCCTACCTTATATTTCCCATGGCTAACATACCTAATCTACAGACCTCTGGACACTACCTGACAATTTAGCACGGCCAATTCATGTACCCTGCACATATTAGGACTTCTGGAGGAAACTGGAGCACCCAACAGAAACCCATGTAGACACAAGGTGAATGTGCAAACTGCTCACAGACAATCGCCCAAGGATGAAATCGAACCTGGGTCCCTGGCACTGTGAGGCAACAGCACTAAAAGTATTTAAAAGTATTTTTCATTTCAATAAATGCAGTTATTTCTGGGTGCAAAAATGAACTTTTTGGTGAGAATTGGTGAATAAGTCACTTTTTCAACTTATCATCGTGCGCGGAGAGAACATCAAAACGAGTAAACTTAGACTGTGGAAAACAATGCTCCAATACTTGATTTCATATGCACCAGCCCGGTTCCTTGAATTTTGTTTTCCAACATGAAGACATACTTTTACAAAACGTGATTAATGCAACATTAACAAAGCTTTTACAGCTCTTCCTTTCCTATGTGTCCTGTTCTAATTCTTAGTCACAGTTATAAATCATGGCATATTTCTGGTCATTTGGGAGCAACCCTGTGTCTGTAAGACATGACTAAACATGGTGAACACACTGACAGCCTTCTGCTCTCTACTTTCAATCCAGATTCACTCAATAGGCCAAACAAATGCAAGGACTCTGTGACCTAATTAACAAATACCTAAAAGCCTAAAAATGATTTATATTCTCAATGTTTCCTTTTCCCTTGTTTAGTTACTTCTCATATTTAAAAGTATCACATTCACCTAATCTTACAAGATAAATAAAACACTTTCAGTTTCAGACTGGATTTGGGCATCTCATTGTTCAGGAATGTGACCAGAAAGTTCAAGAACACATCATTAATCATGAGTGCGAGCTGCTTATAGATGGGTAGTATTTAGCAAACCCAACATCAGTTCACAAATCCATCACATTTCCATATTCACTGAAGCTTCATCAAAAATGGTCAGATTATAATTTTGGTCTTGCCACACAACTACATAACTTGCAGATGAACTTGGAGACCTAGCCCATTTAAAAGTATTATTTTGATGATCATTGAGATGTACACATTTTTAATATAGACTCCATCTGGAATCTGGAATCTGAACAGTATAACTTACTAAACTCAACACTCCTGTTCATAAAGTTATCCTGGTTTATAGGGAAAAATCTTCTGCTCTTGCTGGGTGTGGGTTTGGAGGCAGGAAGGGCATTTAATGAGATGGGATGGTGATGGGCCAGAAACCATACCATCTTCTCAGATCCAACAAACTTCAGTTCTAAGTGGGAAGGCCTAGACTCTATCATTCCATCGTGGTGCCAATTAAAGCCCTTAAGTGGACAATTCAGAACCATGTAAGGGCCTCATCTCACTGTAACTGGGATTACTCTGGTTGCAGGCAGCCCTGAATGCCTTTCCTGAGGATTCCAATGCTGTCAACCCCCATTACTTTTCTCCGGCCGGACCCCTCCATAATCCTGAAATTCTACAAATGCCGTATGTGTGGTGGGAGGGTTAGGAGTGTCTTCTGGCAACAGCTGACAATACATATGAAAAGCATGAGTAGACCATTCAGCTCCTTGAGCCTGCTCTGCCATTCAGTAAGGTCACGACTGGTCTGACTGTAATCTTTAATCTTTCACCGGTTATTTTCCTGGCCGATCCTATAACAGAACAAGTCAGACCCCGTGAAATATAGCTTGATAGATCATATGATTTTCTTTTGCTTTTAATGAGATGACCTTTGTTCTGATTCTACTACTTTTCATCAAAAACTCCTTGAATATTGTCAAGGCAGAGATAAGTAGATTCTTCTTAAGCAAGAGGGTGCACGATGGAAGGGGTAATATTTTATTTTAGGTGCAGATTTGGTTTTAACAAAAAGTTTTAACAAACAGAAAACAAAATAAAATAAACCAAACTACTTACATGCACTTTGAAGATTTAGAATTACCCAGTAAGATACAATGCTATAATTCCCATTAGCCTCTTTTAAAGTCCTCACAACAGGGAAAACTCCTTTGTTTTTTGTTTTGCCTCTTTGGTCTGCTTATGTTGTTGATATCTACATAGACAACAATGACTGGACTCTCCCCCTCCCGCTCTAAGCTCTCCCACAGCCTTGAGTAGAAGTCCCAAAACTTGGCACCACGCAGTCAATGCAGAACTCTGGACTCTCATTATACTGCAGAGAACAGTGTTCATACACCTCATTAAATTGTTCTCTACCATCACTACATTCCTTCTTACACACTCACACACCAATTAACTCAAACCTTTTGGATAATTGCAAAGACTGCAGCTCCCACACGATGACTCCCCTCAGACGTATCACTTACAGTCACACTGTCTTAGTCCGGAATACCTTTCAAATCAGATCATCTGATTCATGAGCTGCAACTACTCCTGACACAAAGAATCCAAGTAATCCATCCTCCAAACCTTCTCCATCCCTACCTCCATACCAAATTTTCAGATGCATTGCCTTGTTTGTAGTTCAGCCTGCACATCAAAATCCAAACAAGGTCACTTCAATGGTGCTGCTGAGCTGAACAGCTGTCAGTGTCTGAATGGCAGGCAGCTGCCCTACCCCCAGTCCTGATTCCAGAGCAAGATTTGACAGGGATTTGGCTCAAAAAGGTGCTCCTTGGATTGGGTTGCACTAGTTCTTCAGTCAATAGCAAAGACTCTTTACACTAGTACAAGATTTGCTCAATTTGGCACTTTATTATTGTGTCAATGTTATTCATTCTTCATATTTTGTGTGGCAATAAAAAAGTTATTTTGTTACATTTGAAGTAAGTCACTTGCCTTGGTGCAGAAGAGATTTTACCTTATAACAAAAGGATGTGTGAAATAAAGAGATCAAATACTTGATGTGATTTAAGATCCATTTTTGGACTCGACAGCAGAATGATTACTGACTTCAGTAAATCAAGCACACTACGTGGCTCAAAGTCCCCACAGAGCTTTCATTTGCATATTCTTCTCCTGTCCTTTAATATTATGGCTCATCCAACTTGCAGCACTAAGTTTTACTGCAAATATTGAGTGCTAAAGGGAATTTAAGTAAGCAACTAGAATGATTTAGTAAGTGGCCTAATTTTTTTTCTTTCTTTTTAAAGTTGAATGCTAATCAGACACACAAAAGGAACCATGCTAAATTATTAAGTTAAATTGGACATAAGCCAAAATTTAATTATAATGAGCAAGGAACGTGATGTCTGCTGCCCCTATAGTGGGAACTCGCCAGATTCTCCATCACCCATACATCATCCTACTGTCTCTGGCAAAATGGCAAACCCATTGAGCCGACAGTACTTATGTGTCATCTTAACCCACTCTGACATCTGGTGTCCTGTCACACTTGGCACAAAACTTCTTGCCAGGTTTCAGGCATTTATGTGATTGGACAGTAACTGGAAACAGGAAGTTTCACTTTTTTAAAAAAGAAGTCTTGTTACAGTTTTTCACATTATGTTGAATACAATTCAGAATGAAAGACTGATTCAGATCCAGTTTACTTGTGTTTAGACATTCATCCAATTGACATGTGACATCTCTATCAAGATACACAGGGCAATTTACCTATAAATCAACATACAGGGGTTCCTATCATGGCCTGCATGAAATAACATTTAAAAATCTTGCACCTAATGTAAATAAAACAAAATATATGGTTGCTATTGCAGACAGGCAGGGAATGATAACACAGCAACTATACAATATACCAGCTGTTAATTGGCACTTCAATAGTACATTGTTGATTTAACCCTTTTGTACTCTGTAGAGTTTGATTTTCTTAATTCTTTCATGGGACATGTGCATCGCTAATAAGTCCAGCATTTGTTACCCATCTCTGAGTGTTTCTCAGCCATTTCAAAACACAGGTAAGAATTAATCTTGTTGCTGCAGGTCTGGAGTCACCTGTCAGCCAGGCTAAGTAAGAATGGGAGACGTCCTTTCCTAAAGATACACTATAGAACCAGATGGATTTTTAAACACCAATCAATTATTTTTATCATGGTCACTATTAGTGAGCTTCACATTATTGAATTTGAATCCATCATCTGCCATGATGGCATTTGAACTCAAATCCACAGAGCATTAACTTGGGTCTCTGGATTACTAGTCCAGTGACAAAACAATTGTTCCACTTTCTCCCCCAAACTCAAATAAGTTCAAATGTAACCATTTTGGTACCAGATTCTTACCTTTAAGAAGCTGAAAAAATAGTGTCTTATTTTCCGGTTGGTAACCCTGCAGCTTTCCAGCCTCAATTTCAAATGCAATAATTTTAGGGCTTGAACATCTCCTTCCATGTCCTTTTCTCACTTTCAGGCCCCGTCATAACATTGGTTGCTTTCAGTACAGGCGAACCACTTCCACCCATTCATGGTTCTGATTATCAACTTTTCTCCTTTAGTTTATCATCATCAATCTCTTTGTCGAGGTAATTGTCTTTCTCTCTCTTTCTGAGCTCCATCTCCAGCTGTCCACTCACTTCTTTCCCATCCCCACGCTGTGTCATCAAAATAAATATCACCTTTTCTAGCTACTATCAGTTCTAAAAAAGGGTCACTGGACTTGAAACATTAACTTTGCTTTATTTTCCGCAGGTGCTGTCAGACCTGCTGAGTTTCTCTAGCAATTTCTGTTTTTGCTTCAGAATTTCAGCTTCTGCAGTTTTCCAATGTATGAACGTGTTGTAACTGCTGGGAATATGGAGTAACAACAGAAAATGTTGCATATCTGTCAAGAGAAGAACAAGAGTAACAATTTCCTCTGGAGAGGGGCTACCCTATCTCAGATGGTATTGGGTGGGACTATTATTGTGCGGAAAGTTCTGACAATAGGTCATTGGCCTAAAACATTAATTCATTCTACGCAGAGATGCTGCCTGATGTTTGGAGCCTTTTCAGCACTTTTTCTTATTTCATATTCTTAGCATATTTAGTATCTAGATGTTATGTTGAAATAAATTCATCAAGTCTGCCTCGAACTTCTTAAAACTCAACTCCTTCAGTATCATTTTACTTCCAGTTTTGGCCTCCATTGCATTGACAGGAGATTTAAGGAAACACATGATAGCTCTGAACCCCAGGATTCAAAGGAGTTGGCAGAAGAGATGAGAAACTCTGAGGTGGGATTCTGGCAGCTGAAAAGCAACACAAAGTTATAACAATGCCTTGCTTCATGTGTTATAGTTAGATAGCAATTTAAGAGTGACACTTCTTCACCTGTCATTAGAGTAGGAAATCTGCTGTTGATACCAAGGAGGAATAACTGCAGAATGGCAGCAGGAGTGACATTCACAGAACAATACAAACACAGTTGCATTTTCACCCGTCTCCTGCAGTACGCTTAACCCACCTTCTCATTTCAGGTTTTCCAGCAGATGAGACTGTGTATCCACTTAGCTTGAAACATAATTGACAAAGGCACATTCTTCTTCAAACTCTTAACTGATACAGTAAGCAAGCTAACTGTGAAAAGGAGACTCAGCAAAAAAATCACAAGGGAACATGCAATACACTTACGAACCTTCAAACACACTATGTAAAAAGCAATGATCGAGAATGTTGAATAGCATAGTAGAAAGAAATAGTACCCTGCTCGTGAAGGTAGACTAAGGGGTGAGTATCAGAAATACAAAGATGGGCTTAGAATTCATGGAAATCCACAAAGGGCGATGAATAAATTAAATCAGCAACTATCACAAATAGCCATGTCACAATATGATGGATTTGTAGCAGCATGGATGTGGTTCAAAACTGTGAGGACTATGTGCTGATAATTCAAAGATACAAGGGGCTGAAATTTTCTCTCTTATTGCAGAGCAAATATATATTAGCAGGCCCAAATATGGTGGCCTGCAAATGACAGCCAAACCAGGCATTCACTGTAGACTCTATTTTTCCAAGAGCAAGTAACATGTCAAGCTGCAACGAGACATTGATGTAAAGTGACATTGGGATTGCTGTAATTGACAATTGCTGTAAATGTCATGTTCCCTGATTTTTTTCATTAAAATAGATGAGTTCCTGAAACCTGTAATGAACAGCTGGTCAATTCATGAACACTGGAGGGAAGCCTGTTGTGGAGTAGGGAATCTTTTGCCAGAGAAGTTTAAAACTTGTCAATTTCAAACTTTTTTTGATTTGTGCATGGGACATGGACATTGCTGGCAAAGCCTATGTTTACATCCCCAATTATTCTGAAAAAGTTGGTGATGACCAGCTTTTTGAAACCTCTGCAGTAATTTGAGTGTAGACACACTGATAAACATGTTCCAGCACGTTTACCAACGCTGAAGAAACATCAATACATTTCAAGTCAGGATGGTGCTAGTGGTTCGAAAGGAAACTGGCAAGTGGGAGTGCACGCACGCTCCCATCTGTTGCCCTTGTCTTTCGAGGTGGTAGAGGCCACATGTTTCAAAGGTGCTGTTGGAGTTGTCTTGGTGAGTTACTGTAGTGCTTCTTGTAGATGGTAATATGCTGCAATCACTAAGTGCTGATGGTGGAATATTGGAGGTGTTGAATGGGGCACAAATCAAGTAGGCTGCTTCGTCCTGGATTGTGTTATAGGAGCTGCACTCACCTAGGCAAGATGGGAATATTCCATCACAATCCTGATTTGTGCCTTGAGGATTGTGGACAAAGCTGGGGAGACAGGAGGTCAGCCATGCCAATATCCAGCCTCTGACCCGCTGTTGTGGCCACAGTATATATATGGCTAGTCCAGTTCAGCTGATCTTAAAATCACATGTTGATAGTGATGAATTCAGTGATGTGAATGCCATTCAATATCAAGATGGTCATTGGTCATTGCGTACCACTTGTGACCTGAATGTTATTTGCCACTGTTTAGCCCAAACCTCGAGATTGTCAAGGTCATCCTGCATTTTACATGGAACTGCTTCGGAATCCAAGGAGACATATTTGGGGCAGATTGTTTTACAGTCATCAGTGACTTTTCTCACTATGGACCTTAAGATGGAGAGAAATCATTGATTAAGAAGCTGAAGATGGTTGGACCTTAGATACTTGCTGGAAGAAGTGTTGTCCTAAAGCAGAGAAGATTGACGTCCAGCAAACACAATTATTTTCCTTAATGCCAGCAAATAGACGGTTTTCCTCCTGATTTTCATTAACGGTAGGTTTTCTAGATTCCATGAGGCCCACTCAATCCAATGCCACTGTGGTGTCAAGTACAGTCAATCTCACTGCACCTTTGAAGTTCAGCTCTTCTGTCCATGTTTGGGCCAAAGCTGTGATGTGGTCAGATGGTGAATGGCTCAGCCAGAATCCAAGTTTATAATGACTGAGCATAGCATGTATTATGACGCAGAGTAAATCCTGCCCCCTGCCAATTTAAACCAGCAACTCAGATGACCTGTACTGTAATCTGTTAAAAGTCAAAAGGCCAAGAACTATGCCAAAGGTC
This sequence comes from Chiloscyllium plagiosum, assembly GCF_004010195.1. Classification (NCBI taxonomy): domain Eukaryota; kingdom Metazoa; phylum Chordata; class Chondrichthyes; order Orectolobiformes; family Hemiscylliidae; genus Chiloscyllium; species Chiloscyllium plagiosum. Next base: position 98,408,262 of record NC_057711.1, on the reverse strand, counting down.
ACTATTTAAAGTAAAAATTAACAACTTTTTTAAACAGTCTAACAGAGAATAATTAACTAACAACTATTTACAACTGCATTCTCTAACCTATCTTTTACTTTCCCTTCTCTCATACTGGTCCGTTAAAACCCTGATTAAGATTTACCAAAACATTCAAAGTTCAAAATCAGCCAGCTGTCAAATATTCTCTTTGTATTATCCTGAGTCTTCTTTTCTTTTTCTTAGGGTTTCTGTTTCATAGGTCATTGATAGATGAAGATACCTTTAAAGAGAGCTATTCTGTGGACAGTCTACATATATTGGTGGCTTAGCAGTCCTCCCACAGCTGCTCTATTTTTCCCAGTCTTATAGCCCAAAGCATTGGATTATTTCATTGGTTTAATATTGTCAAAATATCAAATTCAAACTTGATTGGAGTTTAGTATCTTGGGGCATAATATAAATTGATTGGCCAAATTTTAATTTGTTTTTGTCTTATAACAACCCAGGTACTATTAGCTGCTAGACTAAATGTTACATTGTACATTCTTCAGCACTCTGTGTGCTTGCTAAGTCCTTCAACTCTCTTAAAGGTACAGTACCCCTTACTCCTTCATAACACACACCTTTACAAGTGCCACTTGACAGTTTTGCCAACAATATTGCTCATCACTTAACTAATTATCAAGAGTAGAGTGATGGGACAGTAATAAGCCAGGTTAGATTTGTCCTGCTTTTCGTGCACAGTTCCTAGCTGGACAATTTTCCGCATTTCCGTATAGGTGTCAGTGTTGAAAATGTTTGGTTCAGTTTGGTTAGTGGCCTGATTCTGAAGCATATGTTCTCAGTACTATTGACAGAATGTTGCCACTTAGTAGTATTCAGTGCCATTAACAGTTTCTTGAAATCATATGGAGTGAACTGAATTGGCTGAAGTTTGGCAGTGATGCTGGAGTTCTCCGGGACTGGGGCCAACATGAATTATCCACTCTACACTTCTGACTGAAGATTGTTACCAATACTTGTTGCTGGGCTCTCTCATCATTTGAATAGGGACATTTGTTCAGCCTGTACCTTCTATTACTTGTTTAATTGTTTTGTACTTTTTCTGATTTGATGTGTCTGTAGATCTTAAATTTGATCTGTTGATGGTAGAATGGGGGAGGTCAGTTATGTTGAGTTAAAATCCTAGAATTCCCTCCCTAACAGCATTGTGAATCTACCTGCAACACATCTACAATAGCTCAACATCATCTTCTCAAGTGCGACTGGAACATACAACAAATGTTGGTCCAACCAGCAATGCCCATATCCCATGAGTGCATAAGAACAAATATCCAAGCACAAGGTTACAGATTATTACTTTATACCATTAGAGTTTTTTTTTATATAAGCAATGCATGTTTTTAGTGCACTGATTGATCATAAAGACTCTGTCCTTAAAATGCCACTGACTGTAAACTGGTCAGCAATGTTCAAGTATTGGCATGCATTACAGGGCATTATCAAGTGGATAAAGTTCCTCTCCATTCAAAAATATAGAATCAGCTATGATATCATTCGTGTAATATAGTGCAAAAAACAGAGCAATATCAAGGACGGAGAAATAAAGAGTCCGATACTAATCAGATAGGTATGCTAAGCTAGATAGGCAGAGAAACAACACAATCAGGAACCAGTGCATCAGGAAATCAGTAGGGACTGTGGTAGCATTTCAGTAGAATGGTTGACTGGCAGAAGGAGGTTAAGGTAAGTGATCAACCATTCTTGGAGTGACACCAAGGACAATGTGAGAAGCTGAAAAAATAATTGAGAATCTAATAGGTCATCATCAGGATATTACATTTTAAATCCTATTTTCATTTAAATCCACACTTTGGAAAACAAAACCTGAACAGATGCCAGACTTCTTTGCTAAAAACCTCTGGTACTTTAGCAAATAAACAGATGGCTGGATATTTGATCATACAACCTTAAGTTCTCTATTTTATTAAACTCTGGGGGATTTATTTATTCATTGTGAAATTTAATCTTGTTATGAAATGACATTATGCTTAAATTCTTGTGAATGAACAACAGGAGTTGTGGATACAGTTTGGAAGTGGTTAATCAAACAGACAATCATTAAAATAGATTATAGAATGAATTGATATTTGATTAATTGCTAATTTAGACTGATGCATAAGCTCTCAGAGAAGAATATGTTTTTAAAGAGAATGTCCAACATTAACATGTTTAATTCACAGCTTTAAGAGCTTTCAAGAGATCATTTTTTCCAACTAGAGTCTGAACAGATAATTGTTTGTCTGTCTCATCTCATCTCATGAACATTCAAAATACTCCTCAGTGTGATTAAATGGTTCATATGTTCTGTACATTATGATCCTGAGTGTTAGTATGAAGTATGAAATTGTTGGGGTTGAGAGTGTGGTGCTAGAAAAACACAGCAAGTCAGGCAGCATCCAAGGAGCAGGAGAATCGATGTTTCGGACATAAGCCCTTCATCCTAATACAGTGGCACCAAGAATCGTGTTCACCAATAAAAGAATGCTGTCATCAAGCCAAAATCAACTTCCTGTCTATCAGAAAAAGTAGTAATGTGGTACATGAATTTCAGTTCCAGTGTGAAACCAGGTATATAAATCCCAAAGACAGGTGGATTTTATCAAGCAACATGTCCCTTCAGTCATTTGCAACAAGCAGGCTACTGACTACACCAACAAGCTCACTGGTGAGAAATTGCAAAGCTCACATAAAATAGCTAACATTCCTGAGATTCCTGTGATTCCTGTGAATCTGTGATTTCTGTGATTCCTCTGAATCTGTGGCTGATTAACATTTTCCAAATATTCCTGTATGCAAAGAGTTCAGCTGACCACCAATTCAGGATAATCAGTCAGCCTTGCAGGATGATCCATTTGCTTGTACTTGAGACCACAAATTATCAACATACAGGCCTGCAGTTTGCAGACAGAAAGAATATGTACACATACTGTACCTGTCTCAACTTAAAGTAGCTGATAGCCATTCTCTGGTACATTTCTCAGGGCAATGCTCTTACAAATTAGAGCCTACATGTTTGATTTGAAATGCAAACAAACCCTGCCAGTTAATGGTTTGTCATCCTGGTAATATCTCTAACAATCAGAGTCCACGTGCCAATGCAGCATTTGCAATATAAATTTAATTTTTCCTTGACTTCACTATTTTTGGCCAATTGTCCTGTTGTGTACAAGACGCAAAGCATCATCAAAAAGTATTTTGTCAGCAACAATCAGGTAAACATTTCCAAAATTTATTATGACCCTGCTCAAGGGATAAATATGCTAATGCTGTTTTGCTGAACTACGACACAGAGTATCGAATTCATTGACAACATAAAATTACAGGAGATGGCATTCATCATGACATTAATCTCTATTACGAAATGTATGCTGAGTAAACACCATGATGTACAATTCTTGATTGACAAGGTTACTTTACCTGATGTCCTTTTGATAATAAGCAGTTGACCAGTGATTTCCCTCGCCCATTCATTTCCAAGCAAAATTTACTCATAATTAGTGCTTTGCTCATGCCTCCCCAATGACCTTCACTACGCTCACCAAAGTTTAAAGTGGATTTGTTATCATCATGCAAATTAACTGAACATTCAAACAATAATTTTCAGAATAATTTGACTGACTTCAACAGTTTTGAAGGACCTACTTTTGGGAAATAGGGCAGGATGGGTGATTGAGGACCAAAGGCTATAGTTCTATTAATTTTAAAATCGTTATGGAGAGGGACAAAACTGATCCACAGGTTCAAGTTCTAAATTGCGGCAAGATGAATTTTGATGCAATTAGACAGGAGCTTGCAGGGGTTGATTGGAGTAATTGGTTTGCAGGCAAAGGGACCTCCGCAAGTGGGAGGCCTTTAAAAGTGAAATAGCTAGAGTTAAAGGTCTATATGTTCCTGTGAGAGTGAAGAGCACGGTTGTCAGGAATAGGGAATCCTGGATGACAAGAGATATTGAAGTTCTGACCAGAAAAACAAGGAGGCATGACTCAGACACAGGCAGCTGGAAATCAAGGGAATCCGTGGAGTTTAATGAAGAAGACTATTAGGAGGGTGAAAAGTGGCGTGAGATCACCTTGGCTGAGAAGATTAGCATGAAACCAAAGAGATTCTTTAGGTATTTTAAAGGAAAAAGAATAACCAGAGAGACAATAGGACCCCTCAAGAACCAAGGTGAACATATGTGTGTAGAACCACAGGAGATGGGTGAGGTCTTCAATGAATGTTTCCCCTCTGTGTACTATGGAGAAAGACATGAAGGTTTGGGAACTTGGGGAAGTTAGTGGTGATATCTTGGGGACGGTCTATATCACAGAAGAGGAGGTGTTGAACGTACATGAATGTATGAAGGTGGATAAATCTCCTGGCCCTGACCAGATATATCCAAGAACAATGCGATAGGCTATAGAAGAAATTGCGGGAGCTCTAGCTGATGTTTTTGCATCATCGTTAGCCACGGGTGAGGTCCCAGAAGACTGGAGTGTAGCGAATGTTGTGCCTTTATTCAAGAAGGGCTGCAAAGAAACACTTAAGAATTAGAGACCAGTAAACTTAACATCTGTAGTTGGTAAGTTTCTTGAGAAGATTCTGAGGGATAAGATATACGTGCATTTGGAAAGACAGGGAGTAATCAGCATGGCATTGTGCAAGAAATATTATGCCTCACAAATTAGTTAGAGTTCTCTGATGAAGTGACTAGGAAAGTTAATGAGAACAGGGCAGTAGATATATTTCAGTAACATTTTTGATAAGATTTCACATGGTAGGCTGCTCTGGAAGATTAGGATACAAATTGGATACACAATTGACTTGATGGTAAGAAGCAGAGGGTAATATTGGAAGGATGCTTGGTCTGTGACTAGTGGTGTGCCTCAGGATTTCAATGCTGGATCCATTGCTGTTGCTATCTACATCAATGATTTGGATGAGAATATACAAGGCACAATTAGTAAGTTTGCAGATGACATTAAAATAGTTGGTATTGTGGACATTAAGGAAGGTTATCAGAAATTGCAGCACAACCTTGATCAGCTGAGGAAGTGGCAAATGGAATTTAATGTAGATAAGTGTGTGATCTTGCATTTGGAAAGTCAAATTCAAGGTAAGAGTTTCATGGTGTATGGTAGGGCCTTACGGAGTGTAGTGGAACAGAGAGATCAGGTGCACAATTCTCTGAAAGTGGGGTCACCAGTAGACAAGGCAGTAAAGAAGGCTTTTGACACATTGGCCTTCATCAGTCAGGGCACTGAGTATAGAAGTTGGGAAGTTATGTTGCAGTTGTACAGGACGTTGGTGAGGCCACACTGGGAGTATTATGTTCAGTTTTGGTCACCTTGTTAGAGCAATTACGTTATTAAACTGGAAAGAGTGCAGAAAAAATTTAAAAAGGATTTTGCCAGGACTCAATGGCCTGAGTGAAAGGGAACGGTTGGACAAGCGAGAACTTTTTTCTTTTGGAGCATAGGCAACTGAGGGGAGATCTTATGGAAGTTTATAAGACCATGGGAAGCATGGATAGGGTGAATACACTCAGGCTTTTTCCCAGGGTTTGTGAAATGGAAGACTAGAGGGCATCATAGAGATGTACAGCATGGAAACAGACCCTTAGGTTGGACAAGCTAGGACTTTTGTCTTTAGATGCGAGAGATCAGAGTCAAAGAGTGAGGTGTTGGAAAAGCACAGCAGGTAAGGCAGCATCCAAGGAGCAGAAGAGTCACTGTTTCAGACATAAGCCCTTCATCAGGAAAGGTTTTCTCCTTGAGAGAAAGGAGAATGAGGAGGGATCTTATAGAAGTATTTCCGATCACAAGAGTTTAGGGTGAATGACTCAGTTCTTTTCCCAAGGTTGGGGAATCAAAGACTACAGAGCATCAGTTTAAAATTAGAGGTGAAAGATTAAAGGAGAACCTGAGGGGCAACTGTTTTGCACAGAGGATAGTACATATATGGAATTAGATGCCAGCGGAAATGGTTAAGGCCGGTACATTAACATTTAAAAAGCTATTGGACAAATACATGGATAGGAAAGGTTTAGAAGGATATGTGCCAAGTTCAAAATTGAAATTCTGCCTCTCCTTTAGTTGATATTTAAGTGCTACAGTCATCTCTATCAATATATCTCCATACTAAGTACTTTAAAGATCTCCATCATCCTTCACTAGATTTTTTGCATCCAATTAGCTCCTTGCACTTCTCATTACAATGAAGAGCCAAAACATCAGCAAATTATCCGGGTTGCTCTTTTATGCATTGAGTTCTTTTGAAAGAAAAGCTGCCTAAACTTCACACAATCATGAATGTACTCCCAACAATAATCCAGTAAACTAGAGAAAAAGAAAAGGAACACAGGAACTGGAGTAGGCCATTTCGCGCTCAAGCATTCACATAACCTCCTTTGTTGAATATTTCACACTGCAGTGATGTTATAGATTATGGAGTCCACTTCAATGAACTGGCCAGTTACATATCATTTTCTTCTTTTTGATGTAGATAGTCAAACAGATGCAATAACTTTAAGAGAAAGTGGAGGCTGAATTAAAGAGGATTTGGTTTAAATCAGTCAGATTAGATTACCTTGTGGTTTAACATTGCTCCACTAAAGCTACTGTATTATCAGTAAATTGTCAAATCTTTTGTTTATGTTAGAAACCTGGTATCTGGTATCAGTTATACACAAAATCTGGTACTAGTTATAGAGTCATAGAGTCATAGAGATGTACAGCATGGAAACAGACCCTCCGGTCCAACACGTCCATGCTGACCAGGTATCCCAACCCAATCTTGTCCCACCTGCCAACACCGGCATATATCCCTCCAAACCCTTCCAATTCACATACCCATCCAAATCCCTCTTAAATGTTGCAATTGTACCAGCCTCCACCACTTCCTCTGGCAGCTCATTCCATACACATACGATCCTAAGCATGAAAATGTTGCCCTATAGGTCTCTTTTATATCTTTCCCCTCTCACCCTCTAGTTCTGGACTCCTCCACCCCAGGGAAAAGACTTTCCCATTTACCCTATCCATGCCCCTCATAATTTTGTAAACTTCTATAAGGTCACCCCTCAGCCTCCGACACTCCAGGGAAAACAGCCCCAGCCTGTTCAGCCTCTCCCTGTAGCTCAGATCCTCCAACCCTGGCAACATCCTTATAAATCGTGCCTGAACCCTTTCAAGTTTCACAACATCTTTCCGATAGGAAGGAAGTTGAGTTGGATAATCTACTCAACATTTCTGAATGAAGATACCAGCATCTTCATCTGCATTTAACTGCATCTTTGACACAAATATACTTGCTCCTCCATGTTGAGGATATTTATGAACATTGCTCAGGAGTCTCTTCACCCAACATATACATACAGAGAGGCAAGCTGGACACAAAAACATTGATGTTATGAGTGGATGGAAAAACTAGGAAGACAATTTAATGGTCCCTATCCATAGTCATTGCTGAGCTGTACCTTCTTGCTGTTCATCTAACACTGTCTCTCAAGAATTTTGTATTTCCTTGCTGAAAGCAGAGTTACTGCTTCACAAATTATAAAGTGAAAAGCACAGCTAACAGCAACTTGTTAGAGAAAATAAATTGGCTTGCTTTAGGCTTTAGGTTCTTTGATTTTAGTATAGGGCCAACAGTCAGCACCTTCCAATAGCTTCTACCTTTATCATTCACATCCACAAGCTGCTCAGCTACATGGGAGCCAACCACACAACGTTTGGCAGGCAGGAGGCCTTTTTTATCATTGATAACTAAGCACTGCTTTACAAACCAATTGAGAAGTTCTTGCTGACTGAATGTCCCTTTGTACACACCCCTCTCCACCACTGTTTGAACAAGCAGCAGTGTCAACAGCAGTAACAATGATTATCGCTAGCCTGCTTTTAATAGTGTAACAATACTTTCCGCAATACTTTTTTTAAAAAGCCCTTTTTCCATTTCAGTCTGCAATGGAAATACAGAAAGATAAATAAGAATTAAAAAATATTGTTTACAAAATACTTGATTACTCACCACAGATTGAAGCTAGTCATAATCATCCATTTTGATCATCTGTCTAACTCTATCTGATTATAACTCATTCAAGTCATCCAATTAAAGTGAAGTGAACCCAAGCTCTTAGATCTGGTATGATTATGATCTCATAGGACAAAGGTCCCAGAGACCTTTACAGAATAAGCCTTCTCACTTCATCATAACTTAAAACATATTGCCCTCCAGCAGCTTATTCACATTTTAAGAAGGACTACATTTAGGGCCCAACATTACCAATATATGGAGTAAACTGTACAAACTGAATTGTCTCATAATCAGACCAGTCATATTTCCAGTCAGTGAGTTGAAGTTCAGAACCCAGATTGAGATAGAAAGCAGAAACAGGACTGCAAGTTGAAAACAAGCCATAAAGCAAAACCTTTCTGAATTATTGATCACATCCCTGCTGGAAAAGTTATTGCTCCTGTACAAGTGCATGGTGATATTGAAAATGTGCACTCAAAGCTACTAGCTACTACCTTCAGTAGTATTATGCACTGGGAATGCCATCCATTAATGTTCCGAACTCAGATAAACCTTGAAAATCAGCATGTAAATTCACTGACTGTCATTGATTACAAGCAGAAATTCATGTTTTGCTGCTTTCAAATATTATTCTTTTTCTTAAGTTAACTCATTGGATTGGGGCAGACCAATATTTCTTGCCTAATTTCCCTTGAGATATTGATGGTGAGCCAACTTCTTGAACCGTTACATTTTATATGCTGTGGTTATGTCCACAATCTTGTAAAAGAAAGAATTATTTTTCTTTCATTTTCTTAATTACTATTTTGGTGGCTATCCCTCCTTGAGATGTAAAGGAGAGGCACTTATGGGAAAATCACTCAATGGAGTGCAAGCAGTGAATGAGTATTATGGAATTTTGCTTCATTTCCATAGCCTAGTCCCATGATTTTCAATGATCCAGCATAAATTAAGGCCTTTAACAAACACACATTTGCAATTTATGCACCAGCATAAATATCTTACAAGTATTCAGATCAAAATTTATCTCCTGTAATCCAGGGCATTCTGCTTCAATGCCATCAGCCTCTTTTATGTTAATTGTGCAATAATGCTATTTATAGATAGTTCTTTGAGATTCAATGTTTTTCTTTTCCTGCCAGTGTCCTAGTTCTTATAAGTAGTTAGAGTAAAAAAACAAGAAGAAAAAATGCATTTAGATAGTTCCCATAATGATGTATGTATGCTTCAAAGCTCTTTACAGCCAATGAATACTTCTTTAAAGTGTAATTATAACTGCAATGATAAAACTGTAGCTCATGACCTAACAGTTCTTAACTTGATATCAACTGGAAAGGATTTAGTAACTAACAGCTTCAGGGTGATAGGTAACATATTGGCATTTGAACAGACAATATTTGCCAACAATGCCTTTCCCCACTGCTCTTAATGACTGGATCCTTGCATTTTACATGAGTTGGTCCACACATATACTTGTAAATGATGGCACCCCCCACCTTCAAAATTGTCTTTTTAAAATTTATTAATGGATATGGTGGTCATGGAAGTGCTAGCAAAATTTTCTCCACTAATTACCCTCGATAAAGTCACATTCCTTGTGGTGAACACATTTAACATGCTATTAGGAAGGGAGTCACAGGACTTTAAAGAAGTAACTATGAATAAGCAGTGATGACTTTTTGATTCTGTAATGGTTGGTATGAAGGCAAACTTGCAGGCAGTAGTGTTCCCATCATGTACTGTCCTAATTCATCTGGGCTTGGAGCACTCACATTTGGGATGTGCAGTTTCAGAAGCCTCAGTGAGTTGTTGCTGTACATTGTGTAATTGGCATACAGCTACCAAAGTGCATTAGTCACGGAAGGCATGAATGTTTAAAATAATGGCAAACAAACAGGTGGATTGGTCTAGGTTGATGTCAAGCTTCCTAAATTTTTTTGGAGCTGCATTCATCCAGACAAACAGAAAGAATTTCATCATGTACCTGACTGTACCTTGTCAATGATGGAATCAATGGTTTAGAATACTAATCACTCACCGTGAAATATGTAGCTTCTCATCTGTTCTTATCACCACATTACTTGTAGCTCTCATCCAGTTGGAGTTTCCTGTTAACGGTGACCTCCTAATTCAAACAATGAATGATAATGAAGGAGATGAAGAATAGAGAAAGGTCTGTCAGCACTTCATCAATATAAGATGGCAGTGGCATAGTAGGCAGCATTTGGGCTCTGCGCCTGGGCTTGTCCTCCTCATCTGTATTTTTCTTTTTTTTCTTTTTTCTTCTACCCCTTTTCTTTTCCTTGAACTTAACTGATAAAGAAGCTCTTTGGCAGGAGGCAGTTTCAATGGGCTCCAGAGTGGCAGTGGCATTTCAGAGGCAGTGTGGCTGCAGAGATGGTTGGTCGGTCTGTGAAGCTTGGAGTGGAGCTCTCACTTCCGCATGGAATAGACCCCTAATGCCAGCATAACGTGGGCTGGAAAGTCCAGAGCGGGACACTCTCTGCAGCATGGCACTGGCTGGTGTAGCCTGGAATGGGTCCCTCTCTGCAGCATGGCATGGGCTGGTGCAGCCCAGAGAGGGACACTGTCTGTGGCATGGCATGGATTGGTATAGCCTGGAGTGGGACACTTTCTGTGGCAAGGCATGGGCTGCTGTAGCCCGGAGTGGGACACATTCTGTGGCATGGTCTGGGCTGGTGTAGCCCAAAGTGGGACTCTGGCGGTGGCATGCGTGGGCTGGTGTAGCCCGGAGTGCAACATTCTCTGTAGCATGATCTGGGCTGGTGTAGTCCAGAGTGGGACACTCTCTATGGTGTGGTGTGGGCTGGTGTCGCCCAGAGTGCAACACTCTCTGTAGCATGGTTTGGATTGGTGTAGTCCGGAGTGGGACACTCTCTGTGGCATGGCGTGGGCTGGGCTAACCCGGGGTGGGACACTTCATGGGCTAGTGTAACCTGGAGTGGGACACTTCATGGGCTGGTGTAACCCGGAGTGGGACATTGGTGGTTGTATGTTGAAACAGCAAAGAAGAAAACCTTGGACGCTCTTTAAGTTATCATTTTTCAATTCAGTCAATGGTGCTTGTATATGAGCATAAGTACACGCTTTTCACTTTATTTATACTGAATGCACAGGATAGTAAAAGGATATTCATATGTTATCAACCTGAAGTGATAAATGTTTCTCTATCTACAGATGCTATCTGACCCTCTTAGCATTTATAGCATTTGTTAATAAAGAAGCTAATGGCATGAAGTGAATAATGAACAAACTCCCAATATAAAGAGCAGAAGGGTCGTTATGGCCAATTGTCTGCCCCTCTTCCACAGTTACAGTCAAGCCCGGGTGTCCTTGGAGAAGTTGCACGCTGTGTCTACCAACACCCTTGAGGCTTTCAGGGAGAGGTGGGTACCGCAGGGTGTGGAGTGTTTTATTTCCCCCTCTGATTCTGTTTTGATTTAGTCCCTGCCCTTCCCTTCACACTTTTTTGATCACACAGACTTTGCCCTTTGTTGAGACGGGCTCTGCCAGTCACTGGTCACCTCAGTGTTTCCTTTATTCCTGTTTGCGGAATATAAATAAAGATTTCTGCACTCATTGTTCTTCACTGTGACCTATACCAGTACACACATGACATGGGTGCTGAGAAAAATAGGCACTACCGCTAATTGGCAGTAAAAAAAAAGAAAAAAATATGTAAAGAGCAGAATAAGAGCTTAAGATATGTTTGGAGAGAGTGTACGTGAAAAGTTTGAATTGAGTGAGGAATTATTACTCATTTCACACCAGCCCAAAAAGGGAGAGAGCATGCCTGGTTAAGTCTGGTGACCAGGGGTAGGCAATATAGAAGATGCAGCCAGCATAAACTGTGTGAGAATTGAAAGAGTGAAAGTAGCTCCATGAAAAGGTGTTACATTTGATGCACTGCAGTCTCTGCATGAGTCCAGAGTGTCTTTGGGATGGCAGTCTGATGTGTTAATGTATTGTAACTTTTGGGAAAAAGCAATGCACTGGTTGCTCAATTGCAAATCCAAATAACCATTTTGTGTGAATTATAAATTAGTTACAATTAACCAGGATGAATTTTTTTAATGGTAACAATTAGAGTTGTATGAAGAAACCACAACCCTGGACCTTTAGAGAAATGTGTCAACAAATGTGCATCAAAAAAAATTCAATTTTATCCTGCAAGCACTCATGTCTTTGGCTATTTCTCCACTAATGTGGGTGAATGAATGCTATGCATTTTAACTTACAATCTGATGTTTACACATAAGCTTAAAATCAGAGGCAATTTTGCAGTTGATCTGCTTTAACTTGTTTTCTAAGTTGATGTTTATGAATCCCATTCAAAGATGACTTGAACACCTTATATGAAGTATGTAAACATCATAATAGCCAATTGTAGTGCAGTCATCAGTGTTTTTATAATTTGAGAAACTGGGCTATTCTGGAAACAGCATTCCACTGAAGCTGTGGACTAAATCCTGCCCTCAAAGTGTTTGATGTTAGTTGCTCAAACTGTTCATTGAGTTTGATAAGTACAATTTAACACTGAAAAATTTCACCAGAATGAAGGGTATTACTGTTTTCATCCATACATTACAGGAGAATAAATTAGCAAAAAGAAGGGAAATTAAAACTTGCAAATTAGGAAAACAATTAGTTGAACATTAGACTAGTTATACAATAATAGCAACAGCATCTCTGCAGGTATGCTTATGTCAGCTTAACTAGAAAATGTACTTGTTAAAAAGCACGACTATACAAGTATGGGAATACAGCACGTTGAACACTAGCTTAGTATCAGCAACAATACTACAAAGCAATTCCTCATATCTGGAAGCCTGAAGGCATGGTTTCTGAGAATAGCTCACAAATTAATGATAGTAATAAATCATTTTAATGAGATCAATGCAGGCACAATCTACCTCACAGAAGTTTGAACATCTTCTGGTCAAAGTCTTCCTTCCCTCAGCAAGCAACATGTCTAAAACTAGGGTGAAAAACCAATCACAAAAACAAAGGCAAATTGAGCTTCTGCCGGGCTTAATGCAAGGTTGTAAGCTTTATAATTCTGAATTGTTATTAGTTGACATGTATGAAATATTTATGCGAGAAAACAGACTTCCTCCATTTTGCTCACAAGTATAATTTGAGACAGGATGTTTTACTGGAATCATAAGGGTGCTTTAGGTAAGAGGAGCAGAATAAGTTCAGTTACCAACAACCAGTTTTGAACATCAATTAACAACTTTGACAGATAGCAATGTAACTCAACTAGAAGAGATATTACACTCAAATAGCTTTTTTTTTGAAAAGTAAAATCAAAAATCAATGTTTAACAGGTATCAGATATCTAAAGTGTATTCATGAATCTGCAGAAATTTTATTCAGCAGATCTTAATACTCAACATCTAAATATGCAATTTTTTTTAGAATCTTAAGGTGTGAATAGATCGTGACTATTGTCTGATGCTTTTTTTTATTTCCTCGGGGAGGTGGGATATCCTCAAGAACATGTTCAAGATGATTACTGTAATGAGGTTCAGTCAGACTGTCATGTTTGGATGCCAGTACGAAGACTGTCATAATGCAGAAGGAAAAAAGTAAGTTGACCTCACTCATTGATATAATGGCACCCATTTTCAAACATTATATACATATGTGTACAAAATGCCAGTTTCTAATTGTGTGTATTAAGACAAAAAGGGGGTAGACTTTTCACATAAGTAACATTTTGGATGATTTGACATCCATCCTTTCCCATCATTTCACAATTACCTACTGTGGGCAGCACGGTGGCACAGTGGTTAGCACTGCTGCCTCGCAGCGCCAGAGACCCGGGTTCAATTCCCGACTCAGGCGACTGACTGTGTGGAGTTTGCACGTTCTCCCCGTGTCTGCGTGGGTGTCCTCCGGGGGCTCCGGTTTCCTCCCACAGTCCAAAGATGTGCAAGTCAGGTGAATTGGCCATGCTAAATTGCCCGTAGTGTTAGGTAAAGGGGTAAATGTAGGGGTATGGGTGGGTTACGCTTCGGCGGGTCGGTGTGGACTTGTTGGGCCGAAGGGCCTGTTTCCACACTGTAAGTAATCTAATCTAATCTAATCTAATCTAATCTAATCTAAAAAAACTTGCCAATCAAAGGCTGCTTTGGCCAACCTTGCTCCAAGAAATAGCACCAAAGGAACCAAAATGCATTCTAGAAATACCATTTTGATTAGAATTTATGTGAAATCTTGCTGTTCTCTCTCAATACACAATTGTTTCTCTTCTTAAACATAGCACATGATATTCATTAATGTACTTAACAATTTTATTCTCGAACTGTGACCTCAGCTGCCAGGCTTTCCCCCCATTAATATATTTATCCTTTGGCATCTGCCTAAGCTGTGTAGCCAACTTCTACCCATCTCCAGCCTTCTTCCCTGATTTCTTGAATTCAGTAGCTGCCACAAAATTGTACATCTGCTCTGCAATCTTAATGAGTATAAGTTTGGACTGGGCAATGTATCAGCTGTTCCATGTTGAGGCCTCACCATGTGAGAAGCTGTTACTGGTGGGAACGCAGTGTGCATCTGTGAGATGCTAACCTTTATATGACGTATTGATATACAGACATACATAGCCACGAGGGGCTGAGGAGCTGCTTTCAATGGTGTGCTAGTCTATGATCCTATCATGGAGGTTTTTAACAAGAGCAAGCTTGATGGCAGCAAGGAGTGAATGGTGACCAGAAAGAATTTGGATTTTTTTTGGTCAAATATTGAGGTCAACTTTAACAGAAGATCAACTATTACTTGTTTATTTATGGTTAATGTGATCAGGCATTGAAATATCTTTCTGCACATCCCATTTCAGTGCATATACTCAGTTAACATAATCATGGTATGGGATTCTGCACAGTAATATCCAATTTTGTCAAGGTTAGCCACCATTTCCATCGTAGGCATGTTGATGAGATGTAGGTCAGTTTAGGCAATGAACAGGATAGGCACAGTAGCCTGCAGATGCCAAATCACACAGCAAAAATAAACACATCAATGAACTACTGCTGCCTTTCCTGTGCTGCCAGTGATCTCTCTCCCCAGGTCCTCAATCCTCCTATTACTATAGTTGTGTTTTAGAATCTTCCATAAACTGTACACTCATATAAAATAAAGAAAGAAAAATGAAGTTAGCATGATTGGCAGTACCTGTGGAGACAGAAATAAACTTAACGTTTCCAATTTGTTACACCTCTTCTCCACAATATTTTTCTTTTATTTTAGTGCATACCAGTGTGCCTCTGTAGAGCACACATAGCGCCAACTCAATGAGGCCATTCTACAACATGTCTTTCTCCTTAATCTTGACCACTGAGAAGGTCAAGAGCAGCAATGTTGCAGAAACTATATCAACTCAAAACTTATTTCAATGTCACAAATCATCTTAGCTTATATGTTATATTGTCATTTCATCATTATTCCAAGCTTATTGTGAGAACTCCATACTCACAAAAATTGCTGAAGTTCAAGGACAAAGCCAACCAGCATCTTTTCAGAACAGTTTGTGATGGATATTCCATGTAGTTTATCAGTGTCACACACAGGCCAAGAGCCAAAATAAAATCAATAATATAGTGTTGTGCAGTTCCAACACCATCACTACTTTAGTAATCAACTCAAAGCCATATTTCAGGTTGTCCTCAGATTTCAGGTGCCTGCAGCAATGCTTGAGCATTTCACATATTTTCTGATTTGAGCCTGGTTTTATTGCAATATGTTAGACATCTAATGGGAAGGTTATACAGATATATAATCAGCACAATTGCAAGCAATTGCACGACACGTTGGCAGTACTTATTATTTTCTTATATAGTTATATTTTATACCTATATATCTTCTCAAAACTCCCAGGGACCTGGGTATTTATTTTCATTCTTAGTCACACACGGTATTCACATGGGGGTAATAAAAGCCCTTTTAATTTATGTACACAATATCAAGTACAGAAATAGTTACATAGGTGTAATACTCTGAGCTCAGAACTATGGTAAAACTAGCCCTCTTTGGACTGATCAATATGCCCAAGTTGCTATGTTGGCATGAATCTCCAAACTACTCAATCATCTGGCATCTCTCTTTATGTAACAAATAAAACCGACATTGTCCCTTGGAACTTTATTTTGCACCTGCTTTTAACTACAATGCAGATGCTGCTCAGAATATGTTGCCAAAGGAGGATACTCAGTCATGAGAAGAGTTTAAAATTGATACGGTGATGAAATTAGATAAGCTGTCAGAACTTAATATTGATAAGGCACTGGAGCCTGATGAGTTGTGTCCAAAAATATTGGAGGAACTGAGTTTCAAAATTACTAAGGCACTGGCAATAATTTTACAATCATCCTTGAATTTAGGGGTGATGCCGGAGAACTGGAGAATTGCAAACATTATGTCTTTAATCACAAAGGTTTTAAAGATAAACCCAGCAATTACAGACAAGTTAGTTCAACTTTGGTAATAGAGAAACGGTGTCTAACTAATGCACAGGAGCTTTTTTGAAGAGGTAACAGACAGGATTAATGAGAGTAATACTCTTGATGTGGTGTAAGTGGACTTCCAAAACATCCAAAATTGTACAACACAGCAGACTTGAGTAAACTTATAGTTCATAGGATAAAAGCAATAGAAACCTCATGAATACAAGATTGGTTGGATGATGGGCAACAGAATTATCATTAATGGGTTTTTCTTTTAGGCTGAAAGGAGGTTTGTAGTGTCAGTATTGGGACCCTTGCTTTTCTTATATATGTAAACAATTTACGTCATGGTGTGCAGGGAACAACCTACATTTATGAATGGCATAAAACTTGGGGAAAGTTAAAAATCAGAGTTGAAGAGTGTGGTTCTGGAAAAGCACAGATGGCCAGGCAGCATCTGAGGAGGAGAATCAACGTTTCAGACTTATGCTCCTCAGATGCTGCCTGACTGGCTGGGCTTTTCCAGCACTATACTCTTCAACTCTGATCTCCAGCATCTGCAGTCCTCACTTTCTCAAAGTTAAGAATCACACAACACCAGGTTATAATCCAATAGGTATATTTGGAAGCACTAGCTTTCAGAGCGCTACCTGATGAAGGAGCCGTGCTCTGAAAGCTAATGCTTCCAAATAAACCTATTGTGTTATTTTTAACTTTGTCCACCCCAATCTAACACCAGCTCCTCCACAACAAAACAGGGAAGCATTGTAAACTGTGATGAGAATAGTTAGAATTTCCAAGTGACATTGATAATTAAGTGTTGTGGACAGATAGGTGGCATATGAAGGTTAATGCATTCCAGTAAAAGAATGTATAATAAAAAAATGAGTGCTATTCTAAAAGGGGTGCAGGAAATGAGACACTTGGATATAGATGTGTCTAAATAATTAAAGGCAACAGGAAAAGTATCCTATGGAAGGACAATCAGAACTGTATACAGTACTCCAAAAGTGACCTCACCAATGTCCTGTACAACCGTAACATGATATCCCAACTCCTATACTCAGTGGTCTGAGCAAAGAAGGCAAGCATGCTCAATGCCTTTTTAAACACCCTTTCTATCTGTGATGCAACTTTCAAAAAAATGATATACCTGAACCCTGAGGCCTCTCTGCTCAACAACACTACCCAGGACCCTACTGTTCACTATATACATCCTGCCCTTATCTATTTTACCAAAATGCAATACCTTGCATTTATCCAAATTAAACTACATCTGCCACTCCTCAGCCTATTTGCCCAATTGATCAAGAACCTTTTATAATTTTAAATAATCTTCTTGACTCTCCACTATACCATCAATTTTGATTGGTTTGTGGAGCAACCAGAGGAAACCCACAAAGACACGGGAGAATATGCAAACGCCATACAGTCACAGACAATGTGGAAATAAACCTTGGTCCCTGGTGCTGTGGGGCAGCAGTGCTAACCACTGCTGCCAGTCTACTGCCCCGACGATGGCTATATCCCCAGAGATATGCCCTATGGTCAGCTTTCTCATGACATAAGACTAACACATCACCGACAGCTGCACTGTAAGGATATCGCACATTGAGACTTCAAGGTGATCTGGATGGAATTGATACCTTGGAAGTATTCAGTATTGACAGGAGCACCCAGAGACAAGCAATTGGAAAATGTGTTGAAAAAGCATGGACAGAAGAAATGATCAAAAGGAAAAATATAGTCAATCTTTGACCAACAACATTGATGTGAGTCAGATACAGAAGAGACTGACACTTGTGAATCTGCGTGTACGGCCACAGCAGAACATCCTGAAGTGGCCTGCAGACTGGAGCAGTCCACCACCTCTTGTGACTGATGAATGCCAATCAGCACAAAGCACAGCATACAATACAAGCAATTTAGGTGATCACTGTATGCTATGAGGATGAGTGTATAAGTCTACAATCCTACTTGCCAAAATTTGTGTTAGCTCTGCATTTCCAATAGCTGTATGGATTCAAATTTAGTTGCAAGAATCACACTTGTCTGGTATCCTCACCATTCTATATTTCTAAGCCAGCTGTACCTCTCACCAACACACTCTCTTCTTTAAAAAAGAAACTTAAGTTTAATCAGGAGCATTGAGGATGTCATCTGAGAATTCATTGGACCTACTGGCATTATACCCAACCTTTCAAAGACATTAATGAGAGTTGGGAATAATGCAATGTCATTAATGAAAATTACAAAAGTAGGATAGAATGCCAATGACAAAACAATCATTGCCTATAGCTTCTTCCCTCTGATTTTGCATTCCTTTCAGAGAAACTTTATTGAACAGTCACTGAACAAAACCATTTTATTTTTGCAGATATATGCACAACTGTGTTTTTCATTAATATATTCCCATTTTCCTGTTTCCTCCACCTGTTGCAATGAATACATGATATTGGGAAGATTTTCATTGCGAACAGAAGCCATTGAGTATACCAATTGATTTTAGATCATGTTATTACCCCCTTTTTAAACATGGGAAGCTGATAGGGGTCTGAATGGATCTTGGATAGAGCATTCAGGTTAGGGCATATGCTCAGAATTAAATCATGCAAAGTACTTAGCCACAAAGTCAACCTCTCCTGTCATCTGCCACATTATTGTCCAGAATGACAGGAAGTGAATAAACAAAGATGGAGTATAATAACCTAAGTAGTGTTCTTTCGCAATTCCTAACATCCTAAGTTTTTAATGGCTTGATTCACTTTCAAACATAATTCTTGCTAGCTCTCCTTGGAGAGGCTAATTCCAGTCCTCTCACTGAGGTTATTAATATACATTCTGAACAGTGGTGGTATGGGATTATTCCTGGATTACTGTAATTGACTTCACTGCCTGTTCGAATTATTTTCATTTATAACTTTCTCTGTTTTCCATTGTCAAGCCAGTTTCTAACATGCATCTTTTCATGTTTGATTCTGAGAGCTGTCACTTTTGCCCTATGTGGAGTTAATGGGTATTCTCAAATTTGTTCTGAAATGCCAATCAGGCTACATTTTCTCTCCAAGATTGTCATTCATAATTGACCCCATTGGATAGAGTTGGACAGAATGGAAACCTACCTTCCGGTCCAACATGTCCATGCCGACCAGATATCCTAAATTGATCCAGTCCCATTTGCCAAGATTTGACTCATATCCCTCTCAACTCTTCCTATTCATATACTCATCAGATGCCTTTTAAATGTTGTAATTTTACCAGCCACCAGGACCTCCTCTGGCAGTGTGTTCCATACATGCACCACCCTCATTAAAATATGCCCTTTGGGTCCCAGTTAAATCTTTCCCCTCTCACATTAAACCTATACCCTCTAGTTTTGGACTACATTACCCTGGGGAAAAAGATCTCAGCTATTTGTCCTATCCATGGCTCTCATGATTTTATAAACTTCTATAAGGTTGCCCCTCAGCCTCTAACACTTCACGGAACATAGTCATAGCCTATTCAGTGTCTCCCTTTAGCTCAAACCCTCCCATCCAGGCAACTTGCTTGCCAACTTTTTCTGAATCCTTTTAAGTTCTACAACTAATTTCCCAGAGCAGAGAGATCAGAATTCAATGCAGTATTGCAAAAGTGGCCTAACCAATGTCCTGTACAGCCACAATATATCCTCCCAACTGCTATACGCAATGCACTTACCAATAAAGGCATGCATACAAAATGCCTTCTTCACTATCCTGTCTGCTTGTGAAGGAACTATGAACTTGCATTCCAAGGTCGCTTTGTTCATCAACACTCCCCAGGACTTTCCCACTAAATGTATAAGTCCTGAATTGACCTCACTAAATGTAGCACCTCATATTTATATAAATTAAACTCCACCTCCCATTCCTCAGCCATCTGACCAAGATCCCGTTGCATTTGACGTAACCTTTTTCGTTATCCACTACACCACCAATTTTGGTGTCATCTGTAAACTTACTAACCATAACTCTTATATTCACATCCAAATCATTTATATAAATGACAAAAAGTAGTGGACCCAGCATTGATTCATGTGGCCACAGGCCTCCCGTCCAAAAAACAACCTTGCACCATCAACCTCTGTCTCCTACCTTCGAGCCAATTTTGTATCCAAAGGGCTACTTCTCCCTGTATTTCATGTGATATAACCTTGTTAACCAGCTTAGCATGCAGAACCTTGTTAAATGCCTTACTGAAGTCCATATAGACAACATCCACCACTCAATCTTCATCAATCCTTTTTTTCACTCAATCAAGTCAGTGAGACATGATTTGCCATACATAAAGCCATATTGATTATCCATAATTATTCCTTGCCTTTCCAAATACATGTAATTCCTGTCTCTCAGGATGCCCTCCTACAACCTACCCACCACTGACATCAGTCTCATTGGTCTATAGTTCCCTGGTTTTTCTTTACAACTTTTCTTAAATAATGGCACCCCCTTTGCCAACCTCCAGTCTTCCGGTACTTCACTCATAGCTATCGATGATACAAATATCTCAGCAAGGGGCCCAGCAATCATTTCCTGAGCTTCCCACAAAGTTAAAGGGTACACTTGATCTGGTCCCAGGGATTTATCCACTTTATATGTTTTAAGATATACACTCCCTCCTTCTCTGCAATATAGGCACTTTTCACGATATCGCTATTTATTTCCTGATGATCTCTAGCTTCTGTATCCTTCTTCACAGTAGATATTGATGCAAAATACTCCTTTAATTTTTCCTCATACCCCTGCAGTTCCACACATGAGTAGTCTTGCTGATCTTTAAAAAGCCCTGTTCTTTCCCTCTTAGAAAATCCTGATTATGGAGAACAGAATCCGATCTTTATCCATGAATCATGTTGAGGAAACCTGATGATTAATTGCCTGCTTTATTTGTATCTGTGTTATGTGAAAGTTGAATTTCAATTTACTTCATTCCCATTTCAAAGATACTCCAGTCAGCACACCAAACCAATTTTACATGATGGCTGCAATTAAAATGGACATACTCCATTAATGATACTTACTTTCTCAAACTCTGTTTTAGTAAATTTATCCAAAGAATCTTTTATTAAAAAAATGTAGTTCGTGGATTGAAAAAATTACTATAGTTGTTCAAAGTCACTCAAGATCAGACCAAAACAAATGCAGAAGTTTTATGATATTGTTCATTCTACCATTCCATTAGAACACAGGCATTGTTATGATGCCCTTCTTTTCTGCAAGGTATTATCTGCAACATCAGAATGGACTATGTTACAAATAACTTCAATCATTTCTTGCCAATTTATGTTCCCTTGTATTTGAAATATTTATTTTAATCCAACTTAATTTCCGATGTATTTGCCTTCAGGTTTAATAGATCCACAAGATCTTTTTGACTGAATACATTTTTAAAACCACCATTACTTTGTTTTTGTCATCGTAATTTGTTAGACTCTCCTCCAGCTTTCAAAGGCGCAGCAGGTCAGGCAGCATCCAAGGAGCAGGAGAATCAACGTTTCGGGCATGAGCCCTTCTTCAGGAATGAGGAAAGTGTGCCAAGCAGGCAAAGATAAAAGGTAGGGAGGAGGGACTTGGGGGAGGGGCGTTGGAAGGAGATTAAGGTGAGGGTGATAGGCCGGAGTGGGGGTGGGGGCGGATAGGTCAGGAAGAAGATTGCAGGTTAGGAAAGTGGTGCTGAGTTTGAGGGTTGCCTCCCCAAGAAGGCATCTAATAAGGTATTACTACCTAAATACTGCATTCAATTGTCAACCTTGATTATGTACTCAAGTCTAGTCAGTCCTTAGACTAGGTTCAGGAGTCGGCCACTGAGCAATTCAAAACTGCTGTGCCATTCAGTAAGATCATGGTCGATTTGGTTGTGGTCTCTACACCATTTGCTTGCATGCCGTAATAGTAAGAAAAAAATTTATCCCTTGTTGAAAATACTTAGGTTTGGTTTTGATGAGCACAAAATCTGAATTTTGATCCCAGTTTGCCTCCTAATCACCCACTTCTGATTTTAATGGAGGGGGACAGAGAAAGAGAGCATAACCAACCTCTGCAAGGAGCGAATTCACATTTCATTGAGGCTGAGCAACTTAGCTGTCTTGACCATTTGAAGCTGGCTTTGGTAATACAGATATCCCACTGCTCAGGAAAACCTGTAGGCAAAGCCAAGAACAAGGTCTGCCAGATCAGGAGTTCATGCTTTCCAAGAACCTGCTGGAGTTTATGTGCCTGCAAGGGCAACCCTGTGGCTAATCACTCGAGCCCCACTTTTCTAATCTTCTGTCCAATCTGTCTCAAGGCCTGTGATGTGCTACCAAGACACCAATCAAATTTACTACCTCTGATACTGTCACTGTCAGCATTGACACTTGAGATCCACTACCCTTTTTGTTTTAAAAAGATGCAAGCAAAAACAAAAATGATATTTGCTTGAGGCCAAGCCTGAAAGTTAATTGAAGATTGATTCTTGTTCAAGAAATACTCTCAATGTTTTGTTTCTGGAGACCAACAGGCTCTCGGGGTTGAATGACTTACTCCTATTCTCTAGTTCCTTGAATGCATTATGGCCCATCAGATGGCAGATGCTGAATGGTAGAGGAGGCCGAAAAAGGAGACAACCAGTCAAACAGAGAGAAACCAAAGTTTGAACTGGTTTGAACTGTGGTTTAAGTCAGAAGGATTGTGGCTGCAAAAGCTACAGGGTGGAAGTTTGATTGCACCCTGGTTGTGCTCAAATCAACTTATTGAAAGCCTGGAGAACAGAATCTCATTTATAAGAATTAATTGAATATTCCTTAGGAACTACTGCAAACTATTTGCATGCATTGGTCTCTTCAGAAACTGAGCAAGTTACAATCCCATGTGCCTGAGAGATTCCACATCGTGGACACTGAAGAAATGAACTGGTCAATTGCATCTTTTTGTTTTCGTGATTTATCCCTTAACTTTGTCTGTTTGAAAGACGAGGGACTTAGAAGAAGATTGGAGTTAAACCATAGACATTAATAAAATTACTGTGTTTTTTTAACTTTGCTCTGCAAAAGTTACTGTTTCATGAATAAATTCTTAAATGTTTTTTTTGAAGTTGGTGTTTGGTATCAATCATTCACAAAATCTGGTACTGGTTATTCAAAAAGTCTGGCTCGGAATAATTGGGGTCAATTTTGAGGTTCCTTGAGGATTTTAATTCAACTGCCTTGTACATAAAATAAGTGGGAGGTAGGTTTGAATTAGATGTCTGCCTCCATGTCGTAACAATGGCGAGGTCTGGAAAAGCACAAAGGAAGATGAAAAGTAGCCCGCTATATGAACTTTACAAGTACTGATGTTCACCAGGACATTTGCTGTTATCAACATTGTGTCCTCAAGCTCTGGAGACCAAGCTCTGAATTATCCAAGGACACAGTTTAAGGTAAGAATGGAGGTAAGTGTGCTTCAACTTAGAGAATAGCTTTTGTGATGTTCAAAGAGCCTTCTAAATTGTTTAGTGCTCTTTTCTGGTTGATGAAGTATCCATTAAATTGCACCCCATGTCACGATATCAATCCTCAATTAACTTCAGTAGTTCAATGTATGAAGTCAATCTCTTAATAGCTGCATATTTAAAACTTGCTCCAGTAATTAATATCAATTAATGTAGCAAAATCACAAATAGTTAATGTCGATGAATCAAAACAGTGTATTTATAATTTAGTATAACATGATTATCCCTTAACGAAGGTCACTTAAGGAAGTCCTGCAATGAATTGTAAGTTTCACTTTTGGTCATCCTAAACACATCAAATATTTCAAAAATAATCTCAATGTCAACCTTGACAAACCAAGAGCTGGATTTCTTTTCAACAATGCAAGGTAAACAAAACTGAAATTGAGGGATCCACTTGCTTTGCACCCAACCAGCTCAAACGGATACTGATATGAACAGTAATGCTCCAAGTTTATAGTCTATTTCCTCTCACAGGCAATTAGGTTTTATTAAAGCATCAAAAAATTTTAAAATGCATTAAAATGAATTAATTCCAGGAGTAGGTGTTAGGGCAGTGTGCCCAATTTATAAACATAAAATTCAACTCAGATGTTTTTGTCAGTTAAATGATCACACGGCCTTAATAAGATAAAAACAGTTTAAAACTCTTGCATTTTCTCTCAGAAATAACTCCACTCATGTATATAATGTCATTTCTAAAAAGAGGATACTTCAAAAAAACATTCACGTGATGTGAGCATCACGGGTAAACCCAGCATTTATTGCCCATCACAACTTACTAGACCCATTTCAAAGGGTAACTAAAAGTCAGTTTCATTGTTGTGTGTCTGGAGTAATATGTTAGCCAGTCTGGGTAAGGGTGCAAGGTTTATTTCCTTAAAAAGGATATTAGTGAGTCACATTTATAATATTTGATCATTATTATCATGGTCACCACTATTGAGACT
Source organism: Chiloscyllium plagiosum (assembly GCF_004010195.1). Taxonomy (NCBI): domain Eukaryota; kingdom Metazoa; phylum Chordata; class Chondrichthyes; order Orectolobiformes; family Hemiscylliidae; genus Chiloscyllium; species Chiloscyllium plagiosum. The sequence goes on along the minus strand of NC_057711.1, from coordinate 98,383,295 downwards.
AACTTTACATTTGAGATCTATTAATTGAATTTCAATTCCAGCAGCCTCCTCAGGGAATTTAACTCTGGCTCTGAAAACAATAACCTTAGCCTCTGGATTACTAGTCCAGTGACATGGCCATTACCTTAACGTGCATCCTTCAAACTGAGCCAGTGGTGATGTCAAGTCAAAATTAAAAAGGATCATCTGCCTATCATAGTTTGTCTATTGTCTTTACGTGTACTTGACATAGAGTCAAAAAGTCACATAAATGTACAGCACGGAAACAGACCCTTGTCCATGCCGACCAGATATCATAAGCTAATCTAGTCCCATTTGCCAGCACATGGCCCATTTTCCTCTAAACCATTCCTATTCATATACCCATCCAGATGCCTTATAAATGTTGGAATTGTACCAGCCTCCACCACTTCCTCTGGCAGCTCATTCTATACCCGTACACCCTCTGTGTGAAAATGTTGCCCCTTAGGTCTCTTCTTTGTCTTTCTCTTCTCACCCTCAACCTATACCCTCTAGTTCAGGGATCCCACACCCCAGAGAAAAGACTATCTATTTATCAAATCCATACCCTTTATGATTTTATAAACTTCATGAGTTTATAAAAGTTAAGGTCACCCCTCAACTTCTGTCACTCAATGGAAAACAGTCCCAGCCTATTCAGCCTCCCCCTGTAGCTCAAATCCTCCAACCCTGGCAACATTCTTGTAAATCTTTTCCGAACCGTTTTTAGTTCCACAACATCCTTCTGATAGCAGGGAGACCAGAACTGCATGCAATATTCCAAAAGTGGCCTAACCAATGTCCTGTACAGCCATAGCATAACTTCCCAACTCCTATACTCAATGCTCATTACGAAATGCCTTTTTCACGATCCTATCTACTTGCCTATAGTTGTTTGTTTTGTATTGCCCGTAAATGCACCTTGTATCAACAGTTAAGGCCAAGCGATGAATAATAGCAACAATATTGAAAGAGTTGATTTCATTTTGTTTTATATCTCAATTTAATGACCTCTACTTAATCTATCCTACCACTCCACCTCCCCCCCAAAACCTGGCAACAGATTGCTTTGGTTTCCATGTTAGAAAAACAGCCAGGGGGGCCATCTTGCCAGTGAGTGAGGGCCCTAACTAAATGTTAATTGATTACTTCAGGACTTTCACTGATGGTGGGTCAAGATGGCCACCCCTGGACATACTTGCCCAGAACTTGAATTGTGAAATGGCGAGAAGGTTCCAAGTGTTCCTCTGGGAGCAAGCCACTTGATTTTTCCCCACTGCCAGGTGGGGAATAATCACGCCCAATAGAATGACAGTCATTTTTGTATATGGTAGTGAATTAACTATGGTAGTAGGATCTTTATAGTTCATGTTCAACGAAGAAAAATGAAACAAGAATTACATCAATAGAAATTTTTGGAGAGTGCAGAAACAAGAAGCTAAAGTGAAGGAAAGAATCTCAAGGATCATCATCTGTGCATTATTTTCCAAGACAAGTACTACTAGCTAGAGTTTCGTTATACAGATTAGGGAAACAAAACTTTAACTGGAGGAGTAAGGATGTTATGCTTCCATTGTGCAGAACTTTGGTGAGACCACATCTCAGACACCATGCACAATTTTGGTTTTCTTAATGTAAATGCACCAGAGACGGTTCAAAGGAAATTTACTACATTGATGCCACAAAGGAGTGTATTGCCTTATTGTGATAAATTTGAAAGGCTGGACTTGCTTCCATGGTTTCAAAGAGTGAGGGTGACTTGTTTCAAGTGTATAGGATTCTGAATGGCCTTGACATGATGAATGTGAAAAGGATCTTGCCTCTTGTGGGGCAGTCTGGAACTGAGAGGCATGGTTTTCCAATTCAGGGTAACACTTGCAGGTCAGAGATGAAAAGAGTTATTTTCCTGAGGGCTATGCGACTCTACATCATAAATGGGTGCAGGCATGGTCACTGAATATTTTTAAGATTCGGAGATGCCGGTGTTGGACTGGGGTGTACAAAGTTAAAAATCACACAACACCAGATTATAGTCCAACAGGTTTAATTGGAAGCACACTAGCTTTCGGAGCGACGCTCCTTCATCACCTGTTGGACTAGAAACTTGGTGTTGTGTGATTTTTAACTTTGAATATTTTTAAGATAGTTTCTTGTTCAGCAAGAATCCACATAAGGATCAATATCATAGGTAGGACTGGAAAAGAGATTCAATTAACGGATTATGGGCAGTGTGAGCTAAAATAAAAAACAGAAAAAGTAATAACCTCAGGATTACTACCTGTGTAAAAAGGCATAAAATGATTAGAGCTAAATGCATAGCTCAAAGACTCGTGTAGAAGTAAGGGGTCCAATTTATGGGATAATGTGGAAAGAAAGCTGTACCATTGGAACAGGTTTCATTTAAGCTATTATCTGAACCAGTGTCCTTTTGAATCGTCCAACTAGGTTGTAGGTAAGGCTTTAAATCAACTTGGGAGGTTGAAGTTTAATTGAAAGGACATTTTAAGAGAAAGTTAAACGTAAGCAAGTAAGGGCATAGGGTAGTGGAGAGGTGAACAATAATCAAAATGTGTACGGAAGAGACCAAAGTTATACACAGAAGAGTACAGTAGAATTAGGATCCAAAGTGAGAACATAAAAACATAAGAACTCGGAGCAGGAGTAGGCCATCTGGCCACTCGAGCCTGCTCCGTCATTCAGTAAGATTATGGCTGATCTTTATCATGGACTTAGCTCCACTTCCCACCTGCTCACCATAACCCTTAATTCCTTTTGTTCAAAATCAAACCATCTTTCTTTCAACAAGGTTGCTTCAACTGCTTCACTGGGCAGGGAATACAACAGATTCACAACCCTTTCGGAGAGGAAGTTCCTGGCTATTTTCCCTGGAGCATCGGAGACTGAGGGGTGACCTTATAGAGGTTTACAAAATTATGAGGGGCATGGATAGGATAAATAGACAAAGTCTTTTCCCTGGGGTCGGGGAGTCCAGAACGAGAGGGCATGGGTTTAGGGTGAGAGGGGAAAGATATAAAAGAGACCTATAGGGCAACTTTTTCACGCAGAGGGTGGTACATGTATGGAATGAGCTGCCAGAGGATGTGGTGGAGGCTGGTACAATTGCAACATTTAAGAGACATTTGGATCGGTATATGAATAGGAAGTGTTTGGAGGGATATGGGCTGGGTGCTGGCAGGTGGGACTAGATTGGGTTGGGATATCTGGCCAGCATGGATGGGTTGGACCAAAGGGTCTGTTTCCATGCTGTATATCTCTATGACTCTTTAACTCTATGACTCCTCAGTTCAGTTATACAGTCATAGAGTCAGAGAGTTGTACAGCATGGAAACAGACCCTTTGGTCCAACCCGTCCATCCCAACCTGATTTCCTGAATTAATCTAGTCCCATTCCTAAATCTCCTCCCCATTATTTTGAGGCTATATCTCTTCATTCTCATTTTACCCAACCAGTGAAAACAACTTTGCTGCTTCAATCTTCTTTATTCCCTTCATAATTTTATACGTTTGTATATGATCGAGCTTCATTCTTCCAATGAGTATAGCCCCAGTCTGCTCAATTTATCCTTGTAAGCCAATCCTCTCTACTCTGGAAACCAGTTCGTGAACATCCTCTGCAATCATTCCAATGCCAGTAAATCCTTTCTCAAGTAAGGAGACCAAAACTGCACACAGTACTCCAGGTGTGGCCTCACCAGCACCTCCCTGTACAGCTGGAGATGGTTACCATATTATTACTCAATACAGAGTACAGTGGTTAAAAAGTCGAAGCTGGTAGCATTTCATTTAGATGCATGCGGCATTTATAACAAGGTAGACAATTTGATGCCACAAATAGAATTAAATCAACTTGACTTAAAAGCTTTATGGAGATGTGGTTGATCTCACTGAAAGGTGGAACAGGGCTCAAGGGGCTAAATGGCCTTCTCCCGTTCAGAGTAACCAGAACTGGGAACTCAATATTCAAGGGTGTTTAATATTGCAGAAAAGAACAGGCAAAAAGAAAAAAGAGGTGAGTTCGTTTTGTTCCTAAAGGTATCAGTGCCGTGCTGAGTAATGAGAGATATGTAATTGTTTGCAAAGTGCAATCAGATTGGTGGAATAAGGAACAGCAAGGGAAAAATGCCATAGGTGGGAGTCATATATCAGTCTCTGAAGAGTTGTCTCACCATAAGACATAGTATAAATCTGGAAATAACGGAGTCATGCAAGAATAAAGCTATAACTGTGATGAGTGATTTGTCTATGTACTAGACTCATAGAGTCATAGAGATGTACAGCATGGAAACAGACCCTTCGGTCCAACTCATCCATGCCGACCAGATATCCTAACCTAATCTAGTCCCAACTGCCAGCACCCAGACCATATCCCTCCAAACCCTTCCTATTCATATACCCATCCAGATGCCTTTTAAATGTTGCAATTGTACCAACCTCCACCACTTCCTCTGGCAGCTCATTCCATACATGTACCACCATCTGCGTGAAATATTGCCCCTTAGGTCTCTTTTATATCTCTCCCTTCTCACCCTAAACCTATGCCCTCTAGTTCTGGACTCCCCCACCTCTTGGAAAAGACTTTGTCTATTTATCCTATCCATACCCCTCATGATTTTATAAACTTCTATAAGGTCACAACTCAGCCTCCAACTGTTCAGGGAAAACAGCTCTAGCCTATTCAACCTCTCCCTATAGCTCAAATCCACCAACCCTGGCAACATCCTTGTAAATCTTTTCTGAACCCTTTCAAGTTTCACAACAACTTTCCGATAGGAATGAGACCAGAATTGCATGCAATATTCCAAAAGTGAGCCTAACCAATGCCCTGCAATATGACCTCTCAACTCCTGTACTCAATACTCTGACCAATAAAGGAAAGCATACCAAACATCTTCTTCACTACCCTATCTACCTGTGACTCTACTTTCAAGGAGCTAGGAACCTGCACTCCAAGGTCTCTTTGTATTGATTGAACAAATTAGATGGGTGTGGAAAATGGATTTACAGAGACCATCAGGCATATATTCTTAGAAGAGTTGTTGCATAATCTACCTGAGAACAGGTTTGCCTGTCATTTCAATACACCACCTTGTTCCATCGCCAACATCTCTGTCTCAGGCTTGCTGAAGTGCTCCAGTAAAGTTCAGCACAAGCTGGAAGAACAACACCTCATTTTCTACTTGGGAATTCTACAGCTGTCCTACATTCAAAATTAAATTCAACAACTTTAGAGCTTGAGGCATTTCCTTCCATGCCCTTACCCCAACCCCCAAATGACCAGCCCTTATTATCACAAGGTCGGCTGTTACACACTACCCATTGTTAGTCACATGTAGTCCTCATTAGCAGCCATTCATTCTCCTGGGCTGACCATTATCCCTTTCTTTGTATATCCAACTGTCCTTCTCTCTGTTTGGGCTCTATCTCCATCTATCGATTATTCCTGAATCCCCCTCCTTCCACCCTGTCTTCAGCATAAGAAAACAACTATTTCCTAGCTACCCATCTGGACCTGACACAGTAACTCTGATTTCTCTCAACAGACATTGCCAGACCTGCCGACCTTCTCTAGCAACTTATATTTTTATTGTTAATAAAACATTGTATGGTGAAAGATCTACTAGGGGATAGAAATAACAACACAATTGCATTTTAAGTTTAGTTTATTTTAGCTTAATTACATTTAATTAAGTCCTGGATTTAAATAAGGGCCTTTAAAAGGGTATGAAGAAACTGTTGTCAGAAGTGGGCTGAAAAAATGAACTAAGAGTAAAGCAGCATATCAGCAGTGGCAGAAAATTAATCAGCTATTTTTAAGGCTTAGCATAAATTTATTTCAGTTAAAAAGAATGTGAGGAGAAGGAAGACATGCCATGGTTAATATAGGCAAACAAAGAGAGCATCCAATCAAAAACAGTGGCATATAAACCAGCAAAACACCATGGTAGGCCAGGGAATTTGGAATTTTTATGAACTAGCAGTGCATGAGTAAAACGCTATTGAAGAGTGAGATAATTTACTGTAAATGTAAATTGCAAGAAATACAAAAACAAACAGCAAGCCCTTCCACGGGTATATAAAAAAAAGGGTAGCTGGAGTACTTGTGGGACCCTCCCTGAATAAGTTAGTTCTGGAATATTTTGATCAATGCCTGCACAATGTGTATAGTCATTGTCCATCTTTCAAACTCTAATTGTAATTATGGGACATTTGGAGGATGCGACTGGGAAGTGACAAAAGAAAACAGGGAAATGTCATATACTGTGCTCCAGACAAATTTTTTACATCAATCTTCATGGTGGGGAACACTTTAAATTTCCCAAAAATAACAGATGCAACATACAAATAGAAAGAGAGATCATTTAAATGTCTTTATCATAAGGGACACAATATTTGACAAATAAAATCGATGAAAGGCAGGCAAGTCAGCACAACCTGATGGCCTGCATCCAAGAGTTTGAAAGACAGACAATGACTATACACATAGTGTAGGCATTGATCAAAATATTCCAGAACTAACTTATTCAGGGAGGATTCCAATGGATTTGAATACTGTAAGTGAGATATCCTGGTTGAAGAAAGAAGGGAGACAAAGTAGAAAACTATCATTCAGTTAAGCAAAACAACTGCCATTTGGAAAGTACAACAGCCCACTATTAAGGAAGAAATGGCAGGATATTTGGAAAAGATGAACATAACCAAACAGCGGCAACGTGGTTTTGTGAAACAGACACAGTGTTTGACACATTTGCTTGAATTCTTTGAGGATAAAACAAGCAGCACTGATAAATGAGAACTGGTCGATATAGTATATCTGGATTTACTGAAGGCATTTGATAAGTTGCCACATAAAAGGTTATTGTATTAGATAGGAGCTCTTGGTATTAGGGTGACAGATTAGCATGAGTTGAGGACTGAAGATAGACACACAGGATACAATCAGGTTTAATGGGTATTTTTCAGTTTGAAAAGATTAAACTAGTGGAGCATCACAGGATCAGTCCAAGGGTTTTGGTAATTTACAATTTACGTTAATGACTTCGAGGAAAGGGCAGAGTGCAATGGATCCAAATTTGATCGAGTCATAGAGGTTTACAGCATGGAAACACCCCCTTCAGCCTAAATTGTCCATGCTGCTCCAGTTTTCACAATTAATTTAGTCCCATTTGATCGATATACCCTCCATATCTATCCCATCCATGTCCCTATCCAAATGTTTCTTAAATGACAAAATCGTACTTGCTTCCACCAGTACATCTTGCAGCCCATTCTTGAAACTCACCACCCTCTGTATGAAAAACTTGGCCCTATAGACCACTTTGCATCTCTCCCCTTAATCCTACATCCTCTAGTTTTAGAGTCCTGTACCATGGGGAAAAGCTGTTGGCTATCTAGCTTATCTCTGCATCTCATGATTTTATAGAATTCTTTAAGGTCACCGTCAGCCTCCTACACTCCAGGGAACAAAGTCCCGATCTCTCCTTATTACCCAAGCCGTCCAATAGAAGTAACTCTTCTCTGCATTCTTTCCACTTTAATAATATCCTTTCTATTATAGGGTGACCAGAACTGCACACAGTACTCCAAGTGTAGCCTCACCAACATTTTGTATAGCTGCAACATTTTGTATAGCTACATCATCACTCCTATAGACTGTGTTCTGACTGTTGAAAGCAAACATTTTGAAAGCATTCTTCACCACCCTGTCTACCAGTGACTACACCTTCAAGGAGCGATGAACCTGTGCCCTGGATCCCCTTGTTCTCTCAAACTTCCCAGGGTCCTACTATTAACTGTATAAGTCCTGCTCTGATTTGACCCACCAAAATGCCACACCTTGCATTTATCTAAATTAAATACCATCTACCATTCCTCTGCCTACTGGCCCGGTTAGAACATAAAACATAGTACATTACGGCGCAGTACAGGCCCTTCAGCCCTCGATGCTGCACTGACCTGTGAAAACTATTTAGAGCCCATCTATCCTACACTATTCCATTATCATCCATATATTTATCCAATGACAATTTAAATGCCTTTAAATTTGGAGAGTCTACTACTGTTGTAGGCAGGGCATTCCACACCCCCACTACACTCTGTGTAACTACCTCTGACATCTGTCCTGTATCTATCATGACTTAGGATAAAGCGATGTCTCCTTGTGCTAGCCATCACCATCCAAGGAAAAAGGCTCTCACTGTCCACCCTATCTAACCCGCTGATCATCTTATATGTCTCTATTAAGTCACCTCTTAACCATTTTCTCTCCAATGAAAACAGCCTCATGTACCTCAGCCTTTGCTTATAAGACCTTCCCTCCATACCAGGCATTCTGGTAAATCTCCTCTGCACTCTTTCATGTTCTTCCGATAATGCGGTGATCAGAACTGTATGTAATACTCTAAGCGCAGCCATGCTAGAGTTGTATACAGCTGCAATATGACCTCATGGCTCCGAAACTCAATCCCACTACCAATAAAAGCTAACATGCCGCACATCTTCTTAACAACCCTGTTAACCTGGCTGGCAACTTTCTGGGACAAAATTGCACATGGACACTGAGATCTCTCTGCTCATCCACACTACCATTAGCCTAGTAGTCTGTATTCCTGTTACTCCTTCCAAAGTGTACCACCTCACACTTTTCCACATTAAACTTCATTTGCCACCTCTCAGCCCAGCTCTGCAGCTTATCTATGTCCCTCTGTAACTTGCTACATCCTTCTGCACTCTCCATAAGTCCACCAACCTTAGTGTCATCTGCAAATTTACTAACTCATCCTTTTACACCATCATTCAAAGGCAAGGACTGATTAGGGATAATCAACATGGCTTTGTGTGTGGGAAATCATGTCTCACAAACTTGATTGAGTTTTTTGAAGAAGTAACAAAGAGGATTGATGAGGGCAGAGCAGTAGATGTGATCTATATGGACTTCAATAAGGCGTTCGATGAGGTTCTCCATGAGAGATTGGTTAGTAAGGTTAGATCTCATGAAATGCAGAGAGAACTAGCTATTTGGATATAGAACTGGCTCAAAAGTAGAAGACAGAGGGTAGTGGTGGAGGGTTGTTTTTCAGACTGGAGGCCTGTGACCAGTGGAGTGCCACAAGCTTTGGTGCTGGGTCCACTACCTTTCGTCATTTATATAAATGATTTGGATGTGAGCATAAAAGATGTCGTTTGTAAGTTTGCAGATGACACCAAAATTAGAGCTGTAGTGGACAGCAAAGAAAGTTACCTCAGATTACAACAGGATCTTGATCAGATGGGCCAATGGGCTGAGAAGTGGCAGATGGAGTTTAATTCAGATAAATGCGAGGTTCTGCATTTTGGGAAACAAAATCTTAGCAGGATTTATACACTTAATGGGAAGGTCCTCGGGAGTGTTGCTGAACAAAAAGACCTTGGAGTGCAGGTTCATAGCTCCTTGAAAGTGGAGTCACAGGTAGATAGGATAGTGAAGAAGGCGTTTGGTATGCTTTCCTTTATTGGTCAGAGTATTGAATACAGGAGTTGGGAAGTCATGTTGCGGCTGTACAGGACATTGGTTAGGCCACTGTTTGCATATTGCATGCAATTCTGGTCTCCTTCCTATCAGAAAGATATTGTGAAACTTGAAAGAGGTCAGAAAAGATTTACAAGGATGTTGAAAAGAGACCTAAGGGGCAACCTTTTCACACAGAGGGGGTTCAGGTATGGAATGAGCTGCCAGAAGATGTGGTGGAGGCTGGTACAATTACAACATTTAAGAGGCATTTGGATGGGTATATGAATAGGAAGGGTTTGAAGGGATATGGGCCGGGTTCTGGCAGATGGAACTAGATTGGGTTGGGATATCTGGTCAGCATGGATGGGTTGGACCGGACGGTCTGTTTCCATGCTATACATCTCTATGACTCTATGACTCAGTGGCTTCAAAACAGATCCTTGCGGTACACCACTAGTAACTGAACTCCAGGATGTACATTTCTCAACAACCACCCAGCTTGCTAATTTCTGATCCAAACCGCTAAATCACCCTCAATCTCATGCCATCGTATTGTGTGCAATAGCCTTCCGTGGGGATCCTTGTCAAATGTTTTAGTGAAATCCAGAAACACCACATCAACCACTTTACCCTCATCCACCTGTTTGGTCACCTTCTCAAAGAACTCAATAAGGTTTGTGAGGCACGGCCTACCCTTCACAAAACCATGTTGACTGTCCCTAATCAACTTATTCCTTTCTAGATGATTATAAATCCTACCTCTTATAATCTTTTCCAACACTGTACCCACAACCAAAGGAAGGCTCACTGATCTATATTTAGTAGATTTGTCTCTACTCCCCTTCTTGAACAAGGGGACAACATTTGCTGTCCTCCAATCTTCTGGTACTATTCCTGTAGACAATGACGAGATAACGATCAAAGCCAGAGGCTCTTCCTAGCTTCCCAGAGAATCCTGGGATAAATCCCATCTGGCCCAGGGGACTTATCTATTTTTTTACACCTTCCAGAATTGCTAACATCTCCTCCTCATAAACCTCAATCCCTTCTAATCTAATAGTCTGCATCATTTGATCAAGATCTGGCTGTATTTCCAGAGAACTTTCTTCATTGTCCTCAAAATATCTCAAGGAGGTAGCTGAGACCCCTTTTTTTTTACCTAATTTAAAGGCAGCTGTATAGTATATGTTCCAGTTGTGATGCAGCTGGTCAAACACCTTGGCTTTAAGCAAAACAAAATGTATTTAAACACTCCAGTTGAAACACGAATAAAAGGAAACAGAATTTAGATTATCTTAACTATTTGAAAACTCAACTGACTTGATGGGCGGCATGGTGGCACAGTGGTTAGCACTGCTGCCTCACAGCGCCAGAGACCCGGGTTCAATTCCCGCCTCAGGCGAATGACTGTGTGGAGTTTGCACGTTCTCCCCGTGTCTGCGTGGGTTTCCTCCGGGTGCTCCGGTTTCCTCCCACAGTCAAAAGATGTGCAGGTGAGGCATGCTAAATTGCCCGTAGTGTTAGGTAAGGGGTAAATGTAGGGGTATGGGTGGGTTGCGCTTCGGCGGGGCGGTGTGGACTTGTTGGGCCGAAGGGCCTGTTTCCACACTGTAAGTAATCTCATCTAATCTAAAAAAAAAATCAACTTAACTAAGGGACTGTTACAATTCTCGTAACATCCCATGAACACCCCCCTTGGCAAAAGGTAAATTCAAACTCAAGTTCTTACAGGCAAGAGAGATTACAGAAAGGAAAGTCAGGCAGGGATCATTTGCTGAAGCATGGACCCTTGTCTCAGCAGCAGCTTCTCTGGTACAACTAAAACAAACTGAAAAAAATCCTGAACTGGGAGAACTGGTCACTCCCCTGCCATTGTTAAAGTTAAAAATCACAAAGCACCAGGTTATAGTCCAACAGGTTTATTTGGAAGTAGAAGATTACATTAGATTAGGTTACTTACAGTGTGGAAACAGGCCCTTCGGCCCAAAAAGTCCACACCGACCCGTCGAAGCACAACCCACCCATTCCCCTACATTTCCTCCTTCGCCTAACACGACGGGCAATTTAGCATGGCCAATTCACCTAACTTGCACATCGTTCATCAAGTAAGCGTTGTGTGATTTTTAACTTAGTCCACCCTAGTCCAACACTGGCACCTCTATGTCATTATTAAAACTGACAATTCGACACCTCTGCCTTTACAACCTCTATTGAAAAAATCCGAGGACAAAATAACCTTGTTAAAGAGACAGCATCATCACACTATAACACCACCAATCTTAGTGTCATCTGCAAACTTACTAAACATACCTCCTAAATTCTCATTCACATTGTTTATATAAATGATGAATCCAGCAACAATCCCTGTAGTACACTGCTGATTACAGGTCTCCATCTGTAAAAAATCCTCTTTTACCGTCCTCTTTCTTCTACCTTCAAGCAAATTTTGCCAGCTCTTCTAAGATTTAACCTTACTCAACAACCTACCATGTCAAAGGTACCTTGTCAAAGGACTTGCTAAAGTCCATGTAGACAATGTTAACCGTACTGCCCTCATCTACTTCCTTAGTCACCCTTCAAAGAATGAAATGAGTGAGACATGATTTCCCATGCAAAGCAATGGTGACTATCTCAAATAAATTGTTGCCTCTCCAAATGCCTGTGGACCCTGTTGTCAGAATCCCCTCTAACAACTTACTTACCACAGACATTAGGCTCATGAGTCTGTAGTTTCCAGGCAGTTCCTAAGTAATGACACAGTACTTGCCACCTCCAATCTTTAGGCACTACAATATCTCCATTCGGGGCCCTAACCTGCCGCAAAGTCCTGGGATACACTTCATCAAGTTCCAGGGAGTTATCTACTTTAATGCTTTGCCAAACTTCCTGTCGTTCCTCTCCTGTAATTTGGACTCTCTTCAAGACATCACTATTTATTTCCCCAAATTCTCTAGCATCCATGTCTTTCGCAACAGTAAATACTGATGAGAAATATTAATCTTGGATCTCACCCATCTCTTGTAGCTCCACACACAGACAATTTTTTGACCTATAAGAAGCCCTTTATTTACTCCTTTACCCTTTATGTATTTCTGGAATCCCTTTGGATTCTCGTTTACCTTAACAGCCAAAGCTATCTTATGTTGCCTTTTAGCCGTCCTGATTTCTCACTGCAGTGTCCTCCAATATCCTTTCTGCTCCTCAAGGAATTCACGCGATCCCGGCTGCCTTTACATGTCACATGCGACCTTCTTTTTCTTGACCAGTGTCTCAATAAGTTTAGTCATCCAATGTTCCCCACTCCTGCCAGCTTTACCCTTCTATGACAGGAATATGTTGGCCCTGGCTTTCTTTAACTTACTTTTGAAAGCCTCCTATTTACCAAACATTCCTTTGCCTGCAAACGGCTTCCCCCAGTCAACCTTTGAAATTTCCTGTCTAAGACCATCAAAATTGGCCATTTCTCAATTTAAAACTATAACTAATGGGCCAGACCTATCCTTTCCCATAGCTATTTTAAAACTAATGGAATTATGGTCACTGGTCCCAAAGTGCTCCCCCACTAACACTTGTCTTCCCTTATTTCCCAAAAGGATGTCAAGTTTTGCCCTTTTTCTCGTAGGGCTATCTATGGCCGGCATGAGAAATTCTTCCAGAACACAATTAAATTTGTCTCCATCTGAGCCCTTACATTTTGGCAGTCCCAGTTGATGTTAGGGAAGTTAAAATCCTATACTGATACAATCCTATTATTCTTGCAGATACTTTCAATCTCCTTACATATTTGCTCCTCAATCTCCCAATGATGGCTGGTCAGCTATCAAAGAGATTTTGCCCTTTTTATTTCTCTGTTCAATCCATATAGACCCTGTGGATGAACCCAGTACTGTATGATTTTCTCATTAATCAAAACGCAACTCTCCCTCTTCTCTCACCTCCCTTTCTATCCTCTCTATAGCATCTGTACTCTGGAACATTGAGCTGCCAGTCCTGTCCCTCCCTCAGCCATGTTTCAGTAATGGCAAGAATATCCGAGTACCATGGATCCATCTATACCCTGAGTTCATCTGCCTTACCTGTCAAGCCATTCACATTGAATACATGATATTTAAATGGGTGTGAGGGCATCTTGTGATTGGAACATAAGAAATCAACAAAGCGATGTACATAGATTGAGTGAGTGGATGAAAATTTGACTGGAGTTTAATGTAGCAAAGTGTGGGCTCATGCAGTTTGATAGGAAGAATCAAAAGCTGGACTATTATTTGAATGGTTGTGTCCAAGAAAATGCAGCGAGGTATCTGGGCGTTCTTATGCATGCCAGCATGTCGGTGCTGAAAGTAATTAAGGCAGCAAGTGGAATTTTGGCCTTTATTGTGAAGCTGTTACAATTTAAAAATCAGGCTGTATTGTTACCAACTATACAGGGTAAGTTTGTATCTGGAGGACTGTGTACAGTTCTGGTCCCTATCTTTAAAAAATAATATGAATGGTATTGGAGGCAGCCCAAAAGAGATTTACTGGGCTGGTTCCTGGGAATCAAGAAGATTCAGAGGTGGCCCAATAAGGTGAGATGATGTTTTCATTGATGGGGGTAATCGGCAGTCAATGGACACACCTTATCTTCTGGGATAATACTGCACATCAGGAATGCTCTACCCCAGATAGGTGTGGAGGCTAGATCACAAAATGTCTGCATATCGCAAAATATTTCAAGGGGAGGTAGATTTATTTTTGAAGTATGGGCACATTGAGCCCAAAAATAACCTGGCACAGGAAAGAGGTTGAGACCTGCAATAGTTTTATTGAATGGTGTGCAGGTTTTAGGAAAAAATGGCTTATACATGTACTTATTTTTTCTTAAAGTAACAAAGTGTTTTGGGGGGTTGATGGGAATATGTAATTTGAATCACAAACAGATCGGTCTTGATCTTATTTGATGCAGGGGCCAAATAATCTACTTCTGCTCCTAAGTTGTCTATTCATGTACCAACAAGGAGAGGTTACATTTCATGGTTTCTGGTCACCATACTTGGATAGGAAGGGACTGCACCACGGTCCTCAAGGAAAAGAAAAATTGACCGATCACAAGGATTTGAAACAATTGAGTGAGAAGAACAGGAAGAAAGGATAACGCATATAATTGTTTGCTCACCCATGAAAGGGAAGAGAGAAGAGTAACAGGAGATAAGAGAAAAGAAATTGTGCTTTAGTAATTGCTGGAGAAAACAAAACCTAGTGCAGGACTTGGAATTAAACTGCAGTAGAAGTCAACAGCCTCCACTCATTTCACCGGTGAAAGTTTGGAGTCAAAGAAGGTATTTAATCTGGTGAGTGGGCATCAGGCATTAAGTCATGGAGAGTCTCCAATGCCGAAGGCTATTTAGGGCCTGCCCACTTAACCTCAGGCTATTGCTGCTGGGGTTTAACCAGGGGCAGGCAAGGAGGAACAAGGATGAAAGCATTGTGCCAAATCAAGTCATTGAGTCATATAGCATGGAAATATAACTCTTCTGTGCCCACCAGGTTTCCCAATTAAACTAGTCCCATTAGCCTGTGTTTGGCCTATATCCCTCTCAACCTTTCCTATTCACATACCTGTCCAAATGTCTTTTAAATGTTGTAATTATACCTGCCTCTGTCACTTGTTCTGGCAATTCATTCCATATACGCACTAACCTCTGTGTGAAAAGTTTTTCCCTTAAGCCCCTTTTAAATCACTCTCTTCTCACATTAAACCTATGCCTCCCCAGTTATGGACGCCCCTAACCTGGGCAAAGGCATTGGCTATTCACCTTATCCATGCCCGTCATGATTTTATGAACATCTATGAGGTCTCCAAGAGATTGGCTTCTAATGTTACAGGGTTAAAAAAAAGTCCCAATTCATCCAGCCTCTCCTCATAACTGAAATCTAGTAACATCCTTGTAAATCCTTTCTGCACCCATTCAGGTGCAAAATAATTTAATCTTATCCTTCCGATAATATAGGGATCAGAACTTTACGCAGTATTCCAAAAATGGCCTCACCAATGTCCTGTGCAGGTGCAACATGACTTCTCAACTCCAATATTCAATGCTCTAATCAATGCAGGAAAGGATGCCAAACACCTTTTTTTACCATCCTCTCTACCTGAGACACCACTTTCAAGAAACTATGTACCTGAACCCCTACACCTCTCTCCTTGACAACTCTCCCCAGGTCTTTCCCATTAACTATGCAAGTCCTGCACTGGTTTGTCTGACCAAAATATAACACTTTGCATTTATCTAAATTAAACTCCATCTGCCACTCCTCAACCTATTTACTCAGCTCGCCTTGTACTCTGAGATAACCTCCTCTATTATCCACCCTCATACAATTTTGGGCTCATCCACAAACGGATGGAAAATCATAAATAGCCACTTGCTGTTTTATTTTTCAATCTCCTAGAGTCGTCTCCATAACCTTCATCCTGCCCTCTTTCATCTGTGACTTGAGACTCATGTTGATTAAGGATTGAGCGGGGTGTTATGGGAAACGGGCAATGGAGGGCCATCAGCCTCTGAACAGCAGGATAACGTCCAGTAGCTAGACCCATTGGATTCTGACACTGACCAGATAAATACCTTTTACTTGAACCCATAGGACAGGTTTCTGGACAAGGGCAGGATGTCTCATTCAAATGCACTGAGTGCTTGAGTTTGTGACATTGCTTTGGAAAGGGGTAGCACCAAAGACTGCCTAAATTCACCAACGTTTAAACCTACTCCTGACAGATAAGAAAAATAAGAACTGTCTGAGTAATATATTAAAACAAAGGACATTTCAGCGTCTGCAGAGCTGGACAAAATGGGAGGGAGGGGAATGTATCAGCTTTCTCACGAGGACGATATTTCTCAATGCTAAGCAGGATATAACAACGACTGAACATGCAGTGGAGAGTTGATGGGTACAATTAAGGAATAAAAAAATTACATTTGCAAGAGTTGTGTATAGATTACCTAGTAACAGCCGTGAAGTCACAGATTGTATGAATGCAGAGAGTAGTTACACATTTAGCGAATGCAGAGAGTAGATACACATTTAGCAAAAGCAAAGTGTGATTTTGATCAAGGATTTTAACTTTGACATGGATTGGAATTAACAGATTAGCATGTCTGAAAGTTTGCAAGTTTTGTCTATGTGCCTGGGGTAGCTTTCTGCAACAATAGTGGGAATTCTAATTGTCCACAAGAAGGGGTGAGGCGACAGAGGACCCACACTTCCCACTCCACTAATGTTTTCCATGTGAGGTTTCAGGCCTGTCCAACCAGAGATCAATTGTAACACTACAGACTCAGTTCCATTTCCCTGCATTGAAGATTTGTGCCATCAACACTGATTGGGGGAACACTGTAATCGCAGCAGAGGCCTCCATTCCTGGTGATAGTGTTGAGACTGAAGCGCTACTGGTGTTTGTAATGTATTTAAATGATTTTGATGAAAAGGTAGGTGGTCTGATTAGTAAGTTTGCAATTTGTGGTGTTAAAAATGGTGGTGTTATAGATTGTGAGGAAGGTTGACAAAGGATACAGCACAATATATATAGCACAGTTGGAAAGATGAGTGAAAAAATTGCCAAGGGAGTTGAATCCAGACAGATGTGAGTGATGAATTTTTGGAGGTCAAATGCAGGAGGAAAACACATTGTAAATGGCAGGACCCTTAAAAGGATTAATCTACAAAGTAATTACTTTTCTTTTTATTCTTCTTTTGTATCTAAGATTTGTACTTAGGTACTTGTGCTTAAAATGGCACCATAAGAGATGACATTGTAAAACTGTACTTATGTATACATGACACCAAAGGATATTCTGTTTGTAAAAGGATATTCTACAAAAGGATCTTGGGGTACAAGTACATGGCTCCCTCAAAATGGAATACAAGTGGCTAAGGTGAGAAAGGCATGCATGCTTGCTTTTATCGGTCAGGGAATTGAGTATAAAAGTTGTCTAATATAAAATCTTAGTAAGGCTACATCTGGTGTATTGTGCTCTTGGTATTATAGGAAAGATGTAAAGGCTTTGGAGAGGGTGGAAAGGAGGTTTACAGGATGTGGAGTGCATGAGCTACAAGGAGAGGTTGGACTGCTTTTGCTCGAGCATCAGCAGCTGGGGAAGACCTGATAGAAGTATATAAAATTATGAGAGGCATGGCAAGTGTAAATGATAAGTCTTTTTTCCCAGGGTGGAAATGTCAAATACTAAGAGGCTTAGAGTTAACGTTAGAGGAGGAGGTTTTAACAAAAACTTACTCACATGTCTCCTTTAACACAGAGGGTAGCAGGTGCTTGGAGCATGCTGCTAGGGAAGGTGGTAGAAACTGATAAGATACTCATGTTGAAGAGGCATTTGAACAGGTCCATGAACACAGTGAATATAGCAATACAGACCACATGAATGAAGATGGAATCAGTGTTGAATGGTGTCATGGTCAGTAGAGCCATGGTGGGCTGAAGGGCTTGTTCCTGTGTTGTATCGTTCTATGTTTCATCGGAACTTCACTTACTCAGACAAGTGGCAAGTATATGATCACATCCTTGACTTGTGTCATGCAGTTGATGGGAAGTCAGGAGATCAGTTTCTCACTGCAGAACTCCTCACCTCTGGATAAAAACAGATAATACTGGAGAAACTCAGTGGGTTTGGAAGCATCCATGGAGAAAGAAACAGAGTAAATGTTATAAGTCCATTTTTTCTCATCTTCCGAACTCTCTCTGAAATGTTGCTAGATCTCCTGAGTATCTGTAGCATTTTCTACTTTAAGATCTCAACATCTGCAGGACCCATAAAATGTTGACATTGGGGTGTTCAGTGATAGCATAAGGACTGAATGACATGATGATGGTTAGATTCCCTTATGTTGAGATGTTCATTACTTGGCTCAAACAAAATTTATCACCTAGCAACTCAAGGTTGAATGTCATCCACATCTTGTCAGATGTTAAGTGCTCCAGTATCTGAGAACATTACTGAACACTATGCAATTGTCTGTGCTTATCCCTAATTCTGACCTTATAAAAAGTGGTAGGTCATTCATGAAGCAGTTGGTCATGGTTCCTCAAGGTAGTATCCTAGCCCAAGTAAGGGCTCTTGTGTCATATTGGTAGTGTCCCTACCTCTGAACCTGAAGGACTAGGTTCAAGTCTCATCTGCTCCAGAGGTCTGTCATAACATGTTTGAACAGGCTGATTAAAAATCATCTTCCCTGAGCAATTCCTGTGAAGACCTCATAGGGCTAAGATGATTGTCCAACATCAGCAAATTACCCTCATCAATATCCTGTTATCTCTAACACAGAATTACCATTTCCAAACTGTCAGTGACATAGATGCAATTTATGTGAAAATCTCAAATTGATTTAATTCACAGAAAAACTGATAACTTGTCTTATGGAGCAAGTTATATACATATCATCATCTGTTATCCTGCTCCCTGGATTCTGCATGACTGCTGTTTATATGATGTCATCCTCATCCTCGGTTCATTACCATACTCAGCTCTTCAAATAATAACACAATAGAAAGTGATCAAAAACCTTTATGCTGTGCTGTGCTGTGAAGAATGAGGTCATAACCACCTACTGAAAGTTGGATCTTAAATGTTAATAAAAGTAAAAATACTGAAGATGCTGAAATAGAAACTAAAAACAAGAATTACTAGAAATACTCAGCAATGCTGAGACAAAAATAGAATTAACATTGAATCCAATAAGACACTTTTCCAGATTTTAATGTTATTCTTTTGACTTGAACACAAATGTCACTGTTTCTTATCAGTTTTGAAATTCAGCTCACTCATTTGGGAATTACATTTTAACTACAATGGGGGCAACGAACTAGTGGGCTAATTGACTGAGACATTTTTGTATAGATTGGTTAATTACATCATCTACATTCAAAACACACATAAGATCAGGAGAAGGAATCTGTTTTTTCTTCAGGAGAGAAGAATAATCTTTTATTTATGGAGTCAGGATAGCCCAACAAAGATGTTAAGAGAATTACTTTCTCATCCTCAAAGTCACCATTACCAATACTTAATAAACCTATTCAAGTGGTCAGTCCTCTACAAGATGATTCTCAGCATTTTGAAACCTCAGTTGACGACTTGTTGAGTTATGGTTCCAATTATCTTTTCATTGCCTGATGATCTGTAATTTCTTTGGGATCAGAGAAACCAGTAACTTGATGAAATGACTTATTTTGTCAGTTCCCAACAGCATTATGCTATTATGTCAGGAGACAAAAAAGGGCAGAAAATCTTAGAAGGATTCAAAAAAGATAAACAAATCAAAGATGTTACAAGCATTGCATTTGAAGGAACCAACCCTCTCTAGCACAAAAATGCCTAAACAAGGCAAGCATAAAAAACATGGTGTGGTATTCTAATGCTTTAACAAACATACGATCCTGCTTTGCAAGATGAATAAAGTTTCACATTCATTTACTGTACCGATTAGAAGGAAGTCCTTTATGAATGACAGCGAGAATACATGATATAATTTTCTAATATACATTAATCTGAATCAATATCAACCAGTTATATTATAATAATATACATACTTCTGCTGCTATTTCAAATCATCCACAAATACTTATAAATCCAAAAACAGCAATTAGTCACCACATCATTTTCACTTCCAATTTCAATCCATAAATGTACAAAACATTGGTTAACATTTGATGACTGCCTCTGATACTTTTAACCAAGCCACAAAGCTATAATTTCCTTCTTGTGTTTATCAAGTTACGTTACCTGCCAGTCCAGATAGCTTATATTGACTTACAGTTTCTAACACTTCTGTTGGAGTTGAAGAAAACTGGGAAATAATTGATGAAAATAATAGCGTTTCAAAACAGCTACATTCAAAACATATTTTTCATATTTCATGGGATGCAGGAGTAACTGGCTAGACAAGCATTTATTACTCTTCCCTAATTGCACTTGGGAAGGATTAGCACATTACCAATCCATCTCAGATGAAAACATGTTTGAATCACTGATCTATGACTCATCACTGTGAATTGCTTAATATTATGTACTAAGTATACAAGGAAATATGCATTTTACACAATCAGGTGTAAGGGGATTGAAAATATTTGGGACAGGTATGAGACTATACTCATAGGTTACATTTCATGGAATCTCTACAGTGTGGAAGAAGGCCATTTGGCCCATTGAGTTCACACTGACCCTCTAAAGAGCACACCCTCCTTATCCCTGTAATGCTGCATTTCCCACAGCTAGCCCACCAGTCCTGGACACAATGGGCAATTTAGCATTGCCAATGCACCTACTCTTTGGACTGTGGGGTGAAACCGAAGCACGTGGAGGAAACCATGCAGACCTGGGGAGAATGTGCAAAGTCCATACAGACAGTCTCCCAATGGTGGAATTTAACTGAGGCTCTGCCGCTGTGAGGCAGCAGTGCAAACCACTGTGCCACCATGCCACCCTACTCATCGGGAATTGAACTCTTACAAGGAAAATGCCAAGAAGTGGCCTACTTAAATTCTATTAAATTTCTAAAAGCTTTGTTAATGTTGACAGGTGAGTGCTTCCACTTGTATGAAGAGCTAAGGTTAAGATTAGATTACTTACAGTGTGGAAACAGGCCCTTCGGCCCAACAAGTCCACACCGACCCGCCGAAGCGCAACCCACCCATTCCTCTACATTTACTCCCCTACCTAACACTACGGGCAATTTAGCATGGCCAATTCACCTAACCTGCACATCTTTGGACTGTGGGAGGAAACCGGAGCATCCGAAGGAAAATCACGCAGACACGGGGAGAATGTGCAAACTCCACACAGTCGCCTGAGTCGGGAATTGAACCCGGGTCTCTGGCACTGTGAGGCAGCAGTGCTAACCACTGTTATTGATAAGCACCAAGAAATCAAATTGAAATTCAAAAGAAAAATCTTCCCCTGAGACAAATGAGGATGAAAATATGGATCTTGCTGTCATGGGGAACAGTTGGCAAAATTAGTATAGATAATTTTAAGGAGAAACCATATCAGTATCCAAAGGAGAAGGAGAATTATGGATGATTCTGACAGACTTAGAAGTATTTAAATATCAACATGGATTGATTGGGTTTAATGACTGTTTGTGCACTGTATAGCCTGTATAATTATATGTTCCAAAATATGGGTGAGTGAATGTGCATATTTATGTAACTTACCAAATTACACAACTGTGACCCTGAATTAACTGAGTAATCATGAACAAAATACCTTTCAGCTGCAGACCTGGGCGGCACGGTGGCACAGTGGTTAGCACTGCAGGCTCACAGCGCCAGAGACCCGGGTTCAATTCCCGCCTCAGGCGACTGACTGTGTGGAGTTTGCACGTTCTCCCCGTGTCGGCGTGGGTTTCCTCCGGGTGCTCCGGTTTCCTCCCACAGTCCAAAGATGCGCAGGTCAGGTAAATTGGCCACGCTAAATTGCCCGTAGTGTTAGGTAAGGGGTAAATGCAGGGGTATGGGTGGGTTGCGCTTCGGCGGGGTGGTGTGGACTTGTTGGGCCGAAGGGCCTGTTTCCACACTGTAAGTAATCTAATCTAATCTAAAACCTTTCTGTACATAGGAAATTAAGCGACATAGATCCTGCTAGAGGGCAGCTAGGGTCCAAATGAACAAACTTTGAAACTGTCTTAAGCAATCAGATCAAGGTTTGAGGATGAAACAGCATGGAATCTGAACCATAAAGTACAAGACAAAATAGAGAATTCAATGTCAAATTAGGTATAGTGAAAGAGTTTGGTGTTGAGGTAAGGATGGGAATGAGAAACAATTACAGTCAGAAAGAGTGAAAGAAAATGCATTTAGTTTTATTTTCATCCCAAATACTAATTGCAACTTGAGGTAACATGGCTAATTTTGTCTTCCAGGAAGGTTAAATGGTGGTAGTTAAGATTTATCAGTATATGGAAAAGGCTACTTAGAAATGGATAAGCCTAAATTTTGGTTCAAGTACAGGAATTTGAAACGAGTGAATAAGATGTAATTTAAGGAAATTAATGGCCAAAAACGACAATAGTATGAAACAAAGAACTGCAGGTGCTGGAATCTGAAACAAAAACAAATTCCTGGAGAAACTCAGCAGGTCTGGCCACATCTGTGGAGAGAAAACCAAGTTAATGTTTCAGGTCCACACCGACCTGAAACCTTTTACAGAACCAAACTAAAATGGTACATTTCAACAACAATTTACTTGTATCCAACAACATATCTTGCCTTATATGCAGATTGCATTATGGTTTACATGAGCTGAAAGGTAAGCACTATTACTTTTACTGACACCTGTGGTGGGGACAATAATCTTCTGTGCCATTTTTCATCCATTGTCATTACTCTACATATTATAACAAACACTTCAACGACAATCCAAGATTAATGTCTAGAAAGAATTTCCTAATATGCCTTGTGTGAATGAATATGAATTGAAATTGCATTTTCCAGTCAGCCTATGAGACATGTTTCAGCAACTAACTGTAATATGGCAACTGTGGTGAGGATTCTAATTTTTCTAAACCTATCACTCTTTTCATTGCAGAATCAGAAATATGTGATGGCAGAGAAGTGGCCATTCTGCCCATTATGTTGGTATCAATTCTCATTATGAACATAAACAGTAACAGCTGGAAAAGCTCAGCAGGTCAGGCTGTGAAGAGAAATCAGAATTAATGTTTCAGGTCTATTGACCATTCCTCAGAACTGATGGTAACTGGGAAAATGTTGGTTTATGTAGAGAAAATAGGGTTTGGGGAGGGGCTAAGGAGGAAATGATAGGTGGGGATAGAGCCCAAAGACAGAGAAGCATAATTGGACAGACAAAGGAGTTGATAACGATATGGCTAGAAGGGTGAATAGTTGTTAATGGAGACTGTAAGTGGATAACAATAAATAATGTGTAATGGTAGGCTATGTGATAACAAGGTCTGGTGTGTTGGGTTGGGTGCTAGGATATAGGAGAACTCAGGCCTTAAAACTATTCAACTTGATATTGATTCCAAAAGGCTGCAGGATGCCGAAGCTGTTGTTCTTCAAGCTTGCGCTGAGCTTTGCTGGAACTCTGTAGCAAATATTAACTAGGGAACAGAGTGGTGTATTAGTGTGGCAGGCAACTGGGAGCTCAAAGTCTTTTTTGTGTGCAGAATGTAAAGTGGTCACCCAGTCTCTAACGTAGAGGAAATTACACTATAAGTAGCAAATGCAGTAGACTAGATTATGAGAAGTGGAGGTAGAGTGCTTTCCACCTGGAAGGTATGTTTGGGCCCTTGGATACTGGGGAGGGAGGAGGTAAAATGACAAGAGTTACACAATCGGTGGTTGCAGGGGAAGGTAAAGCGGGGCTGTGGGGGGGTATTGGGAGTGAAGAAAGAGTGGACCAGAGTGTCCCAAAGGGAATGATCCCTGCAGAAGGTGGACAAGGGAGGGGAGGTGAATATGTGTCTGGTGGCAGCATCTCACTGAAGGTGGTGGAAATGATGGCTGATAATCCTCTGGATGTGGATACTGTTGGATGGTAGGTAAGGAAAAGTGGAATATATCGCTGTTTCAGGAGGGATGAGAGGGGGTGAGGGCAGCAAAGCAGGAGATGAACAAAGAACAAAGAAAATTATAACAAAGGAACAGGCCCTTCAGCCCTCCAAGCCTGTGTGAATCCAGATCTCTCATCTAAACCTGTTGCCTTTTTTCTAAGAATCCCTCTGCTCCCTGCACATTCATTTATCTGTCTAGATGCATCTTAACTGATGCTTTCAAGTCCGCCTCTAACACCTCCACTGGTAACACATTCCAGGCACTCACCACCCTCTACGTAAAGAATTTCCCATGCATATCTCTGGTAAATTTTTCCAATCTCACCTTAAACTTGTGACCCTTAGTTAATGAATCCCCCACTCTGGGAAAAGTTTCTTGCTACCCACCTGTCTATACCTCTCAAGATTTTGTAGACCTCAATCAGGTCACCCCTCAACCTCCGTCTTTCTAATGAAAATAATCCTAACCTACCCAACCTCGTTTCAAAGCCAATGCCCTCCATAACAGGCAACATCCTGGTGAACCTGATGGATTGGTGACGGTTGAGGGCTCTGTCAATAACAGTGCTGGGGAATCCTCAGTTGAGGAAGAAAGTGGACATTTCAGAGAGGCTACCCCATTTGTCTGTAAGAAGGGGAAGGATTTGAAGGAGAAGTTACTGAGGGTGAGGACCAGTTCCATTAATTGAATGAGAGTGTCAGTGGAGGGAGGCAAAAGAGGTAGGCATGGGCACTGACACGTACCCCAGATGTTTGTAGGATATGTGGAACAGTCCCTCTTCTACACTGACACCATCTCCCACCTTTTGTTCCATTACATGAATGACTGTATCAGCACCACTTCATGCTCTCACAAGGGGGTTGAACAATTAATCAACTTCAGCAACACCTTCCACATGGACCATCTCCGTCACCTCCTTCCCCTCCTGGACCTCTTCATCTCTGTCTCTGGCAACTGAGTCAACAAGACCATCTATTTCAAACCCACCAACTCCCACAGCTACCCTGACAATAGCTCCTCCCACTCATGCTCCTGTAAAAATGTGATCCCTCCCTCCCAATGCCTCCGCCTCCACTGTATCTGTTCCCAGAAGGAGCAATTCCATTCCAGAACATCCCAGATGTCCCCCTCTTCCAAAGACTGCAATTTCCCCTCCCAAGTGATCAACAATGCCCTCCATTGCATCTCCCCAACTCCTGCACCTCTGATCTTGAACCCCACCTCTTCCCCCCCGACCTCAACCACAATAATGCCCCACCAACAATATATTTCCCTCCCCACCCCCATCTACAGAGACTATTCCCTCCGTGACTCCCTCATTAGGTCCATGCTCCCCACTAACACACCTTCCACAGCTGACACCTTTCCCTGCTGCCGCATGAAGTGCAGACCTGTGCCCATACCTCACCCCTCACCTTTGTCCAAGGCTCTAAAGCATCTTTTCCAGTCCAGCAGACATTTTCCTGCACATGCTCCCACCTCATTAACTACATCTGTTGCTCTTGATGTAGTCTCCTCGACATTGGGGAAACTGAGCACCAACTCGTGGAGCCATTCAGAGAACATCTCTGGTCTGCACGTACCAAATAATCCCACCACCCTGCGGTCAACCACTTCAACACTCCCTCACACTGTCCTGAAGACATGCAAATCTTGGGCCTCCTCCACCGTCAAATCAAAGCCATCCATCAACTGGAGGAAAAACACCTCATCTTCCACGTCAAGACACTACAACATTGATTTCACCACTTTCCAAATCTCCCCAACCCCCACCTCATTCCAGATCCAACCCTCCAACTCGCCACCACCCTCTTGACCTGACCTAACTGTTCAGCTTCCTTCCCACCTTCTGCTCCATCCTCCCCACTGATCTATCACAATCAACTCCTACCTGCATCCACCTATTGCCATCCACCTAACTTCCCCCATCCCTACTCCCCTATTTATCTTGCAGTCCCCTTCCCCCTCCACATTCCTGATTCAGGTCTTATGCCCAAAACATCAACTCTCCTGCTCCTCAGATGCTCCCTGACCTACTATGCTTTTTCCAGTGCCACGCTTTTCTACTCTCAAATTCACTTGGTCTATCTTGTACACCTAGGAGAAAGTGAGGACTGCAGATGCTGGAAATCAGAGCTGAAAATGTGTTGCTGGAAATGTGCAGCAGGTCAGGCAGCATCCAAGGAGCAGGAGAATCAACGTTTTGGGCATGAGCCCTTCTTCAGGAGCCCTTCCAGCAACACATTTTCAGCTATCTTGTACACCACCTTCCCATTTCCTGACCTTCCCGTTTCCATTTCCAGTGACAGCTTACAGATCAACATTTATTATAAACCTGCAGACTCCATAACTACCTGCGCTACACCTCCTCCCATTCAATATCCTCCAAAGACTCCATCCTGTTTTCCCAATTCCTCTATCTCCATCCCAGGTGCTCTGAAGAGAAGACGTTCCACTCCCAAGCATCCCAAATGTCCACCTATTTTAAATAATGTTTCTTCATCCTCCTTCTGTCATCCAGGCAGCCCTCTACTGCACCTCCTCCATTCCTCGCTTCACTGCTCTAAATTCTCCCACTCAAACATAATAAAGACAGGGTCCCACTTGTCCTCACTTTCCACCCCACCGGCCTCCACATTCATCCTCAAACACTTCCAACAACTCCAAGTAAATTTCACCACCCTGAACATCTTCCCCTCCCTATCCCTCTCTGCCTTCAGCAAGGACTGTTCCTTCACTACTCCTTGGTTTGCACCACAGTCCCCACCAACCACCCCGTTCCCCCAGTACCTTCCCCTGTAAGCATAAAAGATGCAAAACTTGCCTGCTCACCACTTCCATCCACATCCCCAAACAGTCCTTCCAGGTGAAACGGAGGTTCACGTGCATCACACCCAACCTAGTTTATTGCATCCGGTGTTTCCAACATGCTTTCTCTACATTGGTGAGGTAAACTAAGAGAACATTTTGTTTACATCTCAGCTGGGCTTGTAAGGGTCAGCCTGACCTCCTGGTCACCGCCCATTTCAATTTCCCTTCCAAAACTACACGTGGTCTCCAGCTCCAAATCATCTATGCAAATTTTGAATAATTGCGGTGCCTACACTGGTTCCTGATACACAACACCAATCACTGATCACAAATAGAAAAGCACTCATTTATCTCCACTCTTTGCTTCCTGTTAGTTAACCAATCCTATACCTATGCTAATACATTACTCGTAACACCATCCAACAGTCCTTTTTGTGGCAACTTGTTGAATGCCTTTTGGAAATCTAGATATACCACATCTATTGGGTTCTCATTATACCTGAAACATTGATTTCTCTACCTCCAGATACTGCTTGGTTTGCTGTGCTTTTCCAGTCTCCTGCAGGTCTACACAGCCACTTTAACATATCACCCTGTTCCTTGGCCATCACCTCTGTCTCAAGCTTGCTGCAGTGCTCCAGCAAAGCTCAATGCAAACTGGAAGAATGACACTTCAGTTTTTTTCTTGGGGACCGTACAACCCTACAGACTCAATATCGCGTTCAATAATTTTAGGTCCTGAAACCTCCCATGTCCTTGCTCCCTACCCCACACACCAGGCCTGATGCTGAAGTCAGTCAAAAAGTGTGGCGCTGAGAAAGCACAGCAGATCAGGCAGCATCCAAGGAGCATGAGAGTCAACGTTTTAGGCTTAAGCCCTTCATCAGGAATGTGGAGGGAGGAGAATGGGGCTGAATGATAAATAGGAACATGGGTGTGCAGCAGGGGAGAAGGTAGCTGCGAGGGCAATAGATAGATGCGGGTGAGGGGTAGTAGTGATAGGTCGGTGGGGAGGGTGGAGTGGATAGGTTAGATTGAAGATGGACAGGTGGGACAGGTCAAGAGGGCAGTGCCATGTTGGAGAGTTGGATCTGGGATGAGGTGGGAGGGGAAGGGCTTGTGCCAAAAATATCGACTCCCCTGTTCCTTGGATGCTGCCCAACCTGCTGTGCTTTCTCAGCACCACACATTTTGACTGATTCTTCAGCATCTGCAGTCCGCACTTTCTCTCACTTGTTATCAAATAGCCTGCCATTACACACTACTTATTGTTCACCACTTACAGTTTCCATTAACAGCTATTCACCCTCTTAGCCAGATCATTATCAACTTTGTCTGTCCAATGCTCTTCCATGTCATTGCGCTGTATACCCAGCCATCATTTACTCCTTTCCTGTTACTCCCACCCTAACTTCTGCATATAAACTGACATTTTGCTCGCTCCCATCAGTTCTGAGGAAAGGTCACTGGACCCAAAACATTAACCCTGATTTCTCTGCACAGATGCTGCCAGACCTGCTGAGCTTTTCCAGCAACTTCTGTTTTTGTTTCTGATTTACGGCATTTGCATTTCTTTCGATTTTTACGCATTATGAACATCACGACTTAAACCCTACTGCGAATCCTCTTGCAAGGATGCCTGCCTTGAAGAAGTTTTCCTCCTCTCTCTACAAGAGTCTTAGGGGGTCCCTCTCCCACTGCAATTCCTAGGTCATTTCCTCTGCCCTGAAGCTGTTCAACCATGTCCTGAAACAAACTCGACTCTATGCTACTTTCTCCCCACCCCACTCTCCTCTCATTTATCTCTCCACCCTTCAGGCTCTCTGCCTGTATTCCTGATGAAGGGCTTTTGCCCGAAACGTCGATTTTACTGCTCCTTGGATGCTGCCTTAATGCCATTCCCATCCCTTATCCATGCATGTTTTTTCCTACTTATATAACCATTCATATGCCTTCTTTGAATGTTTCAAATGAATCAGCCTGCACCACTTCCAGGCAATGTGGTCCATACCTGAACTATTTGAGTGGAAAAGCTTTACTCATATGATATTTGCATCTTGTGCAATCCACATTAAAACTGTGTCACCTCATTCTTGATTTTTTTTTAAAACAGGAGCAATTTCTCCCTATTTACCTTATCCAGCCGATCATGATTTTAAAAACCTCTATCAGCTCTCCTTTTAACCTTCATCTCTTCAATGAGAATAGTCTCTAATTTTCTCATGTATCCTTACAAATGAAGTAAACTGAACTGATCATTCAGGCATATTGAGTGAGAAAGCATTAATGTGCAAAGGCAGTAATAGCTGTCTAAAAATAAATAAAAAGTCAATTTTGTTTTTTGCTTGCATGTACAAACCTAGCCTGTGGGCTCTCAGTCACACACCAAGCATCAAGTTCACACCATTAGAATGTTTCCTGTGTTGGCTGCACCAGGTGTTAAGGCATTATAATTTCATTAACTGTTAATCATCAGAGACAGATACCAGAGCACTGCGTCCTTGCATCTAAAATTCACACTTCCTTTAATGTCACGGACAAGCTCCATGCGGTATGTCTTGCAGAAGACATCTTTTGCATCAGACAGTTTGCAATGTATTATTTAGTACACTTACACTCAGGCAGGAGGTATTTACAGACAACCAATGAGAGTTGCTTTTCTGGGGATAATGTGAGTGTTGATGACAACATAAAAATGAGTTCATTATATGTACAAAAAGTTACATACGAACAATTCAACACTGGAGTTGGTCTCACAAGCAAAGGCTACTCAATGCCCCAAATAAAGTATTTGACTTTAGGCTTTTATCCTTTTTTAATTAGCTATTTTGTACTTTTAAATTTTACTTTCCTTAAGCCATCTCTCCAACGTGACAAATTCATACAATGTTTTGAAAGAATCATTCCACAGATTAAAAAATAATCTAACTATTCTATTTTCACCATCTCCAATTTATAAAATGATTCTCATACATGTGAATGTGTTACAATATTATTGTGCAAAGAATCGATTTCTTTCCTCATCACATTGTGGAGGTGCTAGTGTTGGACTGGGGTGGACAAAGTTGAAAACCACATATCACAAGGTTATAGTCTATTTATTTGAAAAAAAATTAAGTTTTCAGAGCACTGCTTCTTTGTCAGGTAGCTAATAGAGTAGGATACATAGGACACAGAATTTACAGGTAAAAAATCAAAGTGTCATGCAACTGATGCGAGGTATTAGACAAATCAAGATGGCTGTTAAGCCTTTAATCACTTAAAGTTAGGTTGAGATTGATTAATATGTAAAGCCCAGACTTTTTTTCAAATCACTGCCCCGAGATGCTGAAGGTTTTATCAGTATATGAAAGAAAGGTGACATTTCAGCTCAGCCAATACATTAAAGGTGTGAGGTTCAAGTCTGTTTGTGTCCCAACCTTCAGTCATCACCACAAGGAGCTGCTCAGCTATGAGGTCTGACAACACTGTCATATTAATCCAAAAGTCTAAGGATTTCAATTATTACCCAATTCTACTGCCAGAGGAAGAAGTTACAGCAATAATTTTAATCCACAGTTAACGTACATAGATACAGAATGGATAGTGAAATACTGCAGGAATCAAAGCATTCTAAAATTCAGCTGATCAGTAAATTGTCTAAATTGCTGATGTCATTTGAATCCTGAAATGTATTCCTTGTTTATATGATAAGGATGCTATAATAGTCATTATAACCACAAAATCATGACTGCTAAAATATAAACTTTCCAAAGAATATTCGATGCTCTCAAACATGGATCTGAGGCACAAGAATGGCATTTGGGATCCGCAACCAGGAAAAGCAGAGTGAAAAAGGATTTATACCTAATCAGCCAAATTCAATTACTCATGTTAATATTTTAGAACATTAAAAAAAAATCCACCAAGCTTAAAATCATCAAGGTTATTCAGTGGGTACTTCTAGGGACAATTGGATCTTGACATGTTTAGAGCTTTGGTCTAAAAATGGACAAAGGAGCTCAACTCTCGAGGTGTATTGACAGTGCCTGCTCTTGAAATCAAGGCTGGTATGGTATAGTATGACCAATGTATGTCATCAAGCAGCCCTTGAAAAACTAAAAGTAATGATTAATTGCAAAGAAAAATCTACTTGTTTGAGTCACAACTAGCTAAATGGAAAATGGTTGTGGTTATTGAAGGTCAATTTGAGTCACTGGACATTATTTCAGGGGTCCTCAGCCCAACCACCTTTAGCTGCTCCATTACGGTAATTTCACCTTATGGTCAGAATTGGACATGTTCATTGATGACTACACAATGTTCAGTTTATTTTGCAACTGCTCAGGTACTGAAGTAGTCCACGTCCAACAAGACTTGCACAACATCCAAGTTGTGAGAAACCCAGTTCTGAAGAAGTGTCACTGGACTCAATATGTTAACTCTGATTTGTCTCCACAGATATTGCCAGACTTGCTGATATTTTCCAGCAACTTCAGTCTTTGATCCAAGCTTTGACCATGAGCATCAAGTGACACTCAAGTGTCACTCAAGTGCCAGGTGATGACTATCTCCAGCAGAAAATAATCTAATCATCATCCCTTGACATTCATTGACACTATTGTCACTGAATCTCTCACTATCGACAAATTAGGGGCTACAACTGACCAAAATTCTGGACTGGACCAGCCATATAGATACAATGGGAACAAGATTAAATCAGAGATGAACAACTCACCTCATGTTTCCGCATTGCCTGTCTACTATCTATAAGCACAAGTCAGAAATGTGATTGAACACTCTCCTCATTTGCCTGAATAAGTACAGTTCCAACAATACTTAAGACTTTGACAACAGCCAGGGCAAAGAACTCTCCACCCATCCTCCCCACTCTTGACTGACACCATTTTCCCAAACATTCACTCTGCCATCACTGATGCTCAGTAGCAGCAACATCGTCAAGTTGCATTGCCGAAATTCACCAAGGCTCCTAAACAGCATCTTTTAAACTATCTTGGAAGACAAGGAAAGTGGATTCATCGAAAACCACCACCTGCAAGTTCTCCTCCACATCATTCTGATTTGGACAAAAAATGCACTTTTTTTTAGTGTCACTTGGTTAAAGTCCTGGAACTGTTTTTCAAACAGCATAGTAGTTGTACCTACTTCCCACAATCGCACAAGTTTAAGGTGGCAGCTCACCACCAGCCTCTCCAGGGCAATTAAAGATTAGAATAAGCATCGTCCTAACCAGTCTGTGAATGAGTTTTTTAAAAATGCTGGTTTGTCGAAATTTCCAGAATATCTCAAGAAATTTCAATTCAGAAAGTAACCCGTAGAGTCATTGTCATTGTATCAAAAGTTCTGCAGCACAGAGGGAAAAAAAAACTTTGACCCATTGAGTCTGCGCCCACAGAATAACAACCATCGAACTCTTCAAATTCCATTTTCCAGCACTGGGTCCATAGACTTCTATGCCTTGGCTTCACAAATGCACATCTAACTCCTTCTTAAATGTTACGAGGGTTTCAGTCTGTATCACTCGCACAAACAGCGAATTCCAGATCGCCACCAACATCTGGATGAAAATGTTTTTCCTCACATCTCTTCTCACCTTCCTGCTCTTACCTTAAAACTATGCCCCTCAATTTTATACATCTCAATTACATTCCTTCATATTCTCCTCTGTTCTAAGAAAAACAACCCCAGTCTATCTAATCTCTCCTCATAGCTGAAAATTCTCCAGCCCAGGCAACATCGAGGTAAATGTTCTCTGCACCCTCTCCAGTA
The DNA here is from genome assembly GCF_004010195.1 of Chiloscyllium plagiosum. Taxonomy (NCBI): domain Eukaryota; kingdom Metazoa; phylum Chordata; class Chondrichthyes; order Orectolobiformes; family Hemiscylliidae; genus Chiloscyllium; species Chiloscyllium plagiosum. Next base: position 98,350,638 of record NC_057711.1, on the reverse strand, counting down.
TTGTCAAATTCCTCCTGTATTATAGATTCATGAACCAATCTCTTTACAGTTCCAACACGTCTTTAAACTCTGCGCCTTGACTAATAAAGGGAAGTACATCACATGCTTTCTTAACCAGTTTATCCACCTGACCTGATACCTTAAGAGCCGGAGATGTGTTGCTGGAAAAGCGCAGCAGGTCAGGCAGCATCCAAGGAACAGGAGAATCGACGTTTCGGGCATAAGCCCTTCTTCCCTGGATGCTGCCTGACCTGCTGCGCTTTTCCAGCAACACATCTCCGGCTCTGATCTCCAGCATCTGCAGATCTCACTTTCTCCTCACTGATACCTTAAGGGACCAGTGTACATTCACACCAAGACCTCACCATTCATCATGGATTCCTTTGCAGTGTTTGCCTTGCCCAAATGCATTACTTCACATAATTTGTTTAACTTCATGTTTGCCATCATCTTGTTTGTTTAACAAAGCCAGAACAAAGGAGATGGAGCCAAAACAAACCTGAAGATGTGACGTCTCCCATCTTTACAAGAAGAGCATTTTGGGAAGTGGAAGCAACATTATTTAGAAGTATTCAGCAAACCTTGAAAGCGTTTACAGGCCTACTTACTTCTTCAGATCAAAGAGGAAATTCTAAATAAAAAATAATTCATGAAAAGCTATTTTAAAGATATCCCAGAATTGCCTATTTTAAAATAGACATGGGTAGAAGTTAGAAGGGTTTTCATATTTCAAGATGTCTATGTACTTGCTGTACTTCCAAAGTGCAACCAACTGCTTGCACTTTGGATCTCTCATGATTTGCAAAACAGATAAAGGATAAACAAATAAATGACAATTAAATATACCTGAATTAAAAACATAACTTCATCATTGACCATGTGCAATGTGGCTTCCATTCAATTTGAATTTTGTGAAGACATGGTAGCTGGTAGATTGCATAGTTACATTCCCGATGAAGAGCTTGTGCTCGAAACATCCTGCTCTTTGGATGCTGCCTGCTTGGCTGTGCTTTTCCAGGACCACATGTTTTGACACTGATCTCCAGCATCTGCAGTCCCAGACTGCAAAGTTAGAAGCCAGCAAAGTAATCTGCAGTGATTCTCCAATTGTCTTGCATCAAAGACAGCAAAAAGCATATTGGCTTTTTCTTTGGAGTTGGACTTGATCAATTTAAAGTTGGAGCAAACGTTTAGAATTCTTCTACGAATATTCTTAAAATCAATTATTGTTTGCACAGACATTTTAAATACATTACTGATGTTCTATCTTGAACAGTTTTCAGGTCAAAACATCAGTACAAGAATTTAAAATTAATGACTAACCGGAAAAATCCAAACAAATGTTAATTAGTCACATCTTTTCTCATCCTAATTAGTAAATAGTTACTCCTTGAATATTCAATGAAAATATTTTACAAAGAGACAACCTTGAGGCCTGTATTTGAGTTACAATCCATTCCCTTTCACAGCTAGCTGCCAATGGCACTTAAAGTTGGTAAGAGAAACAGGATCGAAATGACATTGAGCACAGAGCCATTCATGACAAACATCACAAACGATTCACATATATTTACAATTGAATTAACTCCACTTTTATCCGATCAAATTGTGGTGCTATTAAGATCCTGAAGAATATTCAGGAAAGGACTAATTAATTGATTCCGAGCTGTTAAGATGTATTTATAGACTTGCTTTCATTATTGCATCCATCATGTTTCCAGTTGGTAGCCAGACACTCATCTGAGCCATTAGGTTTTTGGTTCAAGTTCCAATCCAGGCTTGAACATAAAAATAGAGGCCACCACTCCATTAAAGTAAGTGAAAGAATTGCACTGTCAGAGGGACTTCTTTCCAAATGAGATGCAAAACTGAAATCGCACTGCATATCATTAAGTTGGACAGATCCTATTATGCTGTTTCAAAGAAGGGCAGGGAGTTCTTCTCGGTGTCATGACCAATGTTTATCCCTCGATCAGCATCATAAAACACACATCATTTTATTATCTACAACATTACTGTTTGTGGGAAATTGCTGAATACTACTTAGTTACAGTGGCACTCTTCACAACATAATTCATTGGGTGTGAAGTGCTTTAAGGCATACAGTAATTATGATCACCACATCAAACAAGTCTTTCCTTTCTCATTTATTCACTATTTGGTTTAGTGTGTCAAAACAATTTCATGTTTTAGACCATTTCTTATGAGGGTGACTTTTTGATTTTCAGAGGATAATTTAATGGCTTTCAGAGATTTCATTTTCACTCTCACTAACTCCTTTATGAATCGCATTGTGAGATTACCTTTTATGTTTGTGTTTATATGTTTCCTCATTTAATAATTAAAAAAGCACAAATACTGAATCTTGCAAACAAGATATATCATCACCCACATAAACAATCGGCAGATTAACAATCACTTTGTATAGTGCCTCCCTTGGAGCTCAGCTTCCCTGATTGACCAACATTGAAGGAACTTTCTCCTGTGTGCTTTCTCATCTCAGCCTGGTGTATTTATCTATGAATGACAAAGATTTTGCCAGGAATGGATAAGGTTAATGCATAAAGTCCACTCCCTCCGCGACTCCCTTGTCAGATCCACACCCCCCACCGACCCAACCTCCACTCCCGGCACCTTCCCTTGCAACCGCAGGAGGTGCAACACTTGCGCCCACACCTCCCCCCTCACTTCTCTCCAAGGCCCCAAAGGAAACTTCCATATCCGCCACAGATTCACCTGCACCTCCACCCACATCATCTACTGCATCCGCTGCAGCCGGTGTGGCCTCCTCTATATTGGGGAGACAGGCCGCCTACTTGCGGAGCGATTCAGAGAGCACCTCTGGGCCACCCGGACGAACCAACCCAACCAACCTGTAGCACAGCATCTCAACTCCCCCTCCCACTCCACCGAGGATATGCAGGTCATTGGACTCATCCACCGCCAAACCACAACAACGCGACGGTCGGAAGAGGAGCGTCTTATCTTCCGACTGGGAACACTCCAACCGCAGGGGATGAACTTGGACCTCACCAGTTCCTTCACCCCCCCTCCCCCCACCTTGTCTCAGCCGAATCCCTCCAGCCCGGCACCGCCTTCCTGACCTGCAGTCTTCTTCTTGACCTCTCCGCCTCCACCCTACTCCGACCTATCACCCTCACCTTGACCTCTTTCCACCTATCACATTTCCAACGCCCCTCCTCCAAGTCCCTCCTCCCTACCTTTTATCTTCTCCTGCTGAACACTCTCTGCTCATTCCTGAAGAAGGGCCTGTGCCCGAAACGTCGAATCTCCTGTTCCCTGGATGCTGCCTAACCTGCTGTGCTGTTCCAGCAATAAAGTTTCAACTTTGATCTCCAGCATCTGCAGACCTCACTTTCTCCATGGTACCTACCCAATCACAGAAACTCTACAATGCAGAGAGAGGTTATTCGGACCATTAAGTCTACACCAACCCTCTGAAGAGCACCCCACCCTATCCCTATAGACTTTCATTTATCATTGTTAATCTATCTAGTCTGCATATCCCTTGAACACTACAGGCAATTTAGCATGGCCAATACACTTAACCTGCACATCTTTGAACTGTGGGAAGAAACCAGAGCACCTAGCAGAAACCCATGAATGCACAGGGAGAATGTGTGAAGACACCACACAGACAAGCACCCAAGCCAAGAATCAAATCCGGGTCCCTGGTGCTGTGAGGTGGCAGTATGAACCACTGAACCTCCATGCCACCTGTAACCACTGTCTCTTGGGCCAATTTGCCAAAATCTCTACATATTTTAAGCACTGGTGTAGACTTTGAGCATCTACAATCCAAGTTTTTAATTAAACAATAAGAATAGACTTTATACTACTTTTAAACTTCATCAGATTTTAACAGATGGCAGAGAACCAGAGGGCAATAGTATAAGTTACGAAAGTGGCAATGTTTCAGTACAAGAGCTTTTGACCTGTTTAGTTAGTTGCCAGTATGTGCAACACTTGTACTTCTAATAGATGTTCGCAAAGGAATGGGATCACTTAAATGAAACTGGAAGATATATGTAGGTAATGCATAAACTAGGTCCAATGATATTAGTCTCTGCTACTTTCTGAAATTGGCTTGAATACGTTTTAGGATGAGTAGAACAAAGTGTGACTTCCCAGAGTGTTTTTCTTCATTAATTGAACTGACTTCTTTTTTCCTTCGTGTTTTATTTTAGTTTCCATCAGGAGGTTATGAGAATGTGACAGTGAAGCAATGTGTAGGTTACAATATCTCATTAAGCAGGTTTAAAGGATGAGCTCATTCGTCACAGAAGCTATTAACTATCTCTGTTTTATTTCTGCACTTCTGCTTTCACTCCGACCCACCCTCCCATAACCATTATAGCATTCCCCCCACACCCTACCAGTCTCTACATTCACTTGATCATCCTCACTTATTTCCACTGTCTTCAGCATAATGCTAACACTCAACAAAACGTCTGCTCCCTCCTCATTCAGGAGCATCTCAGTCACTCCCAACATCCCCTTCCTATCCTATGACAGTTATGCATGCAAAGACAAAAAAATGTAACCCTTTCTACCTTCTCTCTTCTTACTCCCAAAAACCTCAAACACTCCTTCCAAGTGAAATAGTGGTTTGTTTGTTCTAATTTAATTTGCTGAATTTGCTGTTCAAAATGCAGCCTTTGTCACATTCAGGGAGACCAAAAGCAGACTTGATGCACACTTTGCAAAACAGCCCTGTTCCGTCTGTAAATGTGATCCCAAATTTACAATTGTCTGTAACTTAAATTTTGCACCCTACCCTGACATCTCTGTCTTCTAGTGTTTCAATGAAGTTCAACATCAGCTTAACAAATAACTCTTCCCCTCTCAATTAAACATTTTAAAGCCCTCTGAAAGCAACACTGATACCGAAACATTACAGATTATAACTCCTGCCCCCTTTTTGTTTGATACAAATGATATTGTTGATGATGATTCTAACATCCTCCTTGACATTGGTAGATACATCTTTTGTTACTTTTCTTGTTCCTTTGCTCTGAGCTTTTGCCTTGTACTGACAATCCTCTATTCTGTTCATCTCCCCAGACATGTCCTCTCACTGAAACCTACCAGCCTCTACATTCGTTCCATCTCCACCCATTCTAACTTTCCCAAACTCTGTACTTCCACTAAACCTATATCTGCATAAGCACTTTGAGGAAATAATTTTTGTGGTACAAAAACGCTTCTTCATGAAGGTAGGTGTGTCAAAAGCAGACAGTATTAATTTTAGCAAGGGCTTTTTTTTGAAACAAAGGTCTTATGTGGCAGACCGGACAGACAAATGAAGCTAAGGGAGACAAAGGGAAAGTTTGCTGAATTAAGTGGCAAGAAGCAAAGGAGAAATCATCCACTGTTCTTTTCAAAACTTCTCAATGTTTCCAGAGAGGCTTCAATACTCAATTCAATTATGGATATGATTTAGTCTGAAATGTAAGCTCACATAATTATGAAGTTTGCAGAAGCCATAAAAATCGGACATTTGGTTCATCTAAATGGGTGATAGTAAATTGGCAAATACTACTCAAACCCACAAATTGTAAGGTAATACATCTGGTGATCGCAAGCCATGCTGGAAATCTGAGTTGTGCGATGCAGAGCAATGTAGAGAAACAGAAGGACATTGAAGTGCATGTCCTTAGGTCACAGTGTACAGGGGGACAGTCTAGTCATTGAGTTAAGAAAGAACTGATGATAATTAATGTATTGGTTGAGACATGGATTATAAGAATATAGAGGTTGTGCTTGAACTATATGAGAGAAGTTTGACCCAAAATCAGAATATTCTGCATTATTCTGTTTACCATAACACATAACAAAGGTGATCACACTTGAGAGATAAAGGAGGAATATACAGTACCCTGAGAGTATGCTGTGAGTACACAGGAAATTTCTACGGATGTGCTGAAGAATGGAATGTCTCAGTGAAGAGGAAAGATTTGCTAGGCTGAGGTAGTTTTCTGTAGAACACAGGAAACTGATGGGAGATTTAAGTGATGTGCGTTACATGGGAGGCTTTAAAGAGAAGAAAACAATGATCTATTATGTTAACAGCAAGTGTCAGAGGGTTGGTTCTGTTACTATACCAACTCACTGAGCACACATCAGAACCCACGTTGAGATGAGATGAAAGTATGTTCTATTAGTGAATTTACTATTTAAAAATAGAACACTCATTGTTAAACTCATTAACAACAAGTAACTTATTTTAATCCCTTAGAAAATTAAGAATTTGAATTTATAGCATGACTTCAACAAAGTCTGAGAATGCTGGAAAAGCTCAGCACATTTGGCAGCATCAGTGGAGAGAAACAGAGACAATTCAGGAGAACAGTCATATTAGACTCAAGAGTTAACTGTTTTTCTCTCCACAGATGCTGCCATACCTGTTGACATCTCCAGCGCTCTGTTTGTTTCATATTTCCAGGCCTGCAGTATTATGCTTTTATTTTTTAAAAATGTCTGCAACCACTTGGAACTATCAATCAAACTGTGAATTGAAAGACATCCAGGCTGAAAAGGGAAGGTTGTAAAGTCAATCATTCTGTGCTAATCAATTAATGATAGCCCTCAAGCTCATGCCAACAAACATTTTCAAAAATTTAAAATACAGGCATTTCAAATGATGTCTTGGAAATGTAAGGTTATCTTAGTTGTCCAATTCTGCAAGCTTAGGCTTGCTCCAATCAGGTCTAACAGATTCCTTGGTATCAGGAATGAGGGATGACAAGAGGCAATTGCTGTTTTGTATGAGCAGCTAACTGTAAACTATGAATGAGAAACAAGACCCACACTTATTTTTGCTAACCCCCAAAAATATGACTTGGCTAGGGGGTTGTGGGTGGATGTTGCAGGGGGATATAGATGGATGTGTGTGGGGGAGGGGTGGTTTCATATTCAGGTGGACTTCCAGATTTTGATTTCTTTTGTGTTCATTTGTGATGGAGGAGAGACTCTCTTTCATTATAAAAATTTAGACCAATGTATTTTGTGCATCTTAGGTGTTATATTTATCCCATGTTTCTGTATTTTCTCTCTTACCTTCCTAATCTATCAAAAAATAGATCACTGAAGCATTAACTCAATTTCTTTCTTCACAAATGCTGCTAGATCTATGCATTTCAATAGTTTTGATTATTGTAGATAATAACTTTTGTAGAGTGTTTATGATATTGTTCCATATTTGTCATGTACATTTATATTTCAAAGACACTGTTGTTGATATTTTCTCTTCCTGGTAAAGATTTTATGGTTGTCATGAAGTGTTCATAAAGCTGGGAATATGTTGTTCAGTGTGTGTTCAGACAGCAAAGCATACACAAACAGAGACTGCTGTTTGCTTCTTTTTTCTAAAAAGCACAGTACCATCTTAGCAGGAGGATCTACTTCCCTCCATGATGTCAGTTCTGAGCTTGTAAGAAATGATATCTGTGTACTGAAGTGACCTCCCACAGTACCATAAAGGTTCAAGGTGGAATTAATGTCTATTGCTCTCTGCTGGTGATCAATTGAGTGAACTGGCTGTGGTTGTTCATTTCCACAGGGAGCTTTCTGGATCAGTAGCATCAAAGAGATACAGTGAAGTGCTTTTCTTATCTGGATTTTGTCAACATCACATTCTTTAGATGTTGTTTGAAATGTGAGGGGGTGACCACAATACACAGAGCTGAAGATGGCAACTGGCACAAGGGTGATATTTCCAATTTATAGCTACTATGGTATTGAAAGCACAGAATGGCAAACAGGTTTAACTGTTAGTATAAATACCGATTGTCTTTTTATTATGTTGTAATGTCACTAAAATAAGCACATCAAAATAAGAATTTTTCAGTTGCATGGTGATGGTGCACTCAAATTTGTAGTGTAGTATGGAAATTGAATTCACAGCTCCTTTGTTTTGCACACAAAAAATATGCAGACAGAAATAGAAGCCAATACCATACACAAAAGTAAGAATGGAAAAAATGATAGGAAGTTAGCTGCATGACCTCCCTTTTGGCCAGTTTACAAAGGCAACTACAGAGGAAAGGAGCCTGCAGCACTAGCTTAGAAGAGGAATGACAATGAAAAATGTCAAATAAATGCTCATCACCTCACACCTCATTGCTCAATAGGCCTGAGTGAGAAGATTACATCTTTTAGCTACATTTAACCATCATCGGAGGTGGCTGTAATGTTAAAAGGCATTTGGTAATTGCATGCTGCCTTCAATGTTACAGTCTCAGTGAATACTGTCATTCATTGTCTTGCCTTTTTGAGATAATGGTACCAACATTAAGTTAAAAAGTATATTTTTTTAATAAGTATCTTCAGACAAAAGGGTTAACATTCAGGATACTTCTTCCCATTGATTGGAAGTCTACATAAGGATAGCAAATGTATTGCTTTTTTTATCTGCTTTGAGGGCCGATACACAACTTGAACATTCAAATTGATTATTAGTCAAAGTAAGAGCAGTAGGAAAATGATGAATACCAATGTACACAAATTTTTAAAATAATATCTTCTTAAACCTAATCAATCAATGAGAATCGTGCTAAGTTCGTTGGCTGTTTTGCTTTGACATCAATCAATAAAGACATTGGGTATTCCCTTGTGAGACTTGGAGGAGCAACACTGCTTCCCCTGACTCACAAAGAAACCTTCAAAACTATTTCCTTGCTCTTAGCTAGCCTATTCTCACTCATGGTTGATATTGCAGTTGCACTGTAATTTGTGAGGTCCAGAGATAAAGTACTCAGACTTTGCAAGAATGCAATAGACCAAAATTTTTGAATTTGTAAGGCTCTCATCCAACATGGATTTAAAATGGAAGGAATTGCAAGCATGGTGAAAGCATGGTGAGCAATCCACAGCTCTGATTATAATGCACAATCGACCATCTGAGAATTTTATTTGAAGATCAGTCAAATATTCAGACATTCTGAATGTGTGAATTTGAATCTCCTTTCGGAATAGATTTTCTCATATTCTTTCAGGAAGCATCACAAAGATCCTTTTCAAATTCTGAAGTACTGCACAGAATACTTCATCCATGTATCCGCCTCTATATGACTTTTCCTAGCTAAACTTGAAGAAAAAGTTTTATTTACTGAAACTGAAGTAGTTTAAGGACATCATTCCAGCTCTGAATCCTGGATTACCACAAATTCAATTGTCCTTCTGCTGGTATGCAACTAATCTTCTCAATTGAAACCTGATTGTGGCTCCTCATCTGTCTTTCTATATGTCATGAAAGTTCATGTGTTTGTGAACATTTCATCAGTTATCTTCCCAGGTGGTTTATCCAGTCATCTAGCTTGTGACACAAGCTGCCTGAAAAATTAGGTTTGAACTCTGTTCAAAAATCACAATCTAACCTCTAAAAACATTACCTTCAAAGAGGTAAAAATTGAAATCTTTTTCCACCACTTGTGAATCCAAAAAATAACAATACATTACAAACCTACATGGCACACTAAACATTAAAATCATTACGTAAGTATTTACAAAGACAGGCGCACCACCTATTGTGTGGATCGTGTCCGATTCGAGTTTTGTTATCGCCGCTCGTCGACACAAAAGAAAACTCCTACATAGCTTCAGCACAGCCAGATGTTAAAGGGACGGTTCCTATTGTTGCTTAGATTACACCAAGCAAGGATTGAGCAAGGGTTGTAAAACCAACAGATTAGTTATCTCTTACTATCATCATCTGTTATGTTTAGTGAAAATTGTAGAACATAGAAAAGTACAGCACAGAACAGGCCCCTGTGGCCAAAATGTTGTGCCGAGGATAAACCTAATGTAAAATATAGTAACTTAACCTATGCACCCCTCAACTCACTGACATCCATGTGCATGTCCAGCAGTCGCTTAAATGTCCCTAATGAGTCTACTTCCACCACCACAGCTGGCAACACATTCCATGCATTCACAACTCTGCGTAAAGATCCTACCTCTGACATCTCCTTTATACTTTCCTCCTAATATCTTCAAGCTATGACTTCTCATACCAGTCAATCCTGCCCTGGGGAAAAGTCTCTGGCTATTGTCTCTATCTATTCCACTCATTAATTTGTACACCTCGATCAGGTTTCCTCTCTTCCTCCTTCTCTCCAGAGAGAAAGGTCCAAGCTTACTCAACCTTTCTTCATAAGGCAAGCCCTCCAGTCCAGGCAGCATCCTGGTAAACCTTCTTTGCACCCTCTTCAAAGCCTCCGTATATTTCCTATAGTAGGGTGACCAGAACTGGACACAATATTCTAAGCGTGGTCTCACTAGGGACTTGTAAAGCTGTAGCAAAACCTCACAGCTCTTAAACTCAATCCCCCTGTTAATGAAAGCCAAAACACCATATGCTTTCTTAACAACTCTATCCACTTGGGGGGCAACTTTAGGGATCAATGTACTTGCACATCCAGATCCCTCTGTTCCTCCACAGTGCCAAGAATCCTGTCTTTAATCCAATATTCAGCATTCAAGTTCGACCTTCCAAAATGCATTAATTCGCATTTATCCAGTTTGAACTCCATCTGCCATTTCTCAATCCAGATCTGCATCTTGTCTATGTGGCACTGCAGCCTTCAGTAGCCCTCAATACTATCGACGACACCTCCAACCTTTGTGTCATCTGCAAATTTACTAACACACCCCTCAACCAAGTCATTTATAAAGAGTACAAAGAGCAGAGGCCCAAGAACAGAGCCCTGCGGGACCCCACTCAACACTGTCCTTAGGGCAGAATATGTTCCATCTACAATCACTCTCTGCCTTCTGTCAGCCAGCCAATTCTGAATCCTGATAGTCAAATCTCTCTGTATCCCATACTACCTGACTTTATGAATGAGCCTACCATGGGGAACCTTATCAAATGCCTTGCTGAATTCCATATCCACCATATCCACTGCTCGACCTTCGTCAGCCTGTCTTGTCACCTCCTCAAAGAACTCAATATGATTTGTGAGGCACGACCTGCCCCTTACAAAGCCATGCTGACTGCCTTTAATCACACAATGCTTTGCCAAATAGTCATAAATCCTATTCCTCAAAATCTTTTCCAAAAGTTTGCTGACCACAGACATAAGGCTGAATGGTCTGTAATTGCCAGAGATTTCCCTATTACCCTTCTTGAAAAGTGGAACAACATTTGCGTCCTTCTAATCCTCCGGTACAAATCCTGTGGAGAGTGAGGAGGCAAATATCCTCGCCAGCGGCTTAGCAACTTCCTTTCTCGTTTCCCGGAGCAGCCTAGGATAAATCTGGTCTAGCCCTGGGGACATATCAATCTTAATATTTTCCAAAATTTCCAGCACATCTACTTCATCAATCTTGATCTGATCAAGACTGTATCCCAGCTCCTTAAAGTTTTCATTTACAGTAAGTTCCCTTTCCTTGGTGAAAACCGAAGCAAAAAACTCATTTAGGGCTTCCCCCATCTGTTCCGACTCCATGCACAAGTTCCCTCCGCTAGCCCTGATCAGCCCGACCTTCTCCTTGATCATTCTCTTATTCCTCACATATGAGTAAAATGCCTTTGGGTTCTCCCGAATCCTTCTTGCCAAGTCTTTTTCGTGCCTCTTCCTGGCTCTCCTCTGTCCATTTCTGAGCTTCTTTCTAGCAAGCCTGTTATCCTCTAAAGCTGTGCTAGACCCTTGTTTCCTCCACCTAACGTAAGCTGCTTTCTTCCTTTTGACAAGAAGTTCCTCTGTTCTCGTCATCCAAGGTTTCTTAATCTTCCCCCTTCTTACCTGTCTCAGAGATACAAAGTTGTGCATCACTCGCAACAACTGCTCCTTAAATAGCCTCCACATGTCTGCTGTGCCCTTTCTGTGGAACAATTGCTCCCAGTCTGTACTTTTCAACTCCTGTCTGATAGCATCATAATTTCCTTTTCCCCAATTAAATACCTTCCCTCGGTAATTGCTCCTTTCACTCTCCAAGGCTATGCTGAATGTGAGGCAGTTGTGATCACTGTTACCAAAGTGCTCTCCCACCGCGAGATCTGACACCTGTCCTGGCTCATTGCCGAGCACCTAATCCAAAATGGCCTCTCCCCTCATCGGTCTGTCTACATACTGAGTAAGGAAACCCTCCTGAACACACCTGACAAAAACGGCTCCATCCAAACCACCTGCACTTAGGAGGTTCCAGTCAATATTGGGAAAGTTGAAATCACCCATAACAACAACCCTGCTGCTTCTGCATTTTTCCAGAATCTGCCCACCTGTGAGTTCTTTTATTTAAGGAATATTGGGAATATTGGGAGATTTCCTGAAGAATGCAATGGTTAGTTAATACTATCTTGTAGACTGTGGTAAATTACAAAACCAAATGTCAGTCCTCACCATGGCCTTGATCAAAAAATTGCAAATTGGCATTATTCAAGACAGGTTCTTCACTTGTCCAAAGTCAATAGAACCTCATGTAAATCATCACAAAAATAAAGAAAATGATTTGTTTGTTTGATCAAATTAACATTTGGAAAATAGTAACAGATTTAAATTTGCATGTTTGATCAATTCCTGAATATCTTGAAACCAACCCAAACTTCCTGAAGTAATTAGATTGTTAGATTACTTTACAGTGTGGAAACAGGCCCTTCGGCCCAACAAGTCCACACCGACCCGCCGAAGCGCAAACGACCCATACCCCTACATTTACCCCTTACCTAACACTACGGACAATTTAGAATGGCCAATTCACCTGACCTGCACATCTTTGGAATGTGGGAGGAAACCGGAGCACCCGGAGGAAACCCACGCAGAGACAGGGAGAATGTGCAAACTCCACACAGTCAGTCGCCTGAGGCGGGAATTGAACCTGGGTCTCTGGCGCTGTGAGGCAGCAGTGCTAACCACTGTGCCACCGTGCCACCCACATAGTAATAGTCATAATATTTCTTCAATGCATTAGCACGTACAGCGGTTTCTTGAACTTTCACGAAAAGGTTACAAGAAAAACAAATTTGAAAATTTGTTGGAGCTTATGAAGTAACTCTTACAAGCCAGGAAGATTTTCAAGAAATTCATTACTGACAAGAATACAGTTTGCAAGATTACGGAAATGTGTATTGTGCCAAATGTCTGATGTATTATGCAACAGTTCTGTGAATACAGAAAATTAAATCATCTCTGTGCATTGGGAAATTAAAATGGGAGCAAGCTTGACGAGAAAAGGAAATGAAAAAAAAGGAAACATACTACAGTTAGGAAGTAATATCCTTCAATTCATAGCAGTTTACTTGTCAATTATGGAAAAAATAAGACTCAACATTAACTTTGGATATCTTATATTGATCTTGGTAATTAAGTGAAACAGTTGTGTAAAATAAAAAAAAAAAGGTTTGAGCCTTTGTAACACACTTAAATCTGCCTATAACAAGGTAGATTTAAAATAATCACCACTCAAGCATTTTGATATCTTTTAACTTGTAAACATGTGAGACTTACATCATCATGGCTATGTTTATGTTTTTAACACAAACTTACTGTTTGGCTTTGGCATATTGTACTGGGCCCTAAAGAGATTAAACTTGGTTTGTGTAATGTACATACTTTTGGATAACAAAATACAGTTCGGAGGTCCACTGAAAACATAATAGCTCAAAACTCTTAGATAAGAGGGGAAACATCTTTAGTCAGTTCTCACATGTAAAAGTGGGTTTGAGTGGTTTAAGAATAATCTGATACTACTTGATTAATAGTCTTTCCTCGAGTTGCGGATCTACTAGCCATATTAATGTCAAAAAAGCATGCTTGCTAGGTGCAAAGATTTATCAAAGTGAAGTAAGCTTGAATTTCATCACAGTTAAAATGTTCTATTTAGCTCTATTCACTAACCTATTTTCAACCTGTACTTTTGTCAAGTTAAAACATTGTTCAGAAAGAAAATCAATTGAGAAAAAATGGGGAGTAAGATTTTATTTTTGATTGACTATTCCTTTCATGCCCTCTCAAAAAGACATGCAATATTCAGTCCAAGAGGGAAGGAGGGCAACCTACTTCTCACTGTTTGTACCAACTACCATTCAGTTGGCAACAGCATTACCTCAGAATCTGCAGTTTCCCAAGATCAAATAATATACCAGAACTTGAGTACAAAATTCAGGGCTGACAGTCCTTTGTAGGACTGATGCAAAACTCTACTGTTGGAGGTGCCATCTTTTGAATGAGGGCACATTCTACCCTCTCAGATTTTTATCAAAAAACTAATACCACCTTTGAGGTAGAGCATGTATGTTAATCCCTTTCATTGGGCCTTTATATTGGAGGTGAGTGGTTTGTTTAACCTCTTTTCAAACATCAATTATAGACAAATGACTCAAATCTGCAACATATTTAACACACGAGATGACACATGATTACAGTAATTGTCAACTGTAGCTCAGGTGATAACACACACACCTCTGGGTCAGAACATTCTAGGTTCAAGTGCAGCAGTCCAAGAATTACAATTAATCTATTTCACTGACTATAAAGCACATTGAGTAGATAATGGTAGGGAAGATATTACATAAACTCACATTCTTCTTCCTTTGATATTGTTTTGATTTAACTCCTTATAGGTAACAGCAGAATTAAAAGTCAAGATTGTACAAAATCAAAAAAACAATGACACATAAGCATCTGCAAGTTTTTTGCAAGTTTTGTGTACAATTCTTGTATTTTCCGTTCTCTGATATGCTTTCACTTTTTATTTGCAGAATCTCACTGAAATTGGCATACTCTTAAGATGTCATCAACTGTCATCAACTGAAACATATACATTATTTTCTTCATGAAAATGCTCTATATTCAGATGTTCTATATTCAGTGCTACCAGAAAAATCCCAAGGTATTGACTATGTTCACTGATGAGGTTACAATCACCATTATTAGCACTTAGTTGCTCCAGTGCAAACAAAAATCAAAATCATGTTTATTTTATCTAATGCATTTTAACAGGAATTTTGCATATTTTATATATTCATAAGATGGCAGCAGTGGTAAATGTTACCAGAATACCAATCCAGAGGCCCAAGGTGGCACTCTGGACTCATGGGTTTATATCTCACTCAGGCATGAGGTGAAATTTGAATGCAATGAATTAATGTGGTCTCAGTATTAGTAACCATAACAAATATCATTATTGTCATAAAAATTCATCTGGTTCACCAATGGCCTTGAGGAAAGGAAATCTGATGGGATCTTAGGGAGACAACAAATGCTAGCCTAGCCAGCAATGCCTATATCTCAAAGAATAAAAAGAGATACAGAGGTTACATACCCTCCTGACAGAGATTGCTGTCAAGTTTGAGCCATATGTCCAAGTCATGTGCATTGACAACATACTCAGTTTTTAGGAGATATCCATGAGAAAGTCTTCACTGAAGCTGCTAATTTCGGTGGAACATGTGCTTACATTCAACAACAGATTACTTTTTCTAATGATGATACAGGGCTACATAAAACAGATTTGTGCATGTCCTGAACACTCACTTAACACCTTCTCTGAAAGATGATGCACCTCATAAGGAAAAACATGGTTTCTTCATCCAGAGAGTTGCGAGCCTGGGAAATTCTCTGCCACAGGCAGCAGTTGAGGCTGAAGGGATTTAAGGGTATGGGAAGAAAAAGGTACTGGAACTGGAATACCAGCCATGACCCCAATGACTACTGGAGCAGGCTTGAAGGGCTCAATAGCTTACTCCTCCTTCAAATTTCTACGTTTCTATGAACTATACTGTTCTGACTCATCTAGTCTTTCTCAAAATAAACTTCAGCACATTCATTTCCAAATTTTACTGTGTTTGTTTTCAAACTGGTTTTTTCCTCCCCTTTGACAATTGCAATATTGCTTCTGTCTCCTGTGCTTGAAATGTCAATATAAATCATGCACTTGGGTTCTGGTGTGACAAGCAGGCCTAAATCTTCAGACTGACAAGCAAGTGTATATCAACCTGGCAATTTTAATATTTGGCCTGGAACATATACACTGCAAAGACTAACAACCCTCAAACGGAGATTTGTACAAATGCCCAAATCATAGAAAATGCACGTCAGATTTGTCATATTCTCAAGACACTAGTCTTTTGTATGAACTCAGAAGCTTAATGCGACGAAAATGCCATCAAGTATGACTGCAGATGTTGTTGTTCAGTACTGCTTGCTATCTGTTATAACAGCATTGGATGTGGCTGACTCAAAATCTGAGCCATCAAATACACAGAGTGCAGGACACTAGTTACCTTAGTAAGATAGAAAATTTCTGTCGTCAACTAGTGCCTATATCAATATGAAAAGCCAAATAAATGGAAAGTCACACCAATATGGCCATAAAATAGAATTAATTTGACTTCAGTGTTGAGAATGTGTTGCTGGAAAAGCATAGCAGGTCAGGCAGCATCTGAGGAGCAGGAAAATTGACATTTTGGGCCGGAGCCCTTCATCAGGAATCAGCTCCAGCTCAAAATGTTGATTGTCCTGCTCCTCGAATGCTGCCTGACCTGCTGTGTTTTTCCAGCAACACATGCTCAACTCTGATCTCCAGAGTCTGCAGACCTCAGTTAATCTTTTTAATTTGACTTCAGTCATGTAAAAAGTTTTGTTTATCCTTCAATGTGAGAAATACAGAAACATTGTAGTTTATATTATCTTGAGACCAGAAAACAATTTTTAAAAAATGAAATCCTGATGCTTTTGCCACCAAGCTCTGTGCCTCCCTTTAATTCCAATCATTAGCAGCAAAGCTTCCAACTGTCTCTGAGTCCACCTTCCAAATCCATGAACAGCTCAACTCTCCATTTCTCAAAAATGTAGTCAGAAAACCTTTTGACCATGCAAACAGTTGAGGCAAGCTTTCAGGTCCATGTTCCAGTTTTGAAATATTACCATCAACAGAACTAGAGAATTTCAGTGATGAAAATCTTAAGACCTAGCACAATGGCCGCTTACAGGAAAAGATCTTTCAGCAAGAGGATGTGTGTGCCCTTTAAGCACACATAAGCTCTCGTTATATTCTCACTGAAGTTCAAAATGGGATGTCCCTAAAACCTGTGACTAAAGTGCATGATCACAAGACTGATCAATAAGAGCAGAGAACCTGCTCTTCAAACAGATCACTTCAATTGCGGCAATGTTTCTCACTTAATGGGCATATCTTGCTCTAATTTTTTTTTACATTTCTGTTTTCTATGTAAGTTGAAGATGAAGTAAGTTCTAATTATGTATCCATTACAGGTTGATAATTGTCATGGTGTGTGATAGCTAAGGATAAAGTTTGTTAAGAATTATCCAAATACACACATAAGTATGGGCAGAAGTGTTTTTTTAAAAGAAACATTGAAGAAACTTTTTATTGAAACAAAAGAAGCTGAGGGGAGTTGACAGGGTGCTTGTTGACAAGATGTCTCCCCTTGTGAAACAGACAATAATGTAGGGAACAGTTTTAAAGTTAGGGATCTCCCATTTAGCAAAGATATGAGGAAAATGTTTCTTCTCTCAGATGATCAAGAGTCTGTGGAAATTTGCTCTGGAGTGTAGTGAAATCAGTTTATTGAATATTCTTACATCAGAGGTAGACAGATTCTTGACCATCAAAGAAGTCAAAAATTAAGTGGGGGCGCGGGTAGATGGAATTTGGAGTGAAGGCCACAGTCATATCAGCTTTGAGTTTATCCAATGGCCAAGCAGGGTAGAGTGGACAAACAGTCTAGTTTTTCCATGCTCCTGTTTAGTTTTTGATTTGTCCCTTGCTTTTTTCTGTTCATCTCATTTAATTTACGTCTTCATTAATCTTGCCTTTCTGTTCCTTTGCATCCAAACTTTTTTGCTCTGCTGTCATCAACAGCTATGGATTCCTGTAGTCATGGCACAGCTCTAGGCCCATCACCAGGACATACCACCATGGTGTCACAACTGAACACTTGAATCCACAATACCTCGATGAGGGACATATCAGAAATTACGTGTTGCACTTCATTCAGTTTTTTTTTGTTCCAGGTTGAGAAACTTCAGTTATAGGAATAGATTGGAAGGGTTGGGATGGTTCTTCTTGGAGAAAACAAGACGAAGATCTGATAAAAATTTTCAAAATGAGGGGACTGATTAGTGCATATAGTAAAAGGATCAACCATGAAAGGAATCAAATTTAAGTGATTTGTAAAAGTAGCAAATGGGATGAGGAAAAGAAATGAGTCATTAGGATCTGGAATGTACATCAGTGGTGGAAGCAATTCAAATGAGGCATTCAGGAGGGCATTGGAAATTCACATGGAAATAATTTGTAATAGTAAAAGGAAAAGCCAGGAAGTTGGCATTATATCAGTTTCAATAGACAATAGGTGCAGGAGTAGGCACCACCATTCAATATGATCATGGCTGATCATTCTTAATCAGTATCCTGTTCCTGCCTTATCTCCATAACCCTTGATTCCACAATCCTTGAGAGCTCTATCCAACTCTTTCTTAAATGAATCCAGAGACTGGGCCTCCACTGCCCTCTGGGGCAGAGCATTTCAACATCAGGAGAACCAGTGCGGACATGATGGGCTGTATGATCTCTTTTTGGATGGTGTGATTTTGTGACATATTGATGTCACTCCAGGTTTTTCATTCACAAATTCAGAGCCTTATATCCTTCTCCATTTGTCAGTTCTTTCCTGATCACTTCCAAAAAGATGCAAGTTTTTATACCGTTTTCTATCAGGAGGTGTAAAGAGTTGGAGATATTCCATGATCGTGAAGAAAGCACATGCATTTTGAAAAGAATGAATGGCAGACAAATGAACAGCAGTGCTTCTTTCCTTGCATATTTTTATTAGAATAATGTGTTAGCCTCAGGAACATTTGTCAACATAGAAAGGTACACGTTGCTGTGAATATTCTGAAAATGTAACAAGAAATGATTCACTCACTTACGGTATGTATTATCTTGTTAAGATGTTAAGATGCATTCTTCATTTATTCAGGCTAGAAATTATTAATCAAACACCGATCCAAATGAAAAGTTTGAGTTTAGACTGCCAACAGACCTCATCACAGTGACATGTTCTGTTACATAACCTTTTTTTGGAAATCAGGTAAGATTGCAACTGATTTATTTTGAGCAGCATATTTATTCATTTACTCTCAGGCTTTTACATTACACAAAAAGTACACATTTTATACAACATTGATACTATTTACATGCAAACAAAACAGTTCTTTCTTTCATGGGAGATGGCATGAGTGGCTCAGTGTTTTTTAGGTTCAGCCTTGGGTGGAGTTTGCATGTTCTCCCCATGTCTGCTTGGGTTTCCACCAGGTCCTCCAGTTTACTCCTACTGTCCAAAGATGTGCAGGTTAGGTGGATTGGCCATGTTACATTGCCTTGTAGTGCCCAGAAATGTGCAGGCTACGTGAATTAGCAATGGTAAATGTGTGGTTATGGGGATAGGGTAGAAGCTGTGGGAAATGTCTAGGTGGGATGCTCTTCAAAGGATGTGGATGTTGTTGTTAAGTTCAGCATTAACTGTTCACATTAAGGAGAATATGGTGGCAGTAGAACAGCCACAGTCAATGTAGTCTAGGAACTCTTACAGTGCTATTAGGAAGAGAGTTTCAGGAGTTTAACAGTGACAGTGAAAATGGGAACTCCAATTTGAGATGATGTGCAGTTTGGCAGGGAACCTGCAGGCAGTGATGTTACTTTTCCTTGCTTCTACTGTCCTTGCCCTTCAAGTAGGTAGAGGGCTATAATACCATAAGATACAGGGGCAGAATTTGACTATTCAGGCCTGCCCCAGTCTGCTCCGCCATTTGATCATGGCTGCTATGTTCTTCAACCCCATTCTCTTGCCTTCTCCCCGCAACCCTTGATCCCGTTACCAATCAAGAACCTATCTATCTTAAATATATCAATGATTTGGCTTCCTTAGCCTTCTGTTGTAATGAGTTCCACAGGTTAATCACCTTCTGGCTGAAGAAATTCCTCCACATCTTAGTTCTAAAGCATTTTCCTTTCACTTCAAGGCTGAGCCCTTGTGTCTTCTGTGTCTTCTACTTGTGGAAACATCTTCTCCACATCCACTCCATTTTGGACCCCCTCCAACCCCAGCACATCCTTCCTTAGATACAGGACCCAAAACTGCTGACGAATGGGGTCTGACCAGAGTTTTATACAGCTTCAGCAGTACATTTCCACTTTTGTATTCAAGGCCTCGTGAAATTAATGCTAACATTGCATTTACATTCCAAACTGGCAACTGAAAATGCATGTTAATCTTAAGAGAATTCTGAACTAGGATTTCTCAGTCCCTTCATGGTTCAGATTTCTGAAGCCATTTCCCATTTAGAAAATAATCTGTGCATCTATTCTTCCTACCAAATTGCATAATCTCACTTTCACATATTGTATGCCATCTGTCACTTCTTTGCCCACTCTCATAGCCTGTCCAAGGACCTCTGCAGCTTCCCCACTTCCTCAAAATTACCTGTTCCTCCACCTATCTTTTATCATCTGCAAATTTAGCAACAATGCCTTAGTTCCTTCATCCAAAACATTAATGCATAACGTGAATGGTTCAGGTCCCAACAAGGACCTTGCAGATCTTCAGGTTGCCATCCTGAAAAAGATGCTTGTATCCCTATGTTTTGCCTTCTTCCAGTCAGCCAATCCTGTATCATGTCAATATATTGTTCAGAACATCATGGGCTCTTATTTTATTTGGCAGTCTTCTGTGATGCACCTTGTCAAAGATCTTCCGAATATCCAAATATGTACACTTGCTATCCTTTGTCTAACTTGCTCATTACCTCCTCCAAGGACTTTAACAGATTGGTCAGGAATGACCTCCCCTTGATGAAGCCGTGCTAAGTCAGCTCAAATTTCCAAGTAGTTCATCCTCAACCAACACCTGAGGTCAAGCTAACAGGCCGAAAATTTCGCATCTTCTATCTCACTTCCTTTTAAACAGGGAGCAATTTTCTAGTACTCTAGTATCCTCCCTGATTCTAGTGATTCCTGAAAGATTGTCACCAATGTCTCTACTATTTCCTCAGCTGTCTCCTTCAGAACTCTGAGATGTAGTATGTCTGGTCTGGTTGATTTATCAACCTTTCAGCTGCCAAGCACATTCTCCTTAGTAATGGACGCTGCACTCTGCTCTACCCCTGACCTTCTTGATACTCTGGTATGCTATTTGTGTCTTCTACTGTGAAAACAGATGCAAAGTACCTATTCAGTACCTCTTTGTTCCCCATTATTATTCCTCCAGCCTCATTTTCCAGCAGTCCAATGTCCATTCTTGCCTCTCTCTTACCTTTTACATATCCAAATAAAATCTTGGAATCTTCTTTTAAATTACAAGCTAGTTTACCCTCAAATTTCATCATCTTCCCCCTTAATGTTATTTTAGTTATCCTCTGCTGATGTATTGTGCCAATTGGTAATATGACTAGAACTGTCTTGTGATGGCTTGAGAACTTCAGCCTGTTCATCCCCCACAAAGTTTATTTAATTGTGACTCCATCAAATTTTGACCTTGAACTAAATTTTATTGTGTTTGTCCAGGATGTCACTGAGGAACCATCATTACGTATTCACTAAATGTATGGATTTCATCCTGATTATGCTTTGGGATCAGGTCAATGTCAATGCTGAGTTGACCTCGCTGCCTGTAAAGTATCCTCCTACACTTTACTGCTGCGTGGTAACATGTAAATTGCCAGCTCTTATGTCATTGCATTTTCAGCCATGTTTTTCTGGCACACAGCAACAATTTCACAGAAATGCATAATTGCAAATTCTCTTCTTTTGATGCAAGTTGCATTTTGGTATTCATTAGCAATGCCTCCAGTTAGAATTATAAATTGCCCTTATTACAGCGCTGTGATATCCCTCAACAGACACAAAAGACATGGTTTGTACTTTGGGCAAACAGAATTTTCTTTTCCTTGACTCAGCTGGAACCTGTATCAAGATTTAAGTAGCTTTAACAGCTTTGAGGCCACCTGCCATAACCAATGAAATGAAAATTGAAGATGCACAAGAGCCAAAATTAGATAAGCATAGACACACTGGAAGAAATAATAGGCTTGGACAGTGAGATAAATCTGAAAATAAAGCTAAGAATTTTAAAATCAACATGTTGCTCAACTAGAAACCAATGTAGGTCACAGGTGTAGGTATGGTGAACAGAACTTGGTGCAAGTTAACAAATGGCAGCTGTCTGCTCGATGACCGGGCCATATGGGACACCGACGGAGGCCTCATGGTGATGGCAGTGGTGAAGTGAGGGGCCGACGACTCCAGAAAGAGGAGTGCAAAGTGGAGACGGGAGCACGTGCCAGAGGATGAGACTCCCGGAGAAAGAGAGAACATTGTTCTTCAGCCCGTGTCCAGGGGGTCACAGGCAAGACATTCCTGTTGGTCTGGAATCACAGAACTCCAGAACTCAGCCACCACCATTGTCCAGCTCTACAAAGGTACCAGGGGCAGGGGGGAGAGACAGAAAGAGATCTGGGGGGATGAGGGTGTGATCTTGGGGTTTGGGGTAGAGCGAGCTGGGCAGGGGCAAAGAAACGGTGAAAGGGGAGAGAGAGTGATGGGAGTGGGGGAGACACCTGAGGTGGGAGGGAATGAAAGAGAGAGAGAGAGAGAAAGAGAAAGAGAGAGAGACAGACAGACACACACACACACACATTCAGGATGATGGTTTAGGCACAAGGACCCTCAAATCCATGCCTTATGGCTTTCTGGAGTCTTTTCCATTTGGAAAAATAATCAGCTCCTCTATTCATCTTGCTCTGTTGCAGAACCTTCACAATTTCCCAATCGCTTAGTCTGTCCATACCCCACCACAGACTTTGTTTCATCCTCATGATTTACCTTCCCACCTATGTTGTTTCACCCCCAGACCTGGCTATAATACATTCACTTCCCTCATCGAAAGCATTAAAGTGTATTGTAATTAATTGTGGCCATAGTGTTGATCTCTGTGGCACTCTGCAAGTTGCAGGTTGCCATCCTGAAAATAACCTCCTTACCTTCTATTAGTTAGTTTAGTTAGCCAATCCTCATGCTAATACACTACCTTCAACACTATGGATTCTTATTAACTAATCTTACACATGTGTACCTTATCAAACACCTTCTAGAAATACAAAAGTTTTACACCCACTGTGTTCCCTTTATTTCTGCTGTATGTTGCCTTAAAAGATTTCTAGCAAATTGTTATAGAATCATAGAATCCCTACAAAGCCCAGAGATTGCATTTGGCCCATCAAATCTGCACTAACTCTCTTAAGAGTATCCCATTTAGATCACCTCCACTCAGCCTCTTCCACCCATTCCATCCTTATAATCCCACATCTACCATGGGTAATCCACCGAGTCTACACATTGCTGGACACTACAGGACAATCACCTGCACATCTTTGGATTGTGAAAGGAAAGCAGGGCACCCAACAGAAACCCATGCAGACACAGAGAGAACATGCAAACTCCACGCAGAAGTCACCCAAGTTTGAAATCAAATCTGGGTCCCTGGTGCTATGAGGTAGCGCTGCTAGCCACTGTGCCATCATACTGCTCATAAATCTGTGTCAGGTATGATTTGCCATTTATGAAGCCATGCTAACCCTTATGATTATGTATTTCTAAATTTTTTGCCTTTTCGATCCCTTGAAATAGACTGAAAATTTTAATGACACAGCAGTGAATCATTATTCAGTCCCACCAATCTATGGCAGCATTTATGTTCTACTTGAGCCTCTTCCAATTATTCATTAACTAACTGCACCATTACATTCATCCACTCTTCTCTCCCTCAAATGCTTCTTTGATGTCAAATGCACCTCTGATTTACTTCACCTCCACCCTGTGATAGCAAACCTCACATTGTCACTACTCTTTGCTAAATAAGTTTCATCTGAATTCCCCATTGAATTTCTCAGTGACTGTACTATATTTTTTGGCCTCCAATCATTTTTTTTTCAACAAGAGGGAACATTCTCCCTTGTATTTATGATAAAACTTTACTCTGTCACTTCTCAGCCTTCCTTTTTTTAAACAGAGCTTGTTGATCCATTCCAAATATGTATGACAAGTAAATTCTGGTATTATTCTTGAAATTCTTTTGTGCATCTTCTCCATGTCACTTTATCCTTTTATCAATTGTCATCAACAACAAAGCAACAATATTCCACACAGTGTGAAAAAAAAACTAATTTTGCTGCAGTAGGACTCATAATTGAAATAGTGGGTCTTCCAGGATTACTGTCAGCAAAGCCATGTTCCAAAGATATCACAAACTGAAGATTTGCCCTCATTGCCTGGGAGAGTTAACCTACTCGGATGAGCACTTGAAATGTCATAACATTCAATACTATGAGTAGAGTGCTAGAAGGGAGACTAGCTTACATTTCACGTATAGTGGTCCAGACCAATGGGTCAAAGGGCCTCTTCTGCACTGTTTGATTCTATGACAAGGCCATCCACAAATATTCACTTTCTCTACCACTGATGCTCAGCAGCATCAGTGTGTTCCATCTGTACCAAGCACTGGAGAAATTCGCCCATGCTCTCACATGGGCAGTAGATAAACGATAGCATGTGCTCCTGCAAATTCCTCTTTAAGCCACATGCCATTTTGACTGCAAATATATTATTGTGTTGCAGTCACACTTTGTCAAAATCCTGGAACTCCCTTCCTAGATGCATTAAAGGTCGACCAACTCCAAATGGACTGCGACAGTTCAATATAGCAGTTCACTGCCATCACAAGGGCAAATAAGAATGGGCAATAAATACTGGCCCAATCAGCTACATCCACATCTTATGACTGAATAAAAGAATCTTCAGTTCAAAGATTTCATTAATTTTTATTTTTAATTATTCCAAGCTTTTTTAAAACTGTCATGCATTTTTAACAATTGCTGTAAAACTCTAAATAGTTTAGAAATTTCAATAAAAGTTGAGACTTTAAAAGCCTCACCTACCTCATTCTCCCATCTCCTTCCAATTACCTGTAACCTCCACAAAAACTTTGAAGGAGTTGAGACAAAGGATTACCACTATCAAATATCACTATCACTACCAATATCACTATCAAATAACACACCAATGGCCAGCAAACTGCTGAGAAACAAGAGGATACCAAAAATAGATCCATAAGATCATTGCAGGGGAAAGAGGTAATTGCAAGTGATTCTCTTTCTCTGATTAAATAGACAAAAGAAAACCACGCAAGAGTAATCTCAACCAGCTGACAGCGATGGTGAGTGTAGGGTGGTTAACTTAATCAAAAGCTGCTGACAAGTCGAGAAGGTCAAGGAAAAGAAAATTCTGTTTGCCCAAAGTACAAACCATGTCTATTGTGTCTTTGTTGAGGGATATCACAGTGCTGTGATAAGGGCAAATTATAATTCTAACTGGAGGCATTCAACAATGAAAGTCCAAATGAGATGGAAACAAATCTTGGGGATGACATCACAATCTAGCACTTCTCACAAATGTCCTTGTAAAATATAGTCCCATCTTGAGTCTCCCTTTTCTTTCCATGAGAACGAACTGCCCATCGAACATGAGAGTATGTTATCTAAAATGGCTCTCAACGCTCTCAAAGAAATCTCTCTGAAGGGACCAGTTATTTAAAGAATACCACGACAATTTAAAGCTGAAAATACTTGCAGTAAAAAAGTAAGAAGACAACCCAGGGAGAAGACAGCAGATTCAAAAGACCAGAAGGAAGCCAGCATAAGCGACTTCCTTATGAGAGATTAATTTAATTTAATGTTTAATAATTGTATTATTGGAACAGCATTTTAATAGAGTTGGAGACAGGTCGTGATTAGTTAAGGAAAAGGAGCTTGGATTTGTTCATAGTTTTTGTTTAATGTTCACTGTTAGAGGTAGGAAAATAAATTGTTAGTTTTGTTTTCAACCTTGGAAATCAGGCATTCTTTTCCCTCACATTTTTAACAGGTTACAAGGCCAGGCGAGCTTTTCTGGATGTTTTAGTTTTAATTAGCAGTGGGATTTGACCTTTGTGTAACGATCAATCATGTGTTGTTCTTTTGAAGGGAATGGTGGTATTGGTAGATTCAAAAGGAGAGAGGGCCAACACCTTAAAGAGAGAGAACTATGAACAACATCAGTTAAAATTGGGACAAAGTGAACAAGTTAAGTGGTCAATAATAGTTTGGTGAGAATAAGGTACAGGAGGTGGTTTTTGTGAACAGCATGAGCAATGTGTGTGGATGGATAGAGATGAGAGGGATACCAGAGAAAGGTGAAATGATCAATTATGTCAGCTAGTATGATATTTGTTCCCTTTATGTTTCTTCTCAGCTGTTAAACTATATGCAAAAATATACAGGCAAGTGCATACATGCACATTAACAAAAGGAAAATAGAGGCAAGCACGATGCGCAATAGCCTGCTCATGAAATTATACCAAGGGAAAAGGCCTCAGCAATCGGTTTATCTCAACAGAAATAATCACCTTTTCCCATTCAAAACACAGGTGCAACAATATTTATAAATACTGGTCTCTGGTGAGTGGAATTAATGCTAAACTCTGGTTAATGCCTTGCTCAAACAAAAGAGATTTAATGTGAGATGAAGGAGTGCACACTAGATTGTACTAATGAAGAATTGCTTTCATAATCTCTCAATTAATTCATTATTCAGTGAACAGTGAGCCACACCAACCAGGATGATCTTGAGATTAATTTGTGCTCTCAGCTGAATTAGTTCACCTGAACTAGAATGACAGCCATAACATTATAATTGACCTTAATTGGATTTAGTTAAGTGCACAGGGTAATGTCAACAGTCGTTATGGACTCCAGGCTTCAAAGGCACTCATTTTAATTTCCTAATCCCAGAACTGCACAAATCTTCAATGCAGTATCGTCTGTTCTTATATAATGTGATAGTTCTGTTTCCGTGTGATCCCGCATTATAGGAAAATCACATAATAGCAGCACCATTTATACCAATGGGACCAGAATCGCGTTACAGCTAGTACAGGTAAGGAAAGATAGTAATGGTCTAAATTCTTCAATTGCGTTATAGCCAATTTGCATTGAAGAAATGTGCTTTATAACAGAACTGATGACATTAAAGACAAAACTCATGTGTCATTATAAATTACTTACTCTAAATCTATGTTACATATTGCAATGTATTATAATCCTATTCTCGAAAGCAGCACATCCACTATAATATTGTTATATTCTTCTAAAACAGTCAGGAACTAATTGTTTTGTGAATATATATCTCGGGATGCTACATTTCATTGTCGCACTTCAGTCTCGTGACAAATAACAGTCAGTTGTTTCTGCAGTGTGAATGGGAGTTATGCATTAGAACATTGTGGAATTCCAAACATTGTAGACTCTGAGGGAACTACCCAGGAACTTGACATTTCTGCTTAAGTTACCATTTGTCTGAAACCCTCTGAAAGTATCCATTTAAAATCAGAGAATTCACAGAACTCCATTGCAATGGTGTAAATAGTTACAAAGGAAACTTTTGTGTGTTAACCTCTGGGTAATTGTTAAACTAACCCTGCAAATTGCCACTATATCGCCTGCCGAACTATACTCCCACAGACTCCTTACACACATAAGTCAACATGGCTTTGTGCATGGGAAATCATGTTTCATAAACTTGATTGAGTTTTTTGATGAAGTAACAAAGAAGATTGATGAAGGCAGAGCAGTAGATGTGATCTATGTGGACTTCAGTAAGGCGTTCGACAAGGTTCCCCATGGGAGACTGATT